>NC_041389.1:194012269-194055824 GCF_002162155.2 Triticum dicoccoides | reverse complement strand
ACGCCCCAGGAAGCTCCGCCCCGACCCCCTCTTCCTCCCCACCGATCCACGGCCCTCCGGAAGCCCTGCAGCGTCGCCCTCAAGCTCGCCCCCAACCTTCGGCCGCCGGCGAACTTTCGAGGATTCGCGAGCTCCAGCCCCTCCCCGGCCTCGCCGTTGCCTCCACCAGATCCGCTGTGAGCTACTCTTCCATTCCCCCTCCTCCTCGCGCTCGTTCCCGTACTCTAGCCGCCCTTTTCACCGGAGCCGATTTCTCCTCGCCGCCGGCCATGGTGTGGCCGTGGCCACAGCCACCGCAGCTCGCTCCCGAGCCCACCAGCGTGCTCGCCGCAACCTTAGGAACCCAAAGCACCTAACCACTCGTCCTCCCGTGCACCGCAGCGCCGGTCCCGCGAACCCCCGAGCTCCGGCCGCCGCCTCGGGCTCCACTCCGGCGAACCCCGGCCACCCCCGCACCTCCCGTTGGTTCCCCTAGATGCGCACGGGCACGGGCTACCTCCTGGTGCCCTTGGCGCGTCGATTCGTCGTCTCTGGCGCAACTCCGGCGAGCCACCGCCGCTCTGGGTCGTCGCCGTTGTCCAACCGCCGGCGAATCCGACGTGGCCGGTCATTAGGGCCTAACCACCCCCCGCTAACCCAGGCCTAGGGCCACTGACCGGTGGGCCCTACCGTTTAATTAACCCGGCTAACAATTTAGTTAAGTTAATTAAACTCTGTTAAATCACTGTGCAGCTGACATGTGGGTCCCGAACGTCAGGTTTGACCTGGGGCACCCAGTTGACTCTGCTGACGTCACAGTGACGTGGTGCTGACGCCATAAATCATTTCTGGATTTATTATTATTCAGGAAATTTCAGAAATAGCCAAAACTTCAAGAAATCATAGAAATTCAACCGTAACTCCAAATTAAATAATTTATATATGAAAAATTATCAGAAAAATTCAAGGAATCCATCTGTACCATTTTCATGCATGTTAGAACAACTTATAGCTGCTGTATAACACAAATCAATTAAATGGCATTTGAATAATCACATATGGAGTTTGAATTTGAATCTTGTATTCAAACCAACTTCATTTAATCTGTTGCTAGTTGCATTAGCTCAAACACATTCATATTGCCATGTCATGAGCATGCATCATATTGTGCATTACATTGATTGTATTTCTTCTTTGTTGCCGGTATCTGTTCCCTCCCGGTAGACGATGTTCCGACGTTGTAATCGTTGACACTGATGAAGACTCAATGTTATCTTCAGAAGTGCCAGGCAAGCAAAACCCCCTTGTTCATTCCGATACAATCCTACTCTCTCGCTCCTGCTCTCTTTTACTGCATTAGGACAACATCGATTCATCTGTTACTTGCTGCGGTAGCTGAACCCCTTTATCCTTTGCATGACCTGTCATTGCCACAGTAAATAGATGAAACCCACTAGCATGAGTAGGAGTTGTTTGAGCCCTTTTGTGCCTACTCATTCATGCTTGTTTGTCATGCCTGCTACTGCTTAGAGTTGTGTCAGGTCTGATTCATCGGGAATGAATCAGAGGTGTGTGAACATGTCCTACCATTGAGAGCTAAGTGTGTGAACACGATTTGGTAAAGGTAGCGGTGAGAGGCCATGTAGGAGTACATGGTGGGTTGTCTCATTGAAGCCGTCCTTAGGAACTGAGTTCTGTGTTTGTGATCCATGACTCAGCTACTACCATACATTGGGCCCTGAAATATGACCCCGCTCGACTTCTTATTCACCCTTGTCCTCTGTTCAGGAGTTGCAAGTAGTTTCTGGTGTTTGTAGTATGCTGGAGGCCGTGGACAGCGCTGACCGTAGGGGTGGGCTGTGATGCGGTAGGCACGTGGCCGGGTATACCGGGCGCCCGGTTGGTGTCACGGAACCCTGTTCACATCGTTTGGGGCTGTGAGCGAAACTCCGGCCGGATCTCCTCATGGATGGAACCCGAATAGGCGATAAACCTGGACTAGAGACTTGAGTGTTTAGGTAGGTCGTGGTCTACACCCACGTCGGCTTCCGCTTGAAGTCTGCCGAGCACATGTCGTGTGCAGACGCTAAGTGGTGGAAACATGTATGAAGAAGTACACCCCTGCAGGGTTAACATCATCTATTCGAATAGCCGTGTCCGCGGTAAAGGACTTCTGGGTTGCTTATATCAGTTCATAGACAAGTGAAAGTGGATACCCTAAAATACGCAAGATAAGCGTGAGTGCTATGGATGGCGTTCTCGTAGGGAGACGGGAGCGGATCCATAGTGGTGTATTGATATGGTGAATATGTGGACTCATGTGCGCCACCTCAAAAGAGTTACTTGCAGTCGTAGTTCATGATAGCCACTGAGTCAAAGCTGGCTTGCTGCAGTTAAACCCCACCATCCCCTTGGTTGATAATGATGCATATGTAGTTAGTTCTGATGTAAGTCTTGCTGGGTACATTTGTACTCACGTTTGCCTATTTTATGTTTTTGCAGAGAGACTTCGGTCTCACTAGTAGTTCCGCGTGGACTTCGACATTTAGCTTGTTACCTCAGCTACAATCTTGTGCCTCGGCAGGATTTGGTAGATAGTCAGGCTTCTCAGCCTTTTCCATTTATAGATGCCTGTACCCAAACATGATAGCTTCCGCTTGTGCTTTGATCTATATGCTCTGAATGTTGGGTCGTGAGACCCCTGTTTGTAATATCTCGCTCCTCGGAGCCTATTGATTAAATACTTGAGTTGTAGAGTCATGTTGTGATGCCATGTTGTATTTGCACATATCGAGCATATTGTGTGTATGTTATTGGAATGCTTGGTATGTGTGGGATCTGACTATCTAGTTGTTTATCTTTAGTAGCCTCTCTTACCGGGAAATGTCTCCTCGTGTTTCCACTGAGCCATGGTAGCTTGCTACTGCTCCGGAACACTTAGGCTGGCCGGCATGTGTCCTTCTTCGTTCCCGTGTCTGTCCCTTTGGGGAAATGTCACGCGGTGAATACCGGAGTCCTGTTAGCCCGCTACAGCCCGGTTCACCGGAGTCCTGCTAGCCAGTGCTACAGCCTGGATTCACTCGCTGATGACCGACACGTTCGATGTTGGGTTATGGATGCCTGTCCCTGTAAGTTTGTGCCACTTTGGGTTTACGACTAGCCATGTCAGCCCGGGCTCCTTATCATATGGATGCTAGCGACACTATCATATACGTGTGCCAAAAGACGCAAACGGTCCTGGGCAAAGGTAAGGCGACACCCGTGGGAATACCGTGCGTGAGGTCGCAAAGTGATATGAGGTGTTACATGCTAGATCGATGTGGCATTGAGTTGGGGTCCTGACAGCTCAGTGTCTTTTCGATGATGTACACTTGTTCGGGCCAGTGAGGTGTCGTTGAATATGTGCCAAGTAGTAACGCAATGCCAAACAGGTCAATTATGACTCTCAAGCCGGGCTCTCAAAAGATCCTAAAAAAAGGCTGGGCTCTCCAAAAAAGAAAGAATAAGGACTCTTAGGCCAACATGTGGGCGCCACCGGTGTTTTCGTGCGCTTGCGCGCCAAGACCATATTGGTGCATGCTCGAAATTCATGCTACCTTTTCATCCCCAGTCTCCCACCCCTCCCCCACCTCTGGAATCTCGATTCCTACTCCAGTTCCCCCAAATCCCCCTCCCGTACTCCTTGTACTCAAGTGCACTATCCATGTTGCCGGTCAATGCGGATCTCCGAGCTGGAGATCCTGAGGTCCGTCCTGCCTTCGGTCACTGCATGCTGTCTCTCAACAGTGGCATGGCGGCGCTTGACGACCAGTTTGCCGGCAAAGTGCTGATGGTAACCATCAACGGCGACCGGCCTCCCATCTCGCCGGACAACCTTGTCAAAGCTCTTGGCATTGCGCATGGCATCCAAATAAGTGACTTGCTCGTCGAACTCTGTCCGCCACCGGCTGATTTCTTCGTCAGGTTCCGGACAACTTTTGACTGCAGTCGTGCGTTCGAATCTTCCCAGCGTTTGTTCTGCGACGACGTGCTGGTGAGCTTTGATCGGTGGCACCCAGGATGGGGCTCGGTGCCCTCTAAGCTTGAGTTTTTAACAAAGCTTACCTTCCACGGCATGACTCGACGTGCTTGGAATAGCGAGTCCATGAATGAGCTTATCAACGACCTTGGAGGTGAGCTCGTAAGTATGTTTGTTCCTCCAGACAGCTGGGCTCTAACGGTTATGGCATGGATGAAGAAGCCGTCCACTATACCGAAGGTGATTGGTGTTGAGATACTGGTGCAGGAACCGGGGTTGTACTATTCGCCGCCACCAAGGCCGCCGCGGACCATGTTAGGGATGTACCTGTATGAGTGTTTGTGCATGTCGAAGAAGTGGTCAATCCATCAATCAAAGTCCTGCCGCCACCGCTGGTGCCAGGGTCCGCCAACGACGTCCATTACAGGAGTCAATGTCAGACTTTCCCCATGTTGCTCAGAACGATGGATGGCACAGGGCCTACTCCATCGTGCGGCGGAGGCCACTACTTCTTTGGGAGAAGAGGCAGGGCTCGCTGCCTGGATGTGCTCTAATTTGAGGTAACAACTGAATGTTGTCAGATACTAGTTAAATCCGAGCTATGGGTTTGAAGCACTGATATGCAAGTACATTTGATTGTGACCTGTTCTAATTTTGTACCTGAACTTTTTTAGAAAGGGTTGTACGTCAACTTAATGTGCTAGCAGAACTTATTGTGTTGTCTGTCTGTTTTCTTTGCACAGCGTTCAAGATATTTCCCCATCATTGATAAAGACGATGAACCGTTATGTACGACTTCGTTGGTTTCAACATAGCCCTACCCGTAGCGATCCACTGCTTCCATCCTGATTGTGCCGCCTGCGTGAATTTTTTGTATGCAAGTTGAGTGTGCTATGATGTTCTATATGATTGTGTCAACTATATAAGTTTTTACTGAGCATCAACAATGCATATGGCTGAAAGACATATTTACGAGCATCGACCGATGGGTCTCTCTCTCTATCTCTCTCTCTCTCACACACACACACACGCACACACGCACAAGTGGGACCCGTTGAATTATTTATTTGCTTGTGACAGCTTTTAATTAGGTTCCACTGTAATCTAACTTTTTTCTTAAGTTATTAACTGAGCTCAGTGACTTCAAAAAGTTGGACATAAGCCTTGTTTGGGCCTTTCCGGGGTCGCTGAATGTGGGCTGAGTAGCCATGTTAGGTTGTACTGTACTACACAGGCCTTTTTTTTCAACATCAACAATGCAACTGGGCCGACAGTTGTACACAATATCCGGGTCAACTTGTTATTCTCCACCCCGCTGGGCTGCAAACTTTCCTTGGAGGTACTCCCTCCGTCCAGAAATACTTATCATCAAAATGAATAGAAGTGGATGTATCTTGACATATTTTAGTTAATACATCCCTTTTTATCCATTTTGATAACAAGTATTTCCGGGCGGAGGGAGTATGCATTAGGCTTAACAAGAAAATGGACTTTAAGAAATAATAAATGGGATGTAATTATAATAAATGGGCAATATTTCATTACTTGTTGCACGCACAATATTTCATTGGATTTTAACGTAATACAACTTTATTTTAAAATTATATTTAACCTGACTAGAAATTTCGGATAAAAATATTTCGGATCCCATCAAAATGTGGGATTTTTTTTTGAATTCTGCTTTGAGCAGTTGCTTGAAATTATTAATCGTTGTCCTAGCTAGAAGTTGGGTTGTACTTTTAACAAACTATAAATGGGCTGTAGTAAATTCCATTAGAATTAAAAAATGGGCTGTACATTCTTAAAAATCGCAAATGGGCTATATGTTCTCTGCCAAATCCAAATTGTGGGCCTACTAAGTTGACACATACCAAGGGCTTTGTCAACTTACTCAATATAAACGATTCTAGCTGCGGTGATCGTACGATGTCCATCCAACGGCTGTAGTGCTTCTTCAACCTCTGGTCTTCTTGCTCCAGCCGCCCAAAGCAGCGCCGGTCGTGCCGCGTGCTCCTGCCTCCCGTGGCCGGCTGTGATGCCGCGGAGGCCTCACCGCCCCCTACTACTCCTGCCGCTGGCTAGGCCATCCCTCTACTAACCCGCACCCCCTGTTATTCTGCGGCAACGGCAGCCTCACACCGTAGCCGAACGAGTGAACCCTCATACTCCTCTACGCATGGGCATCCACTACCGCGTCTTCCCCGGCTCCGCGTCATCCCCTTCCTAGGCCTTGCCGTCGTCCATCGCCCTGGTGCTCTCGGCACGGCGTGGTCAACATGGTCAAGGAACGACTTCAATCGGAAGAGTACTGTATGTGGAGAGGCTGACAGCTGGGTCCACGGCGGCCGCAAGGAAGTGCCTCCATATTACATGCAAAATAATTATTCCTCCACCTGACAGCAGGGACCCACCAGATATGCCACCATATTTCGCGAAAAAAACATTTCCCCCCGGATAGTTGGGACCCACCGGACAGACCACCGTATTTCGAGAAAAAAACATTCCCCCCGCTGTCAGCTCGAACCCACCGGAAGTGCCTCCTTATTACGCACAAAAAAATGAATACTCCCCCTGCTAGCAGGGACCTACCTTGGTGGGAGGCTGGCTTGTGGGCCTACTAAGTTGACGGTGACAGAGGGCTTTGTAACCTTAGTCAATATGAATGATTCTAGCTCCAGTGACCGTACGATGTCCATCCAACGGCCGTAGTGCTTCTTCAACCTCTGGTCTTCTTGCTCCAGCCGCCCAAAGCAGCGCCGGTCATGCCGCGTGCTCCTGCCTCCCGTGGCCGGATGTGATGCCGCGGAGGCCTCACTGGCCCCTACTACTCCTGCCGCTGGCCAGGCCATCCCTCTACTCACCCACACCCCCTATTATTCTACAGCGACGGTAGCCTCACACCGCAGCCGAACGAGTGAACCCTCATACTCCTCTACGCATGGGCATCCACTGCCGCGTCTTCCCTGGCTCCGCGTTGTCCCCTTCCTAGGCCTCGCCGTCGTCCACCGCCCTGGTGCTCTCGGCGCGGCATGGTCAACGTGGTCAAGGAACGACTTCGATCGGAAGAGTACTGTACGTGGAGAGGCTGACAGCTGGGTCCACGGCGGCCGCAAGGAAGTGCCTCCTTATTACGTGTAAAATAACTATTCCTCCACCTGACAGCAGGGACCCACCGGACAGGCCTCCTTATTTCACAAAAAAATTGTTTCACCCCTGACTGCTGGGACCCACCAGCTACATCTTCACACGCAAGGAAGTGCGTCCGAAAAAAAACCGATTCGCCCCCCTGACTGCTGGGACCCACCAGCTACATCTTCGCACGCAAGGAAGTGCGTCCGAGCAAAAAAATGATTCGCCCCCCTGACTGCTAGGACCCACTAGCTACATCTTCACACGCAAGGAAGTGCCTGATAGTCGGGACCCACCTGGTCGAAGCGTACATAGCGTTGTCATTCTGGTCGCGAACGTGTACATACATACTGGTGGATGTAGAGGCGCGTACGTGTTGTAGTAGAGGCGCGCACGTAGCATGTACACGTACGTACATCGGCCAGTGTGCAAGAAAGAAAATACGGCCACGTACGTACATACGGGCGGGGTCTCGAACGCCTACTCGCGCATACATACGTACGGCCAGGGCTCGTGTGCATGGCTGGGTCGGAATGGAGAAACAATGTCGTCGTCGTGTTCATGGGGAGGCAACCAGCTGGATCGGAACAGAATGCGTCGTCGTGTTCATCGGGAGGGCTTGGATGGAACAGGCGATGGAAACGAGGCCTGGCGTACCGCAGAACGGAGGAAACGACCTTCTGCTCGACCGGCCACGTTCGAAACGGGATCCTGTTCATCGGGAGGGGTCTGGCATACCGCAAAACAGAGGAAACGGACTTGTGTTGGACCTCCTATGGTCAAAACAGGGTCCTGTTGATCAGGAGGGGTGTGGCGTACCGCAAAACGGACGAAACAGACTTGTGTTGGAGCGCTACGATCGAAACGGGGGTCCTGTTCATCGGGAGGGGTGTGGCGTACGCAAAACGGGACTCCACGGGATACTGTTCATCTCTACCGTCGACCTCCTCCAGCCTCCACGGGCTATTGTTCATCCACCGTCGACCTCCTCCAGCCTCCACCTGCGACTGTTCATCCACGGGCTCCTGTTCATCCAGCCTCTGATGCGCGCTACTCCACCGGCTACTATTCAACCACCCCTCTCCATGGGCTCCTGTTCAACCACCCCTCCACGGGCTAGAGTTCATCCACCCCTCCACCGTCTACTATTCATCCAGCCCTCCACGGGGTTGTCCTGTTCATCCAGCCCTCCACGGGGTCCTATTCATCCAGCCCCAACCGGCTCGATTGATCGGGGTCCTGTTAATCCAGAGGCAATGCCACGGGGTCCTGTTCATCCACCCCCACCGCTCACTGTTCATCCAACCCCCCGCAACACTCACTGTTCATCCAGAGGCAACATCGATCGACTTCAGTTAGCAGCAGTAGCGAAGGAATCGCTCGATCAGGTTCAGTTAACAACCATCAATCGATTGCTCGGGTTCAGTAACGCGTAGCTTGCAGTGCAATCGCTCGGGTTCAGTTAGGCGATGCCTCGCTCGGTTTCAGTTAGATCCCAACGCCTCACACACACGTGCGTGCGTGTACGAGAGAAACGTGCATCGCTCGGCCTCCGACCACCCACTGTAACTGGGAACTCGCCAAAATTTTCCCCGCCCTCGCTTCTACCATGGTTTTTTCCGTCATGGATGGCCCAAAGAATGTTATGCAGCTGCGTCTCCGGCCCACCCAAGACGAAAAGCCCATTTTCTCTCATGATTTTTTGTCATAGAAGTAGGAGCCCACCACATCTATGATGATACCGGGTTTTGTCACCATTATCGTCATAGAAGTGTCATAAGTATGATAGATTTTTTTTTCGTTTGGCCCAAAATGTCACGGATGTGTCTTTTTTTTGTAGTGAAGCTCCGAGGTGAACACGCGACATCCTGCCGTGGCCACGGGGGCTCGTCAAGGAGGTGGAACCTGGTCTTGGTGCACGAGCACCACCACCTCCAGTAGCGGCACGCGGGCTTGACGTGGGGGTGCAGGAAGCACGCGTGCTTCCCCTTGAGGCCGCCGCACCACCTGGCAGCTCAACTCTTCCCATGCAGGCGCCTGGCGCGGCGGGTCACACCATCGTGCCACACGCCTTGGCTCGATGATGACGCCCTGGGCCAGAGGTGGTGGAGGAGCCTCGTGAGCCACGTCGCCCACGAGAGGCGGCTGCTGAGGCAGTGAGCGGGCTGGAGGAGCGGAGCCCCTAGCCGCGCTGACGAGCTCAGCGATCCGCTCGAGCCATTCCTCGTAGAAGTCGTCGACCGGGCGGTGGCGAAGGAGATCTCGCGCCATGAGTAGAGCGGCCTGCGCGCTGGCCGGTCCGTGACGCGCGTGGGAGGATGAAGCTACCGGGGTCAGTGACGGAGTGGAGGTGCGCCCGTCGTGCCGCACCGAAGGGTGCAACAAAGAAGCTTGCTGCTCATGACCGGCAGGGCCCGTGGCGGCGTTGGCCACCAGAGACGGAGCACGACAAGCACAACCATTGCCCGCTGGAGCCATCTGAGAAACGCGAGCCGCGACTGGAGCCCGGTGCTCGGCGCGAGCTCGGCGTGCGTTAGCCATGGAGGTGTCAGAGTGACGGTGGATCGATCGACGGAAGAGAAGATCCGACGCACCCCTACCTGGTGCGCCAAATGTCAGATTACGGGTTCCGCAAACCCTTGAAAGGTTCGAACTCTGGGCTACGTGTGGAGATCTCAACCTACCCAGCCTGCCTACTCGTGATCCTCCTAAGCCTAGCGCGTCGGGCTCGAAGAAACAAAGGGACACATCAGTTTATCCTGGTTCGGGCCACCTTGCGGTGTAATACCCTACTCCAGCGTTTTTGGTGGATTGCCTCGAAGGGCTGAGGATGAACTAGTATAGTGGATGAACAGGCCTCAAGAGGCAAGGTGTTCTTGAGCTCAAGAGAGCTGGTGAGGTGGTCGGGTGAGAGTGGATCCGACCCCCCTCTATGGTGGTGGCTCATTCCTATTTATAGTGGCCTTGGTCCTCTTCCCAAATGTTGGCGGGAAGGGATCCCACAACGGCCGGATTTGAAAGGGAACAAGTAGTACAACTTATCCTATCTAAAGTGGTCTTCGCCTGCGAAAAGCCCCTGGACATGACGCTGTGGTGGGCTCGGTGATGACCTACGTCCTGCCGTCCTGGTGGTCTTGGTCTTGTTGCACCAGAATGGAAACCTTTGGCTGATTCCTCGGGACTCCGCGCCTGTGGCTTGCCTCCCTTGCACCGAAGAGGAAACTGGCGCTCTGTGCCTGCTGGCGCCCGCCTGGAGCCCGCCTGGCCTTGGTTGTCATGGCTCACGTCAGCTGAGCCTCGTGAGGTGCACCTTGCATAGAACTCTCCGCCCCTCGGGAGCCAGCATGAAGAGGCCGATCCCCTCGGGGGTCTTGGCGTTGTCCGCCTCGCGAGGCTTGGCCCCTCGCGAGGGTCTTGAGTTGTTGATGCTGAAGCTGGGCTGTACTAGGCCATCGGGGGAGGCACGTGGTGGGCCGCAGGCAAGCAGTCTGGATACCCCCATATCCAGAAAGCCGACATAAAGTTTATACTTTATACTTCGATGTTGTGATGAATTATTACTTGTTCAGAGCAACAGTGGCAGGCGTAGTGTCACTGTGCCGATATAATTCCCTGTTATATCGGAAACCGTTGTACCCAAATAGATTGTAATAAAGAGCCGATTTGTTGTCTGCTAAGCAGTGTCGTATTCCAGAAGACTTCATCTCGATCTCTGGGCTGGAGTACGGGGGCGTTCCGGTTTTCTCTGAGCCGGGGTGCCACAGGCTTGGTATCAGAGCAGGTCTAGCTATAGGATACCCTAGCCCGCGCGAACGTTAGAAAGCTGTAATATAAAGCTCTGTTGGTTTTTTGCACTTGATTGCTGCATTTGTTTGTCGCATAGCATGCATATAGATTATTATTTTGTCACTAACGGTTAACCTTGTGAGTGTAGGTGGCATAGTTTTCGATCGACCGCCTGCACCGTCCTTCTTAGAATGTCTACTCTTTGGTGTTTGGCGTCATCTCTATCCCAACAGAGTGATGCCCTGGTACCCAGTGTTCCAAACACCATTTGCAGGAGTTATGCTCAGGTATCGCGTATATTTTTCCGCCACCCACCCATATTATTTCGGTGATAGACTTGTTTCTATCCCGAATCATGCCATCCATCTCGTCCCCTTGGCAACCCTTGCTGATCTTTGTTATCAGAAAAGGGCAATGCCATTAAACCCAATCATCCACCGTTATCTTTCCCTATCATTCCATTCTTTGGACGTGTACGAATCCCTTTTGTACGTTTGATGATGATGTGGTAGTGACTTTTGTGTCACGCTACATGATCACCATGTCCGTCCTCGTCTGTGTATCCATCCAGATCCAGCCAGTGTTCAGCCAGTGCTTGGTGTAGCTTCGGTTACGCCAACTTCTTCCACACATGGATATAATTTTTGTGCGCACCGCCACAGCATATTAGACCGTAATACCGGAGTTTCCGCGAGATTTGTGTGCTTAGGTGTGCATGCATATTATTGTGTGAGTAGCAGTAATATGTGATGATTGCATGATTAATTATATTAGCAGTATGCTTGTGTGCTTTTGTTTTAGTTGTTTCTTTTGTTTCTTTCTTTGGGCCTTCGGTGTTACATATTTTCCCCCTATTAAAGTTGCTCGTCAACCGATACCGGACCCGAAGAGTCAGCAAGGAATGTGTATATTTGGAAATTCAGCTAAACCAAATGGAATTATCAGTAGTCTGAAGTGAAATTGGGAATGTCTCGACTGAATGAAAAAGAAATCCTGGATGGACTGTCAGTATCAAGATTGCATTGGTGTGCCCTCCTCACAATAGTATGGAATTCTCAGCCGTCTGCATTGAGATTGGGGATATCTGATCATGATACTGAATAATCAAGTTTGTCTCAATGTGCACTCCTCATAGCAGAAATGATCAAATCAGCAAGAAGATAAATTGTGTGCAAGGTTGACAGAATATTATCAAAGGTATGGCTCAGATACAAGTTTAATTTCTTGTTGAGGATGATTTTGGAACCCGATGTACCTGGAAGCAAGCAAAAATATGGCATATACTCAGAAAGTAGGATAGTCCCGCAAAACCCCGTTTCATACAAGAAATCAATAGCAAAAATATTAAGGTGGTTATATATGTGGAAATCGGTCCGCATATCACAATAAGAAGCTTCTGGAGTAAGCAACCCAATCTTCCTCGCAAGATACCAGAGAAGCTTCCAAGGCAAGATTCATCTATCTTCCTCAGTATGATACATGGATGATTTCCCGTGCAAGGTACTCTGTCTTCTTTAGTAAGCAACCGCAAAAGCTTCCGGCATAAGGTACTGAGTCTTTCCCCAGCAAAGTCTTTAAGGGGGTAAGCTTCTGAAGCACGATATTCAATCTTCTTCGGTAAGAGGTCTGATGAAAGTTTCAAGCACAACCTCACCAATCTTCCTCGGTAAGGCATTGGCAGAAGGTAGTACGCTGCGAATTGATAGCATATGGAAGTGAATCCCAAGAATCAGATCTGCAACCTTTTGGTCAGAAGCAAGAATCAGTCAGAATACACGTCTGTCTCGGGAATCAGATTCCCATATATACATGCGGTGAGCATACGACCAAGATCTTACAAGTCACTCGGATGAGGATCTGACAACCACGTGAGGATGGTTAAGAGAAGAAAGCCAGTATACACCGCAGTGTGACAAAGGATCATGAGTATTAACGACATCAATGAGCTCAATACAAGTACCTGTGAACCTGGAAAATGATCCTGATAAGCCCTTGTCCCCTTTTTCTCCAATGACGGCACCACACCTGTGATCTAAGCTGTTTTTAGCTATCCGGGGTGGATGCCGATTTTAATTTCTTTCTTCAACGATTGTTGCGAGTTCTGAGCTGCTTTTTGGTCGTCTCGTACAGCTGTTGAGTTTCTTTTTGTGACAGTAGCCCTACAGCTGCTTTTTGGCTATTTTAGGGAGCTGCCATCTTCTTCTTATCGACCCAGTCTCATGCTCCGAGCTGCTTTTCGGCCGTCCTGAGCCGTGGTTGAGTTATTTCAGTAATGTCCCAGATCTGAGTTGTAAAGACCGTTCTGGTGGCTACTGATTTATTTGCTGATTTCTTGCAAGGGTTCGGTTGATCATTTCCCAACGATCAAAACTTGAGAGATGTTGAACCTGTCATTTAATGGGTTACTATATCAGAAAAATGAGGATAAGCTACGATTGCCAAAAAATGTCACCGACAGTACCTATGGTCATACGAAGAAGCAATATGGCCGAGCTCTTTCAGCCAAGGATCCAGACCAAGAAAACAATAATGAAGGAGCAAGACCAGTGACGCAGGTATGGAAATTCTTGCACGACCCCCATGGTGCAGATACCCCGGACAGTCTAAGTCAGTATTGATCCACATGGATATCCCTACATCATGAGTAATCGGTATGAGGAGTAACAATCTCGAAGCATGTGTCCTCACTTTCCTGAATCATCATGGATAGCCTGTCATGAACAAAATTCTTCTGCCAGCACCCACCGTTAGTCGAGTCTGAGGATACTATCATTTAAGGTCATATCTCTTTATGCTGGCCGCGACAGGAGATAGTCAAATATTTGGTATGGATCTGATACTCAAGACAGTGGAACCAGTGAAGATGATTAAGAAACTTCTACGATGAGTCAGAATCTGTCAGGAAGCGGTTATGCTTCAACTCACAGTTTGAAATCTGAAGGACCTGCCTTTAGCGGAGAAACCCAATGCAATAAGTTAGAGCTTGGGTGTTCATCAGAAAAATCTGATCACCGCCTCATGAAAGGTTGTCAGTTCTGGATGACACACCCAGCAAAAATCACTCTTGGATTGATAAGACAGGCATATATTTCAGTCATGATAATCAATCACAGTCAGCTAAGTCAGAAGATCTAAAAAGAAATTGGAGACAGTATAAACATGAACCAACAAGGTAAGATCTGTCAAAATGTGGATACAATAAAGCAAACCACCCCCAGGGCCAGTCGGATAAAAATCTAGTGGGAACAACAATAAAGGAAAAAGGATACCCGACTTGGAAACAGTTTCCTTAAGTCGGTATATTCATACTTGTTACCTGAGCAACCAAATCTCGAGGACGAGATTTATTTAAGGGGGTAAGGTTTGTAACAACCTGATTTTTGGCCCTTTCTTTTTCTTTTGATTTTTTGAGGTTTTTGCTTGAGTTTTCTTTTTCCGTGGCTATGTGTTCTGGAAACTGAAGAAGATCACCTCTTGTTTGTTTCCAGAGTGTCTTGTCATACCCAAATCCAACCCTAGACCTTTACATTTCCACCTTGGACCAAATCCCAATATTCCTTTTATTGGGAATATTCCTTTTCTATTAAAGGAATAGCTGAATTTGCCCTAGGTTGTGAAGCAACCCATATTTCTATCACTCCTAAAATTCTGAAATAATTCTCATAAATTGTTTGGGTCATATATTTCCCAAATATGGCAAAATATTTCATTTATCATGTTTATCATCATGCTCAAATAATTCATTTCCTATTCTGCCCTAAATGGCACATTGTGAAGCAAGTGCCATTTTCCATTTCCCAATTGACCTCAAACTCCTTGGACATATTTTCATGTCCATATCATTTCCACATGACAAAATGCAACCTCATTTTCCTAGTAATTATTTAATTATCATTTTCCAAAGTTTTTGTCCAGAAAGAAGCTTTGTGAAGGAGGTACAAGCTAGGCATATACAAATGAGTTTCCATTTTGCATGGTCCTTCATATCATCATATAATAGACCTCCACCAAAGTAGAGCTCATTTAATGCCTCCATGTGAGCACAACCTCAAATCTTTGTTTCTGCCCAAAATTTCAGTTTGTGAAGCAAGTATATTTTATCTTGCTCCATTATGGCTAAAGTTGTCTAGGCATTCTAGTATCCATATAACCTATCTCCACCCATTTTGGGCACATTTCATCAAGCCATTATTCCTCTAGAAGTTTTTCAAGTTTCTGTCCAAAGGAGATGCTGGTGAAGGAAGTACCTTTTTGGTTTATCCAAATGGTTTGAACCCTTTTTCATCATCTTCATATGATCAAATAACTGTGCCTTGACCAAGTTGAGTTTAAGTTGATACTCTATGTGAGAGCATCATCATGATCTTCATTTCTGGACCAAAAATGTAGTTGTGAAGCAACTATATTCAATCTTGATCGAAATCTCCTAAAACTCTCCAGGACTGTAGACCTTCCTAGCCTAAACATCCTAGACATCACATTTGGCCCATAGCATGTCTCTGTTGATCACCAGTGCACATTCAAGTTTATTACAGTAAACTTCAGACGATGACTGCCATTTAACCACTGCATTTTTAACCAAGTTACCACCGCAGTTGAAACCGACCCAGGAAGTACTAACCCCTAGGCATCATTTTCCAGCTGTTTGCCTCCAACGCATGCCAGTAATGGTGGTGACCACCGTTTTGGCATGCCATGAGCGTGTCCAGAACGTCGCTTTGCTCGGGCCCCTCCTCTGCTCGGCGTCTCAACGAGCACGAGCTTGTCCAGCATGTTCCCCGCATCGCCGTAGTCCCCCTGGACTCATCTCCCTCTCCCGAAGCCTCCTCGTCGGTGCTCGTCGCCGCTCGCCCACGGGAGCACTGTGGCCGACAGCGCATTAATGGCGCCCGACCTCTTCCTCTGCCCCTCCCTTGGCTCCTGCTGCCCCGTGCGCTCTGTAGCTTGTCCGCGTTCTCCCTCGTCGCGTTCCCGTGCCTTCCTGTGATCGCTGCTGGTGCCAGGGCCTCGGCCGGACGTGCCCGGCGGCACCCAAGCCCGTGCCTCTCGCCCCGGCTATTTATAGCCTCTCCCCTCGCCTCCCGAGCATCCATCGCATCCACCGCACTCCTCTCCCCCTCCCTAGCCTCTCGTTTGAGCTCGAGCTGCTCCCCTGCTCTTCCATCACCGCCCCAACTGCCGCCATGGCCATCTCAAATTCGATCAGGCCCGAGTCCCCCTCCTCTCCTAGCCACCACCAAAAGATCACCTGATGTCCGGCGATCATCCCCATGACTTCTCCCCCTCGCCGGAGCAACCAGAGCCCCGACACACCCGCCGCTCGAGCTCCCCTGTTTCCCCTTCTATTGCCGCATGTCACCGTCGTCTCGATCCTCCTCGGCGTGTGTGCCGCCCCTAGTCGGGTGAGGCGCTCCGTGCCGATTCCACCGGTGGTCGGACCTCGGCCGGAGATGGCCGGTGGCGCCTGGACGGGCGTCGGCAACGCTCGCCCGAGCCCTCCGTCGCGGCTCCGTCGGGAGGAAGACGACGCAATGAAGAGGAGGGAGAGAGATCCCGTGGGGCCCGCCTGTAAGTGACCCAGCTGGCCGGCCCCAGCCACGCTGACGTGGATAAGTGACGGCCCCCACCCTGTGGGACCCGCACGGGCCCGGCCCCGCCTCTGATTGACGTGGATAAGTGGAAGCGTCAACCGCAGAGTATGTTTTCTTAGTTAGAAAGCGTATTTCTAATTCTGTGCCTCTGCCTTATCCACTCAGGGACTTGTTTGTGATGATATTTTTTTGCAGGAAAGTCCCTGATCTTCTACACCTCATAACTCCGCAACCGTAACTCCGTCTGAGGTGAACCCAATGCTCACTTCTTCATTTTGTTGAGCCCATTCTGTTGGTCACACTTTCACCATGTGTTAACATTCTGTAAATGACCTTTTTGCCCTTGCACGTAAACAGTCCCTTTCGAGAGAGGACTGTTTTTGACAAATTTTTCCGCGGCTTCACCGCATTTCTCCCCGGCGCCTTCTTCACCCCCAGGCAAGCCACAATACTCAATTGCATGATAGTCATGCAGTAGCCATGGTTTTCAACTTGAATTTTTAATAAATGATTGCTTGTTTAAAACATGCTTATTGTTGTTCCGGTGATGCTTAGAGTTGCATGTTCACTTTTGTGCTATGTAGTCTTGTACTCTGTTATCATGTTCTACCTGCTAGTATTTCCTTTCATATGTTTATGCTTGCTAGTAGTACATGTTGATGTTGGTGATGGCCTTCGGTGCATGACTGTCGTCTGTCCCGATGCCGTTTTTATGCATGTTCCATTGCATTCAGTTGGTTAAATGCTTTCATGGTAGCATTGTTGATATGTTCTTGCATGATACTTATTGTTAATGCTAGTGGTCATGCTTGGTTTCTACGAGTAGTGTTGTACTTGTGATATTCATGCACGTCATTATGCCATGCTCAGTTGGATAGGATTCATTGTTGATATGGTCGATAGTTATGTTGTACCCTCATGCTTATGTTCATATCATGCGCATGCATTGTAACTGCATCATGTTATTTTATCATGGCTCAACATATTTGCATTCAAGTTTAACCGGATTAAATTGAACTTGAACAACTGTTGGTTGAGTCATGGTGCCACCATATCAAGCTGACCAGTGCAACCATGCTTACCTTTATGGGAGGGTCCTAACTGGGTCTATTGCCATGCCTCTCGCCGGTGCCTCCAACGAGGGAAGGTTATGGGCATGCGGTACCATGGCCCGGTAAGCAGACATAACATTGTGTGCCAGTTGTTGTTGTATGTATCCTTGTTCCCGTTCGGACCATTTTGCCATGATGTGGCCGTTTTGCCACGACGGTGGCCGTTGGTGTTTTGGGTAGACACGGGGCCACCCATGACTAGCCCAATGGGGAGTGAGTCGGAGTGGCCGGGAGAGTGTCATGGCAGTAGGACGGTTTTGTTGGAACACCGTTGGTCCACCCGAATGGGAGTGCGAGGCCATGGGTTCCGTTGTGTGCGTACAGTGTGCTAACCTCTGCAGAGTGTATACTATATCTATCGATAGCCATGCCCGCGGATAAGGCTCCAGTTCGTGTTGGTCACACTATGGGTCAACAGTAATAATGATAATGTGCTTAATAACAACCCCAGTTCGATGATGAGATAAGTTGGTTATGTGATCCATGAATGATTACCGTTTGGTTACGAGGTAAACCGTTGAACCAAGAGTGGTTCCGTTTGTGATCCGTGAATGATCACCATTTGGTTACAAGGTAACCCGCTGAACCAAGAGTGGTTCCGTTTGTGATCCATGAAGGATCACCGTTTGGTTATGAGGTAACCCGTTGAACCAAGTGTGGTTCCGATTGTGATCCGTGAGTGATCATCGTTTGGTTATGAGGTAACCCGTTGAACCAAGTGTGGTTCCGTTTGTGATCTGTGAGTGATCACCGTGGTATCGAGGATACCAAGTTGTTGGATATTCATGATGTTGTGCGAGAATCGTGGGTAAAGATCCAGCTCCTTGTGGTCATTTAATGATTACTATGGTATTGTTTATACCAAGCTTGTTTTGATCCTAAGATGATCGTGTGATCTCCGAGGATGGTAAGTGATGCATGTGATCGCTACGAGGTAGCCCGAGAAAAATAAGTGGTGCATATAGTGTCATCATGTTGCATGCTAGTATCGTCAGATTCATATGTTCATGCCATGCTCATATTGTGCTAGCTGTATCATGTTCATGTCGATGCCATGTTGTTCCGATGATATCATGTTAATTCCTGCTTAACCTGTAATTGCCATGTTGTTGTTTGCCTTGAATGCTTCTGGTTATTGTGAGCTTGCAAGTACATTCAATGTACTGACCTGGCGTGTCATGCCAGTTTGCAGGTCATGCCGGATTTGAACGCTTGTTTGCCGTGGATTCTTTGTTTGCGAGCTAGGATAAGCATTCCAGCCAGAGTCCCTGCGGAGTGGAGTTCACCACCGTCGTCGTTGTTCTGCTGCTAGAGTTATTCCGCTGCTTTGAGTTGTTCTGCTGCTTGCATAGAGCAACAGTGGCAAGCGTAGTGTCATTATGCCGATGTAATTCCCTGTTATATCGGAAACCCTTATAACCAAATAGATTGTAATAAAGAGCTGATTTGTTCTATGCTAAGCAGTGACGTATTCCAGAAGTCTTCATCTCGATCTCTGGGCTGGAATACGGGGCGTTTCGGTTTTCTCAGAGCCGGGGTGCCACATAGTGCAACTCAATATTAGAACTTGATACCTATAACGAAATATGACTCTATATGAATGCCTCTGGCATTGTATCAGGATGTGCCATGATCTAGCGTAACATGTATAAAAAATGATGAACGGTGGCTGAGCCACAAATACCATGTCAGCTATATGATCATGCAAAGCAATATGACAATGAATTCTCAAGTCATCAAAACGGAAGCGGTGGAAGTTGCATGGCAATATATCTCGGAATGGCTATGGAAAGGCCATAATAGGTACGTATGGTGGCTGTTTTGAGGAAGATATAATAAGGCTTATGTGTGATAGAGCATATCATATCACGGGGTTTGGATGCACTGGCGAAGTTTGCACCTACTCTCGAGGTGATAAAGGGCAATCCACAGTACCGTAGAGGCTAGCAAATTAGGGAAATGTAAGAGTGTGTATATTCCATGGACTCACATTAGTCGTAAAGAACTCATATACTTATTGCAAAAATTTATTAGCCCTCGAAGCAATATGACAATGAATTCTCAAGTCATCAAAATTATATTCCATGAATTCTCAAGTCATCAAAGACCATCGCTCATTCCTGACTGCCACTCGTATGGAAGACAATCAATTATAAATCATGCTACAACTTCATAGTGTAACGAGAGACTATACGTGCATCCTTCGGGAATCACAAACCTTAACACAAAAATTCTGACTATACACAACCGTTTACTAGTACCTCCCACATATTACCATATATGTATCGCAAAACTATTGCAAGGAATCAAACATATCATATTCGGTGATCCACAAGTTTTATGTAGGATTTTATGACTAACTATGCAAATGACCAATTCTTGTTGACTCTTTAAATAGATATAAGTGAAGCAAGAGAGTTCAATTCTTTCTACAAAATACCATGCTCTAATAAATATAAGTGAAGCAAAAGAGCATTATATGAATAACGGTTTTCTATGTGAAGAGAAACAGACAATCCAAACTTCAAATGATATAAGTGAAGCACATGAAGCATTCTATAAAGCCATACTCAAATTATATAAGTGAAGTGCAATGAACATTCTAAAAATCAACCATGGACTATCTCATACCGGCATGGTGCATAAAAGAAAAATGAAAACTAAACACAAAAGACGCTCCAAGATTTACGCATATCACATGAACGAAACAAAAATGAAAACATACCAATACTTGTTGAAGAAAGATGGGATGCCTTACCGGGCATCCCGGGTTCATAAGTTGCACTAATTCATCTGCAGGATGAACAACCCAAAGCTACTGAGTGGGTCCTTGATAGTGGGTGTACAAATCACATGACTAGTGACAGGAACTTATTGATGGATACTGATTTTTATCTCCATCTATTGGGTCTAGGTAGGGTTGCAATCTCGAAGGATAGACACATGGACATAGTCATGCTTGTCGAGTCCTTAGGATTCAACCTCATGTCTATCTCAATGCTTTGTGATCTTGATATGGTTGTCGTCTTTGGCAAATATCCTTGTATTGTGCTAATGGAATCTGACAATTCCAAAGTCTTCGAAGGCTTTAGGAGAGGAGACTTGTATATTGTTGATTTCTCTGTAGGACCACAACCTACCACATGTCTACTTGCAAAAGCTTCAGAAGGCTGGTTATGGCATCAATGACTTGGTCATGCTGGTATGAGTAACTTGCATACACTCGCGAAGAAGAAGCATGTCATTGGAATTGAGGGTGTCAAATTCCTCAAAGATCATCTTTGTGGGGCTTGTGAGGCTGGAAAGATCACCAGAGCCAAGCACCCCTCGAAGACTATCATGACCACTTCTCATCCCTTTGAATTACTTCACATGGATCTCTTTGGCCCTACTCATTATGCCACATTCACTAATGATGCATCTCTATATGGGTTTGTCATTATTGATGATTATTCTCGTTACACATGGGTGCATATCATCACTTACAAAACTGAAGTGCAGGAAGTCTTCAAATGATTTTCCTCAAGAGCATCTACGAACTTTGGTGTGAAGATCAAGCATATCAGGAGTGATAATGGGACTGAGTTCAAGAATACTGGTCTTGATGACTATCTTGATGAACTTGGTATTACTCATGAGTTATCTGCCCCTTATACTCCTTAGCAGAATGGCACCGTGGAGCGCAAGAACAAGACTCTTGTTGAGATGGCTCGCACTATGCTTGATGAATACAAGACACCTCCTCGTTTCTGGCCTGATGGTATTGATACTGCATGCCACATCATTAACAGGGTATATCTTCACAAATCTTCAAAAAGACCTCATATGAACTCCTCACTGACAAGAAGCCCAATGTAAGTTATTTCAAAGTCTTCGGTGCTAAATGCTGGATCAGAGATACTCATCACAATTCCAAATTTGCACCGAAAGCACATGAGGGTTTTATGCTTGGCTACGGGAAGGACTCGCACACCTATAGAGTCTTCAACACCTATCACCACAAGGCTGTTGAAACTGTAGATATGCGGTTTGATGAAACTAACGGTTTGCAAAGAGAGCACCTACCTCCTATGCAAGATGAAATGTCACCTAAGGAATCCATCAAGTTCAAGGCTACTGAGGATGTTATACCCACTGAAGAATCTCCTGAAGAAGTTATTCCAGAACATGAAGAAAATCATGTCGGTGCTACTGAAGAAAATGGCCCTGAAGAAAATGTTGTGCCAAATCAAAGTTGTCAACCTGCTCATCTTTGCGTTGCAAATGAAGTGCAGATTGAGAGAATCATCGATGACATCAATGCACCAGGTCCTCTCACACGCTCAAAAGCTTCCCATTTGTCTAACTTTTGTGGGCATTTTGCGTTTGTCTCTATCACAGAGCCCACCAAAGTTGATGAAGCATTTCTGGAGCCTGAGTGGATTCAAGCTATGCAAGAGGAATTACATCAATTCAAGCTCAATAATGTGTGGGAGCTTGTCAAGCGACCAGACCCACGCAAACATAATATCACCGGCATAAAATGGATCTACCGCAACAAGCAGGATGAAAATGACATGTGGTGAGGAATATGTCAGATTAAGGGTTCCGCAAACCCTTGAGAGGTTCAAACTCTAGGGTGCGTGCGGAGATCTCAACCTACCCAGCCTGCCTACTCGCGATCCTCCTATGCCTAGCGCGACAAGTTCAAAGAGACAAAGAGCCACAACAGTTTATCCGGGTTCGGGCCACCTTGCGGTGTAATACCCTACTCCAGCATTTTGGTGGATTGCCTCGGAGGGCTGAGGATGAACTAGCAGATTGGATGAACTGGCCTCAGGAGGTGAGGTGTTCTTGAGATTGATAAAGCTGTGAGGATGTGAACCAGATCAGATCAGTTGCCCTCTATGGTGGTGGCTAAGTCCTATTTATAGTGGCCTTGGTCCTCTTCCCAAACGTTTTGCGGGAAGGGATCCCACAACAGCCAGATTTGAAAGGGGACAAGTAGTACAGCTTATCCTGACACAAGTAGTCTTCGCCTGCGAAAAGCCTCTGGTCGTGACGTTGCGGTGGGCTCGTCGATGACCTCTGTCCTACCGTCCTGGCGGTCTTGGTCTCGTTGCACCAGAATGGAAACCTTTGGCTGATTCCTCAGGAGTCCGTGCCTATGGCTTGCGTCCTTTGCACTGATAAGGAAACCTGCGCTCTGCGCTCGCCCGGCGCCCGCCTGGCCTTGGTCGTCATGGCTCACGTCAGCTGAGCCTCGTGAGGTAAACCTTGCATGGAGAGCTCCACCCCTCAGGAGCCAGCTTGAAGAGGCCGATCAGGAGCCAGCTTGAAGAGGCCGATCCCTGCTACGTCTCGAGCTTGCGTTGGTTTTCCCCGAAGAGGAGAGGATGATGCAGCACAGTAGCGTAAGTATTTCCCTCAGTTTTTGAGAACCAAGGTATCAATCCAGTAGGAGGTCACGTGCAAGTCCCTTGTACCTGCACAACATGATAGTAACTCGCAACCAACGCTTAGGGGTTGTCAATCCCTTCACGGTCACTTACGAGAGTGAGATCTGATAGAGATAATATTTTTGGTATTTTTGATAGATAGATGCAAAGTAAAAAGTAAAGGCAAAGTAAAAACAAAGCAAGTAAATAAAGTGATATAGATTGATATGATGAGAATAGACCCGGGGGCCATAGGTTTCACTAGAGGCTTCTCTCAAGAGCATAAGTATTCTACGGTGGGTGAACAAATTACTGTTGAGCAATTGATAGAATCGAGCATAGTTATGAGGTTATCTAGGTATGATCATGTATATAGGCATCACGTCCGTGACAAGTAGATCGAAATGATTCTGCATCTACTACTATTACTCCACTCATCGACCGCTATCCAGCATGCATCTAGAGTATTAAGTTAAAAACAGAGTAACGCCTTAAGCAAGATGACATGATGTAGAGGAATAAATTCATGCAATATGATAAATACCCCATCTTGTTATCCTCGATGGCAACAATACAATACGTGCCTTGCAACTCTTTCTGTCACTGAGTAAGGACACCGCAAGATTGAACCCAAAGCCATGCACTTCTCCCATTGCAAGAACTACCAATCTAGTTGGCTAAACCAAACGGATAATTCGAAGAGACTTGCAAAGATAACTCAATCATACATAAAAGAATTCAGAGAAGAATCAAATATTTTCCATAGATAAGTTGGATCATAAACCCACAATGCATCGGTCTCAACAAACACACCGCAAAAAGAAGATTACATCGAATAGATCTCCACAAGAGAGGGGGAGAACATTGTATTGAGATCCAAAAAGAGAGAAGAAGCCATCTAGCTACTAGCTATGGACCCGAAGGTCTGAAGTAAACTACTCACACTTCATCGGAGGGGCTATGGTGTTGATGTAGAAGCCCTCCATGGTGGATGCCCTCTCCGGCGGAGCTTCGGAACAGGCCCCAAGATGGGATCTCGTGGATACATAAGGTTTCGGCGATGGAATTAGGTTTTTGGCTCCGTCTCTGGTCTATTGGGGGTACATAGGTATATATAGGAGGAAGGAGTACGTCGGTGGAGCTCCGAGGGGCCTACGAGGTAGGGGGGCGCGCCCAGGGGGCGCGCCCTCCACCCTCGTGACCTCCTCGGAAGCTCCTTGGAGTAGGGTCCAAGTCTCCTGGATCACGTTCGGTGAGAAAATCACGTTCCCGAAGGTTTCATTCCGTTTGGACTCCGTTTGATATTCCGTTTCTTCGAAACACTGAAATAGGCAAAAAACAGCAATTCTGGGCTGGGCCTCCGGTTAATAGGTTAGTCCCAAAAATAATATAAAAGTGGAAAATAAAGCCCAATATAGTCCAAAACAGTAGATGAAGTAGCATGGAGCAATCAAAAATTATAGATACGTTGGAGACGTATCAGGCATCCCCAAGCTTAATTCCTGCTCGTCCTCGAGTAGGTAAATGATAAAAAAGATTTTTTGATGCGGAGTGATACTTTGGCATAATTTCAATGTAAATCTTCTTAATCATGGCATGAGTATTTAGATCCGAAAGATTCAAGATAAAAGCTCATATTGACATAAAAATAATAATACTTCAAGCATACTAATCAAATAATTATGTCATCTCAAAATATCATAGCCAAAGAAAGTTCATCCCTACAAAATCATATAGTTAGGCTATGCTTCATTTTCGTCACACAAAGATGTTCCCAACTTCTATACCCCCGATGACAAGCCAAGCAATTGTTTCATACTCAAATAATCTCAAACTCTTTCAACCTTCACACAATATATGAGCGCGAGCCATGGATATAGCACTATGGGTGGAATAGAATATGATGATGGGGATTGTGTGGAGAAGACAAAAAAGGAGAAAGTCTCATATTGACGAGGATAATCAACAGGCTATGGAGATGCCCATCAATTGATGTCAACATGAGGAGTAGGGATTGCCATGCAACAGATGCACTAGAGCTATGAATACTCAACAAAAGAAAAATAGTGGGTGTGCATCCAACTCGCTTGCTCACGAAGACCTAGGGCATTTTGAGGAAGCCCATCATTGGAATATACAAGCCAAGTTCTATAATGAAAAATTCCCACTAGTATAAACAAGAAAATTTATGAGACTCACTATATGAAAAACATGGTGCTACTTTGAAGAACAAATATATGAGGCTCACTACATGAAGAACAAGGTGCTATTTTGAAGCACAAGTGTGGTAAAAGAATAGTAACATTGCCCCTTCTCTCTTTTTCTCTCTTTTTTTATTGGCCTTCCTTTTTTTATTGGCCTTTTTTTTATTTCGTCCGGAGTCTCATCCCGACTTGTGGGGGAATCATAGTCTCCATCATCCTTTTCCTCACTAGGGCAATGCTCTAATAATGATGATCATCACACTTCTATTACAACAACTTGATATTACAACTCGAAACTAGAACAAGATATGACTCTATATGAATGCCTCCGGCAGTGTACCGGGATGGTGCAATGAATCAAGAGTGACATGTATGGAAAATAATGCATGGTGGCTTTGCCACAAATACGATGTCAACTACAAGATCATGCAATGGCAATATGACAAAAGTAATGCATGTCACGATGATGATGGTGGAAGTTGCATGGCAATATATCTCGGAATGGCTATGGAAATGCCATGATAGGTAGGTATGGTGGCTGTTTTGAGGAAGATAAAAGGAGGTTTATGTGTGATAGAGCGTATCGTATCACGGGGTTTGGATGCACCAGCGAAGTTTGCACCAACTCTCAAGGTGAGAAAGGGCAATGCACGGTACCGAAGAGGCTAGCAAAGGCGGAAAGGTGAGAGTGCGTATAATCCATGGACTCAACATTAGTCAAAAGAACTCATATACTTATTGCAAAAATTTAGAAGTCATCAAAAATTCAAATACTACGCGCATGCTCCTAGGGGGATAGATTGGTAGGAAAAGACCATCGCTCATCCTCGACTGCCACTCATAAGGATGCACAAGCCAGGTACACTTCATGTTTCAAATTTGTTACACAACTTTAACCATACGTGCATGCTAAGGGATTTGCTAACTTCAACACAAGTATTTCTCAAATTCACAACTATTCAAATAGCACGACTTTGATATTATCACCTCCATATCTCAAAACAATTATCAAGCATCAAACTTCATTTAATTCACTCAAAAAAGAGAAAGTTTCACAAATCTTGAACACCAAGTATATTAACATTAAGCAAATTACCATGCTATTAATGACTCTCAAAATAATCTAAGTGAAGCATGAGAGATCAAGTTTCTTTAAAACAAATCCAACACCATGCTCTAAAAGATCTAAGTGAAGCACTAGGGCAAAAAATTATCACGCTCTAAAGATATAAGTGAAGCACATAGAGCAAAGCTATCAAGCTCAAAAGGTATAAGTGAAGCACATAGAGTATTCTAACAAATTCCAAATCATGTATGGATCTCTCAAAAGGTGTGTACAGCAAGGATGATTGTGGTAAACTAACAATCAAAGACACAAATGATACAAGACGCTCCAAGCAAAACACATATCATGTTGGTGAATAAAAATATAGCTCCAAGTAAATTACCGATGGAAGTGGACGAAAGAGGGGATGCCTTCCGGGGCATCCCCAAGCTTTGACTTTTTGGTGTCCTTGGATTATCTTGGGGGTGCCATGGGCATCCCCAAGCTTAGGCTCTTGCCACTCCTTGTTCCATAATCCATCAAAAGAATTCACCCAAAACTTGAAAACTTCACAACACAAAACTCAACAGAAATCTCGTGAGCTCCGTTAAAGAAAGAAAACAAAAGACTACTTCAAGGTACTGTAATGAACTAATTCTTTATTTATATTGGTGTTAAACCTACTGTATTCCAACTTCTCTATGGTTTATAAACTAATTTACTAGCCATAGATTCATCAAAATAAGCAAACAACACACGAAAAACCGAATCTGCCAAAAACAGAACAGTCTCTAGTAATCTGTAACTAACGCAAACTTCTGGAACTCTACAAATTCTACCAAAATAGGAACTCCTGGACAATTTGTTTATTGAGAAGCTGAAAAAAGAATCAACGCAAAAGCATGTTCCTGTGATTTATCATAACTAAATTCGTGCGCGCAAAGTTTCTGTTTTTCAGCAGAATCAAATCAACTATCATCGTAGGTTGTCCTATAGGTCTTACTTGGCACAAACACTAATTAAAACATAAAACCACATCCAAACAGAAGGTAGATGTATTATCTATTCCTAAACAGAACCAAAAACAAAAAACACAAAATAAAATTGGTTGCCTCCCAACAAGCGCTATCGTTTAACGCCCCTAGCTAGGCCTAAAAGCAAGGATAGATCTAGGTATTGCCATCTTTGGTAGGCAATCCATAAGTGGCTCTCATGATAGATTCATATGGTAATTTTATTTTATTTCTAGGAAAGTGTTCCATGCCCTTCTTTAAGGGAAATTGGAATCTAATATTCCCTTCCTTCATATCGATAATTGCACCAATCGTTCTAAGGAAAGGTCTACCAAGAATAATAGGACATGAAGGATTGCAATCTATATCAAGAACGATAAAATATACGGGCACATAATTCCTATTTGCAACAATAAGGACATCATTAATTCCTCCCATAGGCTTTTTAATAGTGGAATCCGTAAGATGCAAGTTTAGAGAGCAATCATCAAAATCACGGAAATCTAGCAAATCACATAAAGTTTTGGGAATAGTAGAGACACTAGCACCCAAATCACATAAAGCATGAAACTCAAAATCTTTAATTTTAATCTTAATGGTAGGTTCCCATTCATCATGGAGTTTTCTAGGGATGGAAACTTTCAACTCAAGCTTTTCTTCATAGGATTGCATCAAGGCATCAATAATGTGTTTGGTAAAGGCCTTATTTTGACTATAAGCATGAGGAGAATTTAACACGGATTGCAACAAGGAAATACAATCAATCAAAGAGCAATTTTCATAATTAAATTCATTGAGATCCAAAATAGTAGGTTTAGCAACATCACGGTTTCTATTTATTTCAACCCTACTTTCATCAATTTCATCATCAAGATCTAGAAACTCAGAATTCTTAGAACGCCTTCTAGGTAAGGGAAGATCATATTCAGATTCATCAAGATTCATATTGCAAAACAAAGATTTAATGGGGGACACATCAATAACTTTTAGATCTTCATCTTGATTTTCATAGGGATTAGAAGAACATGCTTTAATAAAGGCATCTTTAGAAGCACGCATCCTAGCGGTTCTTTCTTTGCACTCGTCAATGGAAATTCTCATAGCTTTGAGAGACTCATTGATATCATGCTTAGGAGGAATAGATCTAAGCTTTAAAGAATCAATTTCAAGAGAAATTCTATCAACGTTCCTAGCCAAATCATCAACTTTAAGCAATTTCTCTTCAAGCAAAGCATTAATATTCTTTTGTGAATTCATAAACTCTTTAACACTACTCTCAAAATCAGAGGGCATCTTATTAAAATTTCCATAAGAGTTGTTGTAGGAATTTCCATAATTGTTAGAAGGATTGCTAGGAAAAGGCCTAGGACTAAAATTCCCTCTATAAGCGTTGTTACCAAAACTATTCCTACCAACAAAATTCACATCCATAGATTCATTATTATTCTCAAGCAAAGTAGATAAAGGCATATCATTAGGATCAAGAGGAGTATTTTTAGGAGCAAACATCTTCATAAGTTCATCCATCTTTTCACTCAAAACATTGATTTCTTCTATAGCATGCACTTTTTTACTAGAAGATCTTTCGGTATGCCATTGAGAATAATTAGCCATAATATTATCAAGCAATTTTGTAGCATATCCTAACGTAATTTCCATAAACGTGCCTCCCGCGGCCGAATCTAAAAGATTTCTAGAAGCAAAATTCAATCCAGCATAAAATTTTTGTATGATCATCCATAAATTCAAACCATGAGTAGGGCAATTGTGAAGCATTAATTTCATTCTTTCCCAAGATTGGGCAACATGCTCATGATCAAGTTGTTTAAAATTCATGATATCGTTTCTAAGAGTGATAATCTTAGCGGGAGGAAAATACTTAGAGATAAAAGCATCTTTGCACTTGTTCCAAGAATCAATACTATTTTTAGGCAAAGACGAAAACCAAACTTTAGCACGATCTCTAAGTGAAAACGGAAATAACTTCAATTTGACAATATTGTTATCCGTATCTTTTTTCTTTTGCATATCACACAAATCAACAAAATTGTTTAGATGAGTAGCGGCATCTTCACTAGGAAGGCCGGCGAATTGATCTTTCATAACAAGATTCAACAAAGCGGTATTGATTTCACAAGACTCATCATTATTAAGAGGAGCAATTGGAGTGCTAAGGAAATCATTATTATTGGTATTCGAGAGATCACACAATTTGGTATTATCTTGCGCCATGGCAACAAGTAATCCAACACACAAGCAAACAGAAAGGCAAAGGGAAAAGGCAAACGGGAAAGAGAGGAGGAGATTGGGAAAGAGAGGGCGAATAAAACGGCAAGGGTGAAGTGGGGGAGAGGAAAACGAGAGGCAAATGGCAAATAATGTAATGCGAGAGATAGGGATTGCGATGGGTACTTGGTATGTTGACTTTTGCGTAAGCCTCCCCGGCAACGGCGCCAGAAATTCTTCTTGCTACGTCTCGAGCTTGCGTTGGTTTTCCCCGAAGAGGAGAGGATGATGCAGCACAGTAGCGTAAGTATTTCCCTCAGTTTTTGAGAACCAAGGTATCAATCCAGTAGGAGGTCACGCGCAAGTCCCTTGTACCTGCACAACACAATAGTAACTCGCAACCAACGCTTAGGGGTTGTCAATCCCTTCACGGTCACTTACGAGAGTGAGATCTGATAGAGATAATATTTTTGGTATTTTTGATAGATAGATGCAAAGTAAAAAGTAAAGGCAAAGTAAAAACAAAGCAAGTAAATAAAGTGATATAGATTGATATGATGAGAATAGACCCGGGGGCCATAGGTTTCACTAGAGGCTTCTCTCAAGAGCATAAGTATTCTACGGTGGGTGAACAAATTACTGTTGAGCAATTGATAGAATCGAGCATAGTTATGAGGCTATGTAGGTATGATCATGTATATAGGCATCACGTCCGTGACAAGTAGATAGAAACGATTCTGCATCTACTACTATTACTCCACTCATCGACCGCTATCCAGCATGCATCTAGAGTATTAAGTTAAAAATAGAGTAACACCTTAAGCAAGATGACATGATGTAGAGGAATAAATTCATGCAATATGATAAATACCCCATCTTGTTATCCTCGATGGCAACAATACAATACGTGCCTTGCAACTCTTTCTGTCACTGAGTAAGGACACCGCAAGATTGAACCCAAAGCCATGCACTTCTCCCATTGCAAGAACTACCAATCTAGTTGGCCAAACCAAACGGATAATTCAAAGAGACTTGCAAAGATAACTCAATCATACATAAAAGAATTCAGAGAAGAATGAAATATTTTCCATAGATAAGTTGGATCATAAACCCACAATTCATCGGTCTCAACAAACAGACCGCAAAAAGAAGATTACATCGAATAGATCTCCACAAGAGAGGGGGAGAACATTGTATTGAGATCCAAAAAGAGAGAAGAAGCCATCTAGCTACTAGCTATGGACCCGAAGGTCTGAAGTAAACTACTCACACTTCATCGGAGGGGCTATGGTGTTGATGTAGAAGCCCTCCTTGGTGGATGCCCTCTCCGGCGGAGCTCCGGAACAGGCCCCAAGATGGGATCTCGTGGATACATAAGGTTGCGGCGGTGGAATTAGGTTTTTGGCTCCGTCTTTGGTCTATTGGGGATACGTAGGTATATATAGGAGGAAGGAGTACGTCGGTGGAGCTCCAAGGGGCCCACGAGGTAGGGGGGCGCCCTCCACCCTCGTGACCTCCTCGGAAGCTTCTTGGAGTAGGGTCCAAGTCTCCTGGATCACGTTCGATGAAAAAATCACGTTCCCGAAGGTTTCATTCTGTTTGGACTCCGTTTGATATTTCGTTTCTTCGAAACATTGAAATAGGCAAAAAACAGCAATTCTGGGCTGGGCCTCCGGTTAATAGGTTAGTCCCAAAAATAATATAAAAGTGGAAAATAAAGCCTAATATAGTCCAAAACAGTAGATAAAGTAGCATGGAGCAATCAAAAATTATAGATACATTGGAGACGTATCAATCCCCACGGGGGTCTAGGCGTCGTCCGCCTCTCGAGGCTTGGCCCCTCCCAAGGGTCTTGAGTTGTTGATGCGGAAGCTGGGCCGTACCAGGACGTCGATGGAGCCACGAGGTGGGACGCATGCAGGCAGGGCTGGATACCCACATATCCAGAACACCGGCAGTAGCCCCCCGGCCCAAGGCGTGCTCGGACTTGGCTTCTAGGCGAAGCCAAAGGGCAAGTACAGAGCGTCGCGCGCCCTAACCGCCTGCGGCCTTGATGACGCGTGGCAATTGATGGGACGTGGGCGACTCCGCTTCCCCACGCTGCCCCGGCAACTGTTCGACTTGACGGAACGATGCGGCATGCAGAAGATCATGATGGCGCGAGGTTGTGGAGGCCGGCAGTTGGCCTCCCTTGGCTATAAATGTGAGGGAGCGACAGAACCCCTCACCCATCTCTCCTTTGTCTTGCTCCCGCCTGCTTATCCTCTTCTCCATCTTGCTCCCATGGCGTCGCCGAGGAGGTTTTCAGCAGCCAAGAAGGGGAAGGCTTCCAAGGAGGAGCCTGCCACTCCGCCTCCCAAGAGAGGTCGCAGTCGTCCCCGCAAGCATCCCGCGGCTCCTACGGCGGTCCCTCGGGGGCGCGGGCATGCACCCCCCAGAGCCGGCACTCCTCTTGGTGCCCGTGATAGCACCTCTTCTCGCGGCGGGGGTCACCGGCTTCGGAGTAGCTCCCATGATGAAGGAAGGTGCATCGTGATCGTGCGCCTGTCTCGGCCGCACTTCTCCTCGCCGAACATGCTCCTTGAGTTCGTGGTGTGGTCGGAGAGCCTGGCCGGCACCTTGCTCCGGCTTCCGCGTTTCTTCTTCGGTGAGCTTCCTTCCTCGGGGCTTGACGGTCTTTGGCTGCAGGCCGATGGCTGCTGCAGCAGAGCTTCATGGGTCGGTGCCGAGGTCGCCGCCTCCGGCAGCATGGTCCTGACCCGCGGCTGGCAGACTTTCGCCCGCGGCGTGGCCCGGGTGGAAGGTGCACCCTCCACTTCAAGTACGACGGCCTGGCGACCCTCTATGTTAGGGTGTTTAGGGATGACGGCCTCCGCGTGGGGTGCTGCCCGGAGGACGGTAGCGATGACGAAGGTGGCGACAGTGAGCTTTGTCTTGGCAGCGCGTGCTCGTCCTCCTGCGACAGTAGCTCTTGCTCTGATGAGAGCTCGAGCAGTGGTGGCTACGACCGTCCCCCACGTCGTCGTGCTTGGGTCAAGGACGTCAGTTGTTCGTCCCGCCGCGGTGCTCCAGTGAAGCTGGAGAGGAGCCCGGCGTGAGGCTGGGGGCCGGCGAACTTGGACTCAAGACCAGCCGCAGCCCCAGGTCGCCTATGGGAGAACTGGTGAAGCGTCGGGCCACCTTGAGGCGGTGCTTGAGGATGCGGTGCTGGTGCGGAGTTCGTACGCCTTCGGGCCCTCTTTGTTTAGCTTTTCCTTTCTCCTATAATTCAAAAAATAATGATGTACCCTGCGGGGGCATGTAATGAACTATGGCAGTTATGCCCTTTATGTTATGCTTGCTATCTTGACACTGTGTTGTAATGTTTGCGATCTGAGTAAGTTAAGGTAGGAAAACTTAGGTTGATATGTGCGTAGCAGTTTTTCGCGTCGTGAAAACCTGGCCTTAGGTACTCGACGGGGCCCCCTTCCCGGGGAGTCGTGGGTTGCAGACCCCGGGAGACGCCTTGGGGTCTCAAGAGCCGCCGTGGAGCCGCTGCAGGGCTGCTTTCAAAGGAAGAGAAAAAACTGACGAGCGACTCACTCCTCCTTATGCGAGCCCCTGCCATATATTAGCTCGGACTTGATGCACCGCGTCGTGCTGCCCGGGGGGCACATATATGAGGGGTGCTGGTGCCCCTGAGCTTGATCGAGGGCTCCTCGCGAGGATGAGGCCGAAGCACCAGGGTTCGGCGCGGTGCGTGCGTGCAAGGGCAGGTCCGAGGCGCACACACCTGCCTAGCCTCATGCGCGAGGCGCACGAGAGGAAATGATGGGTGACTACCACCTCTCTAATGCCCTCAGGCCAAAAACAGCTCAGGAGAAGAAAATAGCTCGAGGAAAGAGAGTTCGAAAATACCAAATTCATAGAAGGGTCACTAAAAATTTCAAGCAACTTCGGAAAGCAAATGAACAGCCACGCGGACCTAATCTAGTCTTCTCACCAGCCCGGAGCTAAGTGCTGCCACTAAGACATGGGAGGCAGCCCCCATGAGGCCCCAGGGCGACTCTCAGGAGACTCCGGGGCATGTACAACCCCACTCATTATTACGTGAGAGTGTCACGAGCGGAGACCTTCACAGGCCGGAGCCTTCCTTCAGGGGTAGAACTTCCGGAGGTGCTAGATGTTCCAGGCGTTCTAGATGGGGACCCCATCCTATGTCTCCAGGCGTGCGGCGCTAGGCCTGGAGACACGGGCAATCCTAAACGGGCCCTCCCACATGGGAGAGAGCTTGTGCAGCCCCTCCCTGGAGAGCACCTGCCTCAGGACGAGGTCGTCCACCTCTAACATCCCGGGGCGGACACTACGGCAGTGGTACCGCCGCAGCGCCGGCTGGTACCTCGCCGCCCAGAGCGAGGCCTGACAACAGCGTTCCCCCCAGCACGAGATCCATCCCCTGCGTGGCATCCTGTCACGCCTCGTCAAACGCCAGGACCCGCGTGGAGCGATGCTTGACCTCGTGACAGAGAACTACTTATGCTCCGTAGACGAGGAAGAACGATGTCTCTCCTGTTAGCTTGGTCGCAGTGGTGTGGATGGACCACAGGACGGACTGCATCTCGTCGAGCCAGCCCCTGCTGCAAGTCTCGAGCTTCTTCTTGAAGGTCCTGGTTTTGAGGCCCCTCAGGACTTCTGCACTGGCCCGCTCGGCCTGGCCGTTGCTCCGTGGGTACGCCACTGAGGCGTAGCATATCTGCGTTCCAAGGTTAGCACAATATGTTTTGAAAAGGTTGCTGGTGAACTGCGAGCCATTGTCGGTGATGATACGGTTAGGGACCCCAAACTGGCTCACGATTCCCTAGATGAACTTGACGGCCGACCCAACTGGAATAGTGCGCACGGCTTCTACCTCCGCCCACTTGGTGAAATTTTCGATGGCGACGTAGAGGTATCAGTAGCCCCCTGGCGCTCGAGGGAACGGCCCCAAGATGTCCAGCCCCCAGATCGCGAACGTCCATGTGAGCGGGATTGTCTGGAGGCCCTGTGCGGGCTGGTGGATTTGCTTGGCGTGAAACTGACATTCTTCACAAGAGCGCACCAGCTCTGCAGCGTCGTTGAGCGTGGTGGGCCAGTAGAAGCCGCTGCGGAACGCTTTGCCCACCAGAGTGCATGACGAGGAATGATGCCCGCAGTCCCCACCATGTATGTCCGTTAGCAGCTCGAGCCCCTATTCCCTGGAGATGCACCACAACGAAACGTCATTGGGCCTCTTGCAATATAATTCACCATCTTGGATGCAGTATGCGGTAGCTTGACAGAACACGCGCTCGGCGTCCTCCTCCTTCTCTGGCAAGGTCCCTTGGGCCTCTTGAACTCTTCGGTCCAGCATCCCCCCTGTGGCTCAAGTGCAAGCAGCAGGCGGGCCCCCGAGGGGTGGCCACAGGATGGGGCACTCATCTCACGTGCCTAAGGTAAGTCCTCCTGAGGCGGTGCTGGAGTCGTGGCATGGGGAGTTGCAGACGGCTTGAAGAGCCGCTCCTCAAACACCCCCGGCTCCCGAGGGAGCCTGCGGGAGGCTCTTTTGGCAATGTCATCCACTTCCTTGTTCGCTCCGCGCAACACATGCTGCAGCTCCACGCCCATGAACTGCTTCTCCATCTTGCGCACCTCTTCTAGGTACGCCTCCATGTGCTCGTCCTTAGGTGTGTACTCCTTGTTGGAGAAGTTGAAGAAGAGCTGAGAGTCGCCCTCAGCGTTGCCGTGGCCCTAAGTCCAGCGAGCAGGCCTTCAAATTCTGCAATGTTGTTGGAGACCTTCTCACCCTGCTGGAAGCAGAGCTGCACCGCGTAGTAGAGCTTGTCCTTGGTGGGTGAGATGAGGACAACCCCTGCTCCTGCGCCCTGTCGCACAAATGCCCCATCAAAGTACATGATCCATCCATTCAGTTCCTCGTCTCCTAGCAAGAGGGAGCGGTCCACGCTTACTCCATGGTCGGGAGTGTCAGTCCACTCGGCCACAAAGTCCGCGAGGGCCGCTCCCTTGATGACCCTGCTGGTGTTGAACTCGAGATTGAACGCCTGTAGCTCGATGTTCCATTCAACAACTCGCCCGGCGGCATTCGGGCTCCGGAGCACCCTCTCTAGTGGGTACGCCGAAACAACCTTGATGGGGTGGCCTTGAAAGTAGTAGCGTAGTTTTTGGGAGGTGACCAGGAGCACAAGTAGGAGTTTCTGAGGCATGGGGTAGCGCGCTCGTGCCTTCCTCAGCACCGTGCTGACGAAGTAGACAGGATGCTCGACGAGGGAGGAGGCATCAGCGGAGTCTTATTCTTCATGAGGGAGCGGGTCTTCCATGGCTTCGTGAGGTCCACCCTTGTGAGCCCCAGTGGCTGCAGGGTCGATCGCGGCCTCGGGAGGAATGTCGACCACCGGGTCGGTCGAGGCCCCAGGCACGTTGTCTCAAGGGTGCGGTGCCTGGCTCGTTGGTTGTGCATCCCGCCGAGGTTTCTTGGACGCGCGCTCCTTCTTTAGCGCCACCAGGGCGGTGCTGGCTGAGTGAGGGGTGGCTGCCAAATAGAGCACCAAGGGCTCGATAGGGCGTGGCGCCACCATCACTGGCGGGCTGGTCAGATATCTCTTGAGGTCTTGAAAGGCTGTGTCTGCCTCTGGGGTCCACTCAAACGGTTCCTTCCTTTTCATCAACTTGAAGAATGGGAGGGTGCGCTCCCCCAGCTTGGAAATGAAGCGCTCAAGTGAGGTTACGCAGCCCGCCAGCTTCTCCATCTCCTTCAGTGTCTGCGGGGGGCTCATATCCTCTATCGCCTTGACTTTCTCTGGATTGGCCTCAATCCCTCTATGTGACACCAAGAAGCCCAGTAGCTTGCCAGAGGGAACTCCGAACACACACTTCTTGGGATTGAGCCGAAGATCCACCTTGCGCAGGCTGGCAAACGTCTCCTCCAGATCTGCTATTAGAGTCCTGGCCCCTCGAGACTTCACCACTATATCATCAACATAGGCCTCTGTGTTTCTCCTGAGCTGCGAGCCCATGGCGATATGCATCAGTCACTGGAAGGTTGCCCCAGCATTACACAGCCCATAGGGCATGCAGGTGTAGCAGTACACCCCGCAGGGGGTCAGGAACACCGTCTTCTCCACATCTTGCACGGCCATCTTGATCTGGTGGTAGCCCGAGAAGGCATCCAAGAAACATGCACGTCGCACTCGGCGGTGGAGTCCACGATCTGGTCAATGCGGGGAAGTGGGAAAGGATCTTGCAGACAGGCCTTGTTGAGGTTGGTGAAGTCGAGACACATGCGCTCCTTCCCTCCTTTCTTGGGGACGATGACGGGATTCACCAGCCACTTCGGGTACCGTACCTCCCTATTGACCCCTGCTGCTTGTAGCTTGCGGGTTTCTTGGATGATGAAGGCCTGCTTCTTGGCAGACTGACGACGTGCCTTTTGCTTCACTGGTTGCACGTTTGGGCATACCTTCAGTTGTTCCTCGATTATTCCCATTGGGACCCCAGCCAGGTGTTTGGGTTCACAAGCTAATACATCCTTGTTGGCGCGTAGGAAGTTGACCAACGCTTCCTCTTGGTCCCCAGGGAGGCTAGCCCCTATGGTGAATGTGGCGCTGGCCGTTCCCTCCTCACTGACCAGCACTTGCTTCATCTCGGCTCAGTCTTTGTAGAACAACTGCTTCTTCTTGGCTGGCGCCACTTCTGGGGCCTCCGGATCCCCCTTCTCGTCAGGCAGCGCGGATGCCGCTGACCTGAAGGCGAGCTTGAGGTCCTGCAACGCTTCTTTGGTGTCCGCCGCCACCGTGAGGACACCGTTGCTGCCAGGCATCTTCATGAGATTGTATGCAGGGTGAGTCGCTGCCATAAACTGGGCCAAGGCTGGGTACCCCAAGATGGAGTTGTATGGCAGGTCGATCCGGGCGATGTCGAAGTCGACAAGCTCGGTGCGATAGTTGTCGCGGGTCCCGAAGGTGACAGGGAGGCGGATCTGCCCCAGGGGGCTAGTGGAGCCACTACCGACCCTGGAGAAAGTCTTAGAGGGGCGGAGCCGGCTGGGTGGCATGTGCAACAGGCCGAATGCCTCTGCGGAGAGCATGCTGAGGCTAGCTCCGCCATCGATAAGGGTCCTGGTGACCGCCACGTTGGAGATGGTGGGGGTGCAAAGCATTAGGAGCGCACCTGCTCCTGTCGTGGCGGCCGGATGATCCTCGAGGCCGAAGGTGAGGTCGGCCTTGGGTGCTGCCCAGCCCGGGGGAGCCCCCGAGCCCGCCTGGGTGGCGCTTACTTGTCGGTAGAGCTGCTTGATGTGGCGGTCGAAGGGCGATGCCTGTGAGCCACCTAGGAGAGCTACAACGATGGGGGGGGCGCCGGTGCCGCGTAGCGGGCGAGGAAGAGGTCGCGCAGCTCCTCCCAGGAGGCCACGAAGGACGTCGGCAGATAGAGTAACCAGGTGCGCGGCGCGCCTACGAGGGACATGGGGAGCCAGTTGGCCTTCACCTTGTCATCTCCGCCGGCCGCCCAGACTGCCTCCTCGTATGCATGGAGGAAGGCGGCCGAATCTGCCGCGTCGTTGTAGCGTGGCGGCATCTCAGGTCAGAACATGGGAGGCCACCGCACCTGCCGCAGGGAGAGGGTGAAACAGTGCAGCCCCGACGCTTCTTCGGAAGAACTTGTTGGCTTGGTCGACGGAGGAGCGCCCGCCATCGGCGCTGGCGGCGGGACCTGGTGGTTGGGGCGGAAGATTTCTGACGCACCCCTACCCGGCGTGCCAAATGTCGCATTACGGGTTCCGCAAATCCTTGAGAGGTTCGAACTCTGGGGTGCGTGCGGAGATCTCAACCTACCCAGCCTGCCTACTCGCGATCCTCCTAAGCCTAGAGGGACAAGCTCGAAGAGACAAAGAGACACAACAGTTTATCCTGGTTCGGGCCACCTTGCGGTGTAATACTCTACTCCAGTGTTTTGGTGGCTTGCCTCGGAGGGACGAGGATGAACTGGCCTCAGGAGGTGAGGTGTTCTTGAGCTCGATAGAGCTATGGGGATGTGAACCAGATCAGATCAGTTGCTCTCTATGGTGGTGGCTAAGTCCTATTTATAGTGGCCTTGGTCCTCTTCCCAAATGTTGGCGGGAAGGGATCCCACAACAGCCGGATTTGAAAGGGGACAAGTAGTACAACTTATCCTGACAAAAGTAGTCTTCGCCTGCGAAAAGCCTCTGGCCGTGACACTACGGTGGGCTCGTCGATGACCTCCGTCCTGCCGTCTTGGCGGTCTTGGTCTCATTGCACCAGAATGGAAACCTTTGGCTGATTCCTCGGGACTCCGCACCTGTGGCTTGCCGCCTTTGCACCGAAGAGGAAACCTGCGCTCTGCACCCGCCTAGCCCCCGCCTGGCCTTGGTCGTCATGGCTCACGTTAGCTGAGCCTCGTGAGGTAAACCTTGCATGGAACTCTCCGCCCCTCGAGAGCCAGCCTGAAGAGGCTGATCCCCTTGGGGGTCTTGGCGTCGTCTGCCTCACGAGGCTTGGACCCTCGCGAGGGTCTTGAGTTGTTGATGCTGAAGCTGGGCCGTACCAGGCCGTCGATGGAGCCACGCGGTGGGCCGCAGGCAGGCAGGGCGGGATACTCCCATATTCAGAACACCAACAGAATAAGGGCCATCACATTTTAATTCCTAAAAATTTAAAAATGATCAAAAAACATGAAAACCCTGCTTGATGTAATGTCATGCCACCAAGATGACGTGGTTTTTGGACACACACCCCTCACAAACTGGAGCAACTCACTAGAAGGCTTGTGGTTCCGAGAGGGAACAATGCATGTTTGATGACAAACGGGAGATAGCTTATTCTTACGGACTTCAAAAAATTTCTATGTGGAACGTGCACTAATACAACTGTCATGTCAAAATTTGGAAAAATTCAAGGGTCATTTTACCTTTTGAAGACATTTAAGTGTTTTTCTAGCCATTTAATGACCGTACACTACAGGAATCAGGAACTTTGCCGTCCGCCACGTTTGACGGCAAAGGCACACATGGCGGATGGCAAAGACTTTTGCCGTCAGCCAGCAGACGGCAACATGTTTGGCTGAATAGGCTACGACAAAGGCCTCTTTGCCATCAGCTGGCGGACGGCAAAGATGAAAAAGGCTTTGCCATCCACTGGCAGATGTCAAAGAGCTTGGACGGCACACGTAGAAGTTCAGGTCCGTTAAGTGGTTAACGGCGTGCTTTGCCGTCAGCCAACAGACGACAAAGATGCAAAGGCCTTTGCCGTCTGCTGGCTGACGGCAAATCTGCCAAATAGGCCAGCCCCTAATTACTTGGTTGCACAGGTAGGTGCCACATGGCAGCTTTGCTGTCTGCTGGCGGACGGCAAAGTTCTTTGCCGTCCGCCAGCAGACGGCAACGTGTCTATATAGCCCCTGTTTTTTTCCTATTTTTTCTTTAATTCATTCAATTTTGACAGAATTTCACATATATATATATATACACATTCCAAAATAAATTCAACAATAAGTTTCCAACAAGAGATATATACAAGTTTCCAACATTTCCATATATACAATAAGTTTGCAGCAAGAGATATCCAACAAGTTTCCAACCAACAACATATCCAACAAGTTTCCATAAATAAAAAGGAAGCACAAGCACAAGTAAATGTTTGCAACAAGTTTCCATCAATGCTAGCTTCCTCATCTCAAGAAAACCTGCAAATTAGGAAAGATGAAAGTTAGAAGAAGAAGTAGACTAGCTAGAAGAAAAAGAAGAAGAAGAAGAAGAAAAAGAAGAAGAAGAGAAAAGAAGAAGAAGAAGAAGCAATCTTCTTCTTCTTCTTCTTCTTCTTCTTCTTCTCCTCCCTTCTTCTTCTTCTTCTAACTAAGGTAGGTAAATAAAGCAGCTAAGCTAGTTATAGATAATTATTGAGATACCCTAGGTTGTTATGCCATTTTGTACCTAAGTGAGATAATTATGTCATAAATGAAGTAGCTAAGCTAATTATAGATCATTATTGAGCTATCCTAGGTTGTTATGCCATTTTGTACCTAAGTGAGCTAATTATGTCATAAATGAAGTAGCTAAGCTAATTATATATCATTATTGAGCTATCCTAGGTTGTTATGCCATTTTGTACCTAAGTGAGCTAATTATGTCATAAATGAAGTAGCTAAGCTAATTATAGATCATTATTGAGCTATCCTAGGTTGTTATGCCATTTTGTACCTAGGTGAGCTAATTATGTCATAAATGTACTAGCTAAGCTAGCTATAGACCATTATTGGGCTATCCTAGGTTATTATGCCATTTTCTAGCTAACAAATCATTTTTTAAGCAAAACACTTGGGAAAACTTACCATGATCCGGGAGGTGAAGGGCCGGTCGGGGTTGCGCCACCGTGAGACAGAGAAGGATCGGTCGATCCTTTATGGGAGGCATGCTGCACGAAAGATCATTTGCAATGTTTAGTTAGCATGATGCAACTGAAATGTGAATACTAGTAACTAATGACCATTCAAATGAAACTCACCGTGTCCGCTATAGCAATCTGGGGCATCGACAGAGGGGTCTGGCCGGTTTTCTCGCACAAGGACTGCACATTTTGTTTCCACGAGTCAGTCATATGAGTTAGTAATGAAACGAACATTGCATGCATGATTTTGCTAGTATGCGGGAGAAATTTACCATGAGGATCTCGTATAGGGCCCGGTGACTCGCATCGTTCCGGTTCCTCTCCGCCTCCAATAGATTTTTCGTCCTCTCCTCCATGTCCCTCACCTTCTCCTCCGCCTGCCTGGTTTCCTCCACCACAAGCTCCTGGGACCTAGCCTCGATAGCGAGATCCACTAGCCGTGGTCGAGGCCTCATCTCGGGAAGAGACTTCGTCTGCCGCTTCTTGATCTCCGGGAGACTTCTAGGACAACATATGAGCCCATCCCCAGTGGCTATGTGGCCATGTTTCCTCCCATCACCAGATAGCATCACGAACTCAGGATCAAAAGGACTCTGGCTTGACTTGAAGTCCTCACCTTTCATCTCCTTCCCCCAGTCTCTGTACCTCACAAGCTTATCGTGGGAGGAGATGTTGGTGAAGCTATCTGGATGATTGAGGTCATCCTCCGAGAATGCCTTGGCGTTCTTGTACGGGGCACTATGGGCCATGGCATAGAGTTCGTATAGCGACGACACCACCTTTTGTTGTGTCGCGCCTAAAAGTGAGGAACAAGGTAAATTAGTAAGTAAAGCTAGCATGAAGAATGAAATTGCATGAATCGAACGTAATATCCAGTGATCCCCGTACTCAAACAGGTTGGAGCTCCCTTGATGGTGCGGCACACCTCGCATATGGGCACGCTTGTCCATGGCCTTGTTGTGGGTGGATAGCCATTGGGGAGAGCACCACTCATCTAGCAAGCTCTCCCAACAGTCCCTCTTATCCGCACACCATCTCGGGGGCACCTAAGTTAGACAAAGAGAAATTTCAGTGCTACACCTATGAATCAAATCAAGGAAACTGGTACAAGGCCTTAAGAATAGGTAATTACCGTCATGTACGTGTCCTTACTCAGATACTTGAGGCGGCACTTCTTCTTCTCCCTCCTGATGTTAGTCGAGGCGTAGTAGTCTCGGATAGCCTGGACCCGAGCCTCGTGCCGTGTGTTCTGAAGTAGGCGCTTGCACTCGGCTTTGAGAACCATAGCCGTGCCCGCCTCGTGTTCCTCAAGACACCTGTAGAAGGTCTGCAATCAAACAAGACAACACCGATCATTAGTACAATCCCTAGGTACTATTGATTTTTAATTCTGTAAAGGAGAACTTACCAAAAAGCGTCGTCTCACAATGTCAGCCACCGTCTCGCAATTGACACCATCGAACATCTCCCCCAGCGGGGCCGGGGCAGCCTGGTACAGCTCCCAGGTGAGTGCTAGCTGTGGAATCTCACCCTCACCGGGCAACGTGACCCACCCCGGGAAGTGGTGCCGGATTAGAGTACCAAGGACCTGGTTGGGCCTGTGGACCTTATCCACGTGTACCCAACCCCTGCAGTATGAAAAGGCCAACACATTAGATATTAATTTGAACAAACATGACGGCAAAAGGTTAAAAAAGAGTAAATTAATGCACTTACTTCTCCTTGTTAGGCTAGATCAACCACCTCTGGTCGCGGGTCGCCAGCACGGACGGTAGCTTAGTACCACCATGCTGGTAGACCTTCTTGCCCTCCTCAAACCGCTCGCTCTCGTTGTAGCTATCCTCAGATAAGGTCTCCTTGAGATCATCATCATGGTCGCTAGTCTCTGGAGTCACGTGTGACAAAGACTCTGGGACCCTAGTCTCCTGGGAGGAAGACTGTGGGACCCGAGTCTCCTGGGAGGAAGACACTGGGACCCAAGGCTCAGCGACCAGAGCCTCGTCGACCCGTGGCTCGGCGACCAGAGGCTCGTCATCCCGAGGCTCGTGGACCGGAGTCCGACACAGGTCCAGGTCGGACGGGTCCACCTGAGATGGAGCACTCCGGTGGTCCGAAGACTCAGCGGGGGATGGCGGCGAGGAAGGCACAACAACCTTCCTACCTCTGCCAGCGCCCCGTCCACCTCTACCTGCACCCCTCTTCTTCCCCCGACATCCTCTCCCTGCCGAAGAAGAAGTGCCCGCCGAAGGTGCTGGGTGTGTGTGCATGCTGTCTACCAGCACCCTCCGAAGGTTCTGGGGTGGAATAACAAGACCCCTCCCACATGCCGAGGTAGGAGGCTCGGAGTGCTCTCGACCCAAGCCCACCATATGTTAACACCTGCAATGAGAAAGAGTAAAGAAAATTAGACAACATAAACATAAAAAGAATTAGTGTGTATCATCATCATGAACATAATAAAAAAAATTCGGGGTGTCGCGTAGGGAGTCGAGGGGTCGGGGTGTCAGGGTGTTGTGTCGAGGGTTGTGGGGTCGAGGTGTCATGGTCGAGGGTCGAGGGGTCGGGGTGTCATGGTCGGGATGGCAAATCCTCGACCCCTCGACCCCCTGACCCTCGACACA
>NC_041389.1:194011457-194012058 GCF_002162155.2 Triticum dicoccoides | reverse complement strand
CTCGACATGACACCCTGACACACCGACCCCTCGACCCTCTACACGACACCCCCGACACCCCGACCCCTCGACCCTCTACGCGACACCCCGACTAGTCGACCCTCGACACTAAACTAAAAGCCTAAACTAATTAAACTAAATAACCTAGAACAATTAAACCTAAACTAACTAAACTAGAAAACCAAAACCAATCAAACCTAAACTAACTAAACTAAACAACCTAAACTGATTAAACTAAATAACCTAAACTAATTAAACTAATTAACCTAACCAAATTAGACCTAAACTAGATAACCTAAACTAATTAAACCTAAACTAACTAAACTAAATAACCTAAACTAATTAAAGTAATTAACCTAAACAAACTAAACCTAAACTAAATAACCTAAACTAATTAAACCTAAACTAACTAAACTAAATAACCTAAACAAATTAAACCTAAACTAAATAGCCTAAACAAATTAAACCTAAACCTTAACTAAAAAACCTTAATTAATTGAACCTAAAAACTAACTAAACTAAAAAATAGAAAAAAAGGGTGGCAGGGGCTCACCGTGGGGGCGGCGACGGGTCGGGGAGGGGGTGGCGATGGGGCGCGGTG
>NC_041389.1:194009817-194011447 GCF_002162155.2 Triticum dicoccoides | reverse complement strand
CGACGTACTACGCTCCTTGGGGGATGGTCCACCGGCGGCTGCGGCGGGGAGGCGGCGGCGTGGAGGCTCGGGAGGAGGGTGGGGAGGAGGGAGGGGGCTGCGACGGGGCGGGGTGGGGTGGGGCGGCGGTGGGGGCGGCGGGGCGGTGTCGGGCGAATGGGCAGCAGCGGTTCTCGTCGGGCGGAGAGGAGAGGAGGAGAAAGAGAGATGGCAACAGCAGGGGCGCGGGCCATTATCTTATTTTGAAGCGTTGCCGTCCGTGTCGCTTTTACCGTCTACAAGCTGATGGAAACAACCTCTTTGCCGTCTGCTGGCAGACGGCAAAGAGGGGGCCCGTTAGGGCTTAATAGCTAGTGGGGCTAACACCCTGTTTGCCGTCTGGTAGCAGACCACAAAGAAGCTTTGCCAGCTGCTAGCAGACGACAAAATAATGGCTGATGGCAAAGAATTACTTTGCCGTCTGCTCCCACTTTGCCGTCTGTTATCTCATGACTGATGGAAAAGACATTCTTTGTTGTCCGCTAGCACACGACAAAGAGGTAGCAGACGACAAATCTTCTGATTCCAGTAGTGGTAATTCAAATTTGAATTACATCTACATGCAACGGCTAACAATAAAGTTTGAAAAATCATATTTGTGTACTTGTGTGCGAGTTAATTCCATGTGCAGTAAATTAGAAGGAATTTTCAAACATATTGGTCTCACGACATGGACACATGCATGGAGTGTCATGGCATTTTAATTCCAAAAAAATAAAAAATTATTAGAAAAACATGAAACCTTGCTTGATGTAATGTCATGCCACCAAGTTGATGTGGTAAAAAAATTGGCCTGTTTCACGAAAGTTTGGACACACACCCCTCACAAACTGGAGCAAGTCCCTAGAAGACTCGTGGTTCCGAGAGGGAACAATGCATGTTAGATGACGAACGGGAGATAGCTTCCTCTTACGGCCTTCAAAAATTTTCTACGTGTAACATGCACTAATAAACTGTCATGTGAAAATTTGGAAAATTTCAGGGGTCATTTGACCTTTTGAAGACATTTAAGTGGTTTTCTAGCCATTTAATGACCGTAATTCAAATATGAACTACATTACATGCAACGGCTAACCATAACGGTTTGAAAAATTATATTTGTGTACTTGTGTGCAAGTTAAAAAATCATCAGATGATGTAAATATCTGGTGTTCAAAAAAGAAAATGTAAAATCTGGCAAGACAACCGCCCCCACATGATTGGCACTCTATTTCGCTCCTCGAGGTTTGGAAGGTGAGTGGCGGGCTTTATTAATCAGACACGGTTCTGCATTTGGAACCATCAGCTTTTATGTTCACACACGGATTTTGCTACGGGAATCGTGTGTAATTCACACTACAGTAGTCATAAATTCCGGCGACCGGCGTGTGTACTGTTCCCGTCGATCTAGATTCCGTCCGCAGATAAGTACTACCTTGCTCACATTGTCCCACCTGCATTCTCATCTAGATCCTCCCCTTGCTCTCTCTCTCTCTCTCTCTCTCTCTCTCAAATCTCTGCCATGGCACCGCCGGTCCGCCCACGCGCCGATGAGGAGTCACCGCCCCTCGAGGACGCTCACTCGAAGAGCAGCAATGAGGACACCTTCGCG
>NC_041389.1:193992769-194009522 GCF_002162155.2 Triticum dicoccoides | reverse complement strand
TCGAAGTCACTGCCACCGGCTGAGAAAGCCAGGCAAGTGGCCTTCAAGAAGGAGATGGTGGAGGAGGATGCTAGGTATCAGGCGGCCTGTGAAGCCCGTGATGCCGCCTGGAAAAAGGAGGCGGCAGAGCTTTGGGGGCGGGTGAGGGAGTCCTGGATTAGGGGGTATCCAGACAGCCGGACTATATACTTCGTCCGGACTATTTGAGTGTGAAGATACAAGCTTGGCGTGGAAGACAAGCTTGGCGATCCAGTTATTGTATTTCCTTCCTTGTAACCGACTCCGCCTAAACCCTAGCCCTCTCCGGTGTCTATATAAACTGGAGAGGTTGGTCCTTAGAAGGCCGATCACAATCACAATCATAATCATCATAGGCTAGCTTCTAGGGTTTAGCCTCTACGATCTCGTGGTAGATCTACACTTGTACTACTCATATCATCAATATTAATCAAGCAGGAAGTAGGGTTTTACCTCCATCGAGAGGGCCCGAACCTGGGTAAACATTGTGTCCCTTGCTTTCTGTTACCATCAGCCTAAGACGCACAGATCGAGACCCCCTACCCGAGATCCGCCGGTTTTGACATCGACATTGGTGCTTTCATTGAGAGTTCCTCTGTGTCATCGCTACAAGGCTGGATGGCTCCTTCAATCATCGTCAACAACACGGTCCAGGGTGAGACTTTTCTCCCAGGACAGATCTTCATGTTCGGCGGCTTCGCACCGCGGGCCAATTCGCTTGGCCATATGAAGCTAGATCGACAGCTACGCCCCTGGCCACCGGATCAGGTTTAGAAACGTAAACTATACGACTGATATCCGTGGAGACTTGATATTCAACGGATTCGGGCCCGTTCCAGGAGCGCCAGACGGTTACGATGAGCACGGCTTAGACCTGCTGTCGGACAATGCTCGGGATGTCATCCCTGCGGCAGACCCAGACCTAAATCCGGAGCAGACCGTGTTGCCTAAGGACGGAGGGATGGACCCCGCCCCGCAGGCCGTACACTCATCGGCGGTGGAGACGAACACAGGCCTCTCCCCCGAAGAAGCCTGTGACACCGGACCCTCGGACTCGTATCCGGCGGTAGGTTCCAGCCCGCGCTCTCCTCAGCCTGCCGAACCTGGTTGGGCTCCTGTAATGGAGTTCACCTTAGCGGATATCTTCCAGCACTCGCCCTTTGGCGACGTGCTGAACTCGTTAAAGTCTCTCTCTTTGTCAGGAGGCTCGTGGCCGAACTATGTCCGGCTCGAGTGGGAAGCAGGCGATGAAGGAATTCGTTGCCCTCCCACCACTCACTTCATTGCCATGGTCGATGATCTAACCGACGTGCTTGACTTCGACTCCGAAGACATTGACGGTATGGACGACGATGCAGGAGAAGAATAGGAACCATCACTCACGGGGCGGTGGACAGCCACCTCCTCATAGGATATATATATGGTGGACACTCCGAAGGAAACCAATGGCGATGAGGCAACAGAGGATAACCCCTCAGGGAGAAAAGTAAAGCATGGGCGTCGTCAGCGCCGCTCCAAGCCCCGCCACAACAATACCGGCCAAGGAGATGAGAACAATCCGGATGGTGCCGAAGAGGAATACAACCCTGATCAGCCTGCCTTCGAGCAGGCCAATCAGGAGGACGGGCATGTCAGCCCAGATGAACATGTGACGAACGGATATCCGGAGGAGGACAACTACATGCCCTCCTCCGAAGACGAGAGTAGCCTCGGCGACGATGAGTTCGGCGTGCCTGAGGACCCGGTCGAGCAGGAACGCTTCAAGCGTCGGCTTATGGCCACTGCGAGGAGCCTGAAAAAGAAGCAGCAGCAACTCCAAGCTGATCAAGACCTGCTCATAGATAGATGGACTGAAGTCCTGGCAGCCGAGGAATATGGACTCAAGCGCCACACGGCTGACCGGCCACCTCGTGGCCGGGATAAAACGGCGTATCAGCCCGAACACCAGCCCACACCCCCACGCCAATACACTACGGCCCGGGGCAATAGGCAAGACCTGCAAGATATACTGGAAAACAAAGCAGGAGAGCCAAGATCAAACTACGGATCGCGGGGACGCGTCCCAACAGGTGACGATGACCGTCACGCCGGATACACTATCAACAAGTCTGGCCGGGCCGAACACAGCCACCCAGAGCAATTCGAACTGTGTAGCCACATAGCCCGGAACAGAGGCGCCGCACACCCCCTGTGCTTCACTGATGAAGTGATGGATCATGAATTCCATGAAGGGTGCAAACCCGTAAACATCGAATCATACGATGGCACAACAGACCCCGCAGTATGGATCGAAGATTTCCTTCTCCACATTCACATGGCCCGCGGAGACGATCTTCATGCCATCAAGTATGTTCCCCTTAAGCTCAAAGGACCCGCCCGACACTGACTAAACAGCCTGCCTGCAAAATTCCATTGGCAGTTGGGAAAACCTGGAAGACGCGTTCCTCGACAACTTCCAGGGCACATATGTGCGACCACCGGACGCCGATGACTTGAGCCACATTACTCAACAGCCCGGAGAGTCAGCCAGGAAATTCTGGACTCGGTTCCTAACTAAAAAGAACCAAATAGTCGACTGTCCGGACGCCGAAGCCCTGGCGGCCTTTAAGCATAATATCCGTGACGAGTGGCTCGCCCGACACCTTGGCCAGGAAAAACCCAAATCCATGGCAGCTCCCACGACACTAATGACCCGCTTTTGCGCAGGCGAGGACAGCTGGTTGGCTCGCAGCAGCACTACGCCATATTCTGGCACTTCGGATGTCCGTGACAATAATGGCAAGCCATGGTGCAACAGACATAAGCGACGGAACAACGGCGAGAACACTGGAGACACGGCAGTTAACGCCGGATTCAGCGGATCCAAGTCCGGCCAGCGGAAGAAGCCGTTCAAAAGAAACAATCAGGGACCATCCAGTCTGAACCGCATACTGGAACGCTCGTGCCAAATTCATGGCACCACAGACAAGCCAGCCAACCACACTAATAGAGACTGCTGGGTGTTCAAATAGGCCGGTAAAATAAACGTCGAAAACAAGGGCAAGGGGCTGCATAGCGACGATGACGAGGAGCCCCGGCGTCCGAATACGGGGGGACAGAAGAAATTTCCTCCCCAGGTGAAAATGGTCAACATGATCTATGCCACCCACATTCCCAAGCGGGAACGAAAGCGAGCACTACGGGACGTCTACGCGATGGAGCCAGTCGCCCCCAAATTCAACCCATGGTCAGCTTGTCTGATCACCTTTGATCGTAGGGATCACCCTACCAGCATCCGTCACGGCGGCTCAGCCGCATTGGTCCTAGACCCAATCATCGACGGATTCCACCTCACGCGAGTCCTTATGGACGGCGGCAGCAGCCTGAACCTGCTTTACCAGGACACAGTGCGCAAAATGGGCATCGACCCTTCAAGGATCAAGCCCACCAAAACCACCTTTAAAGGAGTAATTCCTGGAGTAGAGGCCCGTTGCACAGGCTCTATAACATTGGAAGTGGTCTTCGCATCTCCGGATAACTTCCGAAGCGAAGAGTTAATCTTCGATATCGTACCTTTCCGCAGTGGTTACCACGCACTACTGGGACGAACCACATTCGCTAGATTCAATGCAGTACCACACTATGCATACCTCAGGCTCAAGATGCCAGGACCGCGCGGGGTCATAACAGTCAACGGAAACATGGACCGCTCTCTCCGTACAGAAGAGCTTACTGTAGCCCTCGCGGCGGAAGTACAATGCGGCCTCCTCCGACAAACCACCAATCCGGCGACGGCAACCTGGAGCACCATCAAGTGAGTCCGGAGCACCCCGCAACAGGATCACCAGGCCCGCCAAGAGTGCGACTAGCAGTCCGGCCTCCGCTCAAGCCCCATCAAAGCAGCATTCGTGCCACGCGTACACAATTACGCACTCAAAATACCATGGGCATAGGCGGAGGCGTAGCAGTGACTCAGTCAACAGTGCGGCATAACCGCAACATACCTTCATAACCCTCCCTTTTTATCATTCAGGACATTGCTTTAGGGCAGCCTCTTCATAAGCGTCGGATTGTCGGACTTACACAGGAGAGAAAACCAAGGGAGCAATAGGATTTCCGCACAAAAGGAAATACCCAGGTGGAATCTGTTCACGATCGTTATACCTGTTTTATATACCTACATGCAGCCTGCCCTTGGATAGGACATGTTAAATAGTCCTATTTACTTCTGCTTAAACGCACCCATTGTAAACATATGCTTAAACATATTATTCATCAATGGGAAATAATATATAGCGTCAGCTTATTATTCCTATTTGCGCATTTTTCTTACAAATGTTCATTTAATATCGCATCCGTACACCTTGGAACGATCAGTTCGCCAGGGGCTCCTTAAGGCACCCCATATCATGGCAAAACAAGTCCGAACACTTTCAACAGTGCGGCACCCCGAACTTATAGCACTATATGTATCAGCTCTGAATCACGTCTTGCGTCAATAGTTGGGTTTGCCCGGCTCCCTTGTTTTGGTACCTTATGTTCCGTTACATCGGCTAAGGTAGCGCAGGGAGAACTACTACGATTGTGTCCCGGTTCTTCCAGACAAGCACCTCAGTAGAGAAAGCCGAAACAGACCGGCGTGATGTGGCGAGAGCTGGTCGCTGTTCGAGAGGTCTTAAAATCCTTAAAGATTTTTTCTGCTTTAGGCAATGAATCGGCCTCGTCCGATTTAGGCGTATATAGCGCCCCAATTCGGCCCTCCGAATTCTAGGGGCTTCGCCGAAATTTAAAATTGTAGACTTCTATGGCTAATGAAAGTTATAAAGCTGCATAGTCCGATTGCCTTGTTCGCTGCGTCGGATACCTCCTTAAGGGACCAAAAATTTGGATAAAGAGTATCCGGGTTTTTCCAGGAACACCCCGGTACTAGTTACATGGGGGCGGAAGCCGACGACTGGCTTACTTTCAGAATTTTATAAACAGCCGCACCGAAGGTAATATTTTAAATCAAACAGCGCTACATAGCGCAAGTAATTTTGTTTTTATATTACGACAACGACAGAGGTACATTTCCTCAAGGATTTTGTCCTTGGTACATTCATCGGACACGAGACGAGAGCCCTTCATAATGCCATCATAATACTTCTCGGGATAGCGATGCGCCTTGCCCTTCGGCAGCCCGTCTTTCACCAGCTTCTCCGCATCCAGCTTGCCCCAATGCACCTTCACGCGAGCAAAGGCCCGACGGGCACTCTCAATACAAACGGATCGCTTGATAACTTCAAGCCATGGACAGGCATTCACCATCCACTTGATCAGGCTGAAGTAGCTAGTGGGCAAGGGCTCACCAGGCTACATCTGAACTATGAAATCTTTCATAGCCACTTCGGCCACCCTGTGGAGTTCAACCAACTACTTCAGTTCGTCACTCAGAGGCGTTGGGTATTCGGCCCCAGCATACTGGGACCAGAACAGCTTCTCCATTGCGCTCCCCTCCTCGGCACGGTAGAACTCCACGGCGTCTGATACGCTGCGCGGCAGATCTGCGAATGCCCCTAGAGAGCTCCGAATTCGGGTAAGTAAAAGAAACGCCTCCTCCACATGCTTGCTTTGCATAAAGAATGTCTTACCCGCCTCTATCTTCTTGGCTGCCTGGATTTCCTGCTGTGCATTCTCGGCTTCGGCCTTGGCGTCTTTCATACTCGCGAGGGCCTTCACAAGCTCGGCCTCTTTCACCTTAAGATCATGCTCCAAGGACTCAAACTTTTTGCCGAGCTCCTGGAGCTCTTGCTGTACCTCGCCCACTCTAGCATCTTGCTTCTCGCGCTCTTTGCGCTCCAGAGCCGCCTTGTCCTCGGTCTCGGACAACGCTTTCTTTAGAGACGCCACTTCGGTGGTGGCCCCTGTTACAAAGTCACGATGCTTTGTCCTTAGAATAACCAATTTCGCCTATTCTTCATTATATGAGAGCGGGGAATTACTCACCTTTGTTCTCTTCGAGCTGCCTCTTCGTGAGGTCGAGCTCTCCCTGCGCCTGCTCCAGGTCCCGTTTTAGTCCGGCGACCTCGGCTATGCGGACAACAGCGGCAAGCAGCACAACCTTCTTATTCACATGCACACTTATTATTAGACTCATGTGGATTATAATTGACCCTCCGTTTGGCTTTTCTTTCCGAACACCAAACAGAGTATCAGGGGCTACTACCTATCGGGTGGTAATTTCACACATTTTTATTACTTACCTCAAAGCCCGTTAGGAGGCTGGTGCATGCTTCGGTTAGTCCGTTCTTGGCAGACAGAACCTTCTGAATCACCGCACTCATAAGAGTACGGTGCTCTTCATCCATGGAAGCGCCGCGAAGCGCTTCCAGCAGACTATCCGACGCCTCTGGCGTAACAGAAGTCATCAGCACGGATGGCTCGCCCTCCCTAGCGAGGGGCCGCTTGCCCGCATCTAGAACCATCAAAGGCTCCGGCACAATATCTGGATGAGAGTCCGGCTTGCTGCAGCTCTCATCGGCATGATCCGCGGGGATCTTGAACCCCGCGTGTCCGATGTCTGGAATTCCGCCTTGGGACGCCTTCAGAGTCACCTCAACCGCTCTGGGAGCCTTTGGAACAACACCTCTGTGTCATCCGCAGGCTGAGGAGTAGTGGCCGTCGGGAGCGAGTTCATCGCTGAATCACTCAAGGACCCATCTGAAGACGATCCCTCGGGACGGACCCTGGCCGGACTATATACATGTTCGGCATTATAACAAGACTATGAAGCAAAATCACAATAGAGTGCGGATACTTATGATCGTGCTAGGGGCTTCCCCCTGGGCAGCCACCCCTCCTCTCTATCAGCGGCCGTGGTGGAGTAGTCCGGAAGGGACGCCTTTCCCTTCTTGTATGTCCCAGCCTCCCCCTCCGGGGCGGCTTTCCTCTTTTTCTCCCCCCAGTGCGGGGAGGCAAAGTTTCTTCTTGTTTCCCCCCGCCTCCGCGGGAGGAATCTGCCTCATCGTCGTCAGACGACGAGGGTATGACGACCTTGCGCCGGGGGCCTTTCCCGGCCCCCTGGTCCACCTTCTCAGGCCCCCCATCCTCTCCGGATGGGAAGGCCCCTTCCTCTTCTTCCTCCCCTTCGGGGGAGGAGTGTGCCTCGTCATCTTCGGACGAGGCGTTCAGTACGACCTTACGCCGAAGACCCTTCCTGGTCCCCGGGGCCTTCTTTTCGGTCTTCTTCTCTGGTGCCTTAAAGGGCGCCGGGACTAGCATCTCCGTCAGGAGAGCATCGGCTGGACCTTCTGGCAGCGGAGCCGGACAGTCAATCCGCTCCGCTGTCTCCATGTAATCCTGATCAAATATACACAATTGCTTAAGACTCCCCCATGAATATATTGGGAAGAACTGAATCTGGTGGTAGTCAGAAAGCCCACCGGACGAGGAGGCCACGCGACATGAAGTCCACTGTCCTCGGATGTGGGAGGAGGTACTTCGGAGGCCTTGAACATCGCCTTCCATGCATCTTTGTGCGTCATGCCATAGAGCTTCCGAAGCGTCTGGTGTTCTGCTAGAACGAACTCCTAAAGATTAAATACCCGTCTTTGGCACGGAAGAATCCGGCGGCGAGCATGACCTGGATCACGTTGACAAGCTTGATGTTCTTGTCCTTCATATTCTTGATATAGTTTTGGAGTCCGGTCAGCTCTGCTGGTTTGCCCCAGTCCAGGCCCTTCCCTTCCCAGGAAGTGAGCCGCATGGGGCTTCCGGGTCAGAACTCGGGGCCACCGCCCAGTTGGCGTCGCACGGCTCGGTGATGTAGAACCACCCCGATTGCCATCCTTTCACGGTCTTCGTGAAGGAGCCGATAAGCCAGGTGACGTTAGGCATCTTGCTCACCAAGGACCCTCTGCACTCCGCTTGCTGGCCGCTCACGATCTTCAGCTTCACGCAGAAGATTTGTAGCCACAAGCCAAAGTGAGGCTTGATGCAGAGGAAGGCCTCGCACACGACGATAAACGCCGAGATGTTGAGGACGAAATTCGGGGCTAGATCATGGAAATCTAGCCCGTAATAGAACATGAGCCCGCGGACGAAGGGATGAAGTGGAAACCCCAGTCCACGGATGAAGTGGGCAAGGAACACGACCCTCTCGTGGGGTCCCGGGTTGGAATGACCTGCCCTTCGTCCGGTAGCCGGTGCGCGATGTCTGCGGCCAAGTATCCGGCCGCCCGAAGATTCGTGATATGCTTCTCCTTCACGGTGGAAGCCACCCACTTGCCTCCTGCTCTGGACATGTTTAGCTGTGCGGAGAAGGCTTGGACTAGGGCGCTGGAGCTCGAGGAGGCAAGGACGAGCAAGGAAGGAAGAAGGCGTGGGTGAAAATGGGGAACCCTTATCCCTTTATAGAGGTGACGAAAGTGGTGTGCCTCCCCACTTGCCCGTTGAGAATCGCTTACTTCCCAAGTACCGCGATTGATGGTGCAGTGGGATTACCCATACCCGTATTGATGAGAATCCCGTGATAAGGGGACACGATCTCTGCTTTGACAAGACATGCCAAGGAAACCACCTTGCAACATGCGCTATGGCTGGTTGTGGGAAAACGGTTCGAATAATGACCCGACCGTAATGACATATCACGTTGCCTAAAAAAAGTTGTCAGCACATTGCATTTGTGAAATATCATTCTCTCTACGGTGGTATGTGAAGATCATTTTGCAGATCCGGACACGATTTAAGTGTTCGATAATTACTTTGGAGTATTCGGAGATGGAATCCGCCTTGCAATGCCGAAGACAAGACTGCGCACCGGACTCATCATCATTGAAGCCTGGTTCAGGGGCTACTGAGGGAGTCCTGGATTAGGGGTTATCCGGACAGCCGGACTATATACTTCGTCTGGACTATTGGAGCATGAAGATACAAGACTCAAGACTCCGTCTCGTGTCCGGATGGGACTCTCCTTTGTGTGGAAGACAAGCTTGGCGATCCGGATATTGTATTTCCTTCCTTGTAACCAACTCCATGTAAACCCTAGCCCTCTCCGATGTCTATATAAACCGGAGAGGTTGGTCCTTAGAAGGCCGATCACAATCACAATCATAATCATCATATGCTAGCTTCTAGGGTTTAGCCTCTACGATCTCGTGGTAGATCTACTCTTGTACTACTCATATCATCAATATTAATCAAGCAGGAAGTAGGGTTTTACCTCCATTGAGAGGGCCCAAACCTGGGTAAACATTGGGTCCCTTGCTTTCTGTTACCATCAGCCTAAGATGCACAGATCGGGACCCCCTACCCGAGATTCGCCGGTTTTGACACTGACAGCGGGTGCGTCGTCGTGCGGAGGAGGTGTACAAAGACGGGTACTTCGCGAGGAAGGCCACAGGTGCTAGGCGCCTCGTTACTGTGTGGAGCTGGGCCGATAGGCTCCAGCGTGCCACCGACGAGGAGCTCCAGTAGGCACCCAACGAAATGGCAAGATCGTTCGCGCCCGTCCGCCTGCAAGAGGCAGATCGGCATGTCAAGCGCTGCGAGGCGGAGGAGGTGGAGTACTGCCTCCACTCTGGGAAGATGCCGCGCACCAGGGAGCTACTGGCGAAGGGCTGCCGGAATACTGGTCCTGGGAGGGATTATTAGTTTTAGTATTGTTCATTTTCAATTTTATGCATTGTACCTAGTAGTTAAGTATCATCACGTATATGTGATGATGTTATATATATTCTGTGATGAACTAATGAACAATTAATATTATACATATTATGAATTCCATTTTTTATCTATTTTGGTATACTAATTTGAATCTATCTGTTACCATATACATATACAAAATGGAAAGCGTATAAACACACATTGAAACAGAACATTTAAGAATGGAAAACAGAGTACACACATTGAAACAAAGCAATAAACAGAGCAAAAGTATGATTGCTGTGAATACATAGCTATCCACATCGAAACGACTCAACAAAATAAAACATGTCCATGAGACCATGACGAGCAACCCTTGCCTATGGTAGCTCTTCGCTCTGCCTGAACTCATGTAGGCATTCGTCCAAGCAGTTGACACACTCGCAGTACATCTGGAGCGCGATCTCGAGCTCCAAGTTGGCTATTTCATCGGAGATGACCACCTTGAGGATGCGAGGCCATGTCCCTCTACTGCGCCCAGGTGGACACCTAGGCCAGGGAGACGGTCGAGCCTACCGACCAGCGCATTGGCATCGAGCGGGCCACAGACAAGGTGAACGGCGCGACCCATGCGAACGGCACGGAGGGCATCCAGTGTAAGTACGGCGTGGCCGGCCTCTGGTGCAAGTATGGCATAGAGGCCCTGTGCCCACTCCTGGCGAGGAATGGGGGTACTAACGGGATGTGTACCCAGCTGCGACGCCCTGTCAACTGTAGGCAAGCGCTGATGGATCCGCTCTTGCTGTGTGGCGCGCCGCGCCTCTCGCTCTGCGGCTCTCCAACGGTCTCGCCATGCGGCGAGCCGCAGCCTATTGACGCGGACGCGCCTAGCTTCCTCTATAGTGCGTCAACGATCACGTTGTGCTACGAGCTGCAGTGTCTCGGTGTTGACATGCCTATCTTGATTCGCGGCGCCGAAGCGCCATGCGCCAAGGGTCTGCTCAACCCTAGTGATGACGCGCATCACAGCATTGTCCATCACATTTCCGGGGTGTGCCGCGGCCTCTACGGGCTGTGGTTCCTTCTGGTTTTCGTCGTCGATGAGGTTGATGGCAGAGGCGGCGCTTTGATGAGTTGGCATGCTTGGAAAAGGTGGATGTGCTACAGGCTGCGCTTGTTGCCTCCGTGCATCGCGCCGCACCTAGGTTTATGCGCAATATCGCTGGGTGGCGGGAAACAGGTGAGGAAATGGGAAACGGTGGCATGTTCATAAAACGCCATTAATTAATGGAAACTTAGCATATAAGGAACATCGGGCTAGCACAAGAAGTAGATGATGACGAGATGAACACAAACCACACTAGGGAACTCGTCGGTGACGAAATCATCAATCGCAAACAGCTGTACACTAGCAAGCGTTTGCCCACAACACACACGGCTTATTCCATCACAAATAGGTTGGATGGATCAACTGTATGCCATGTATACACATTGTCAAAAAGTAATGCGGTAGACCTTCTTTAACATATATTAAAAAATAAAATAAAAATAAAAAACAAGGACCTCGAGGTTAAATTAGCTGAGAGGATGGGCCATTTCAGTCATTTGATGGAAAAGACCCATCCTATCAGTTAATTTAACATCAACACAACTTCCCATCTAGTCACCCATCTGATTGCTGCTCTAGCCTGAGCACACTTAACTTAAGAGTTCTGTTACATGAGCAACTGATGGAACAACTAGTCCTTGCTGATATAGGACGCCTCTTCGCATCCTTATGGCATAACCGCGTGACCGCCCATCCCCCAATGGCCAATAGATGTTGTGTAGATAGAGCATATCACATACGTCTTATTAGAACCAATCATGTGTGTTATTATCTGTCTTCGCACACATTTCAGATTACAGACCTGTTTGCCGCGTATCACACACATCTTGTTATATTGAACCATTTCTGTTCTCCTCTCTCAACGCAAACAGTTCATCCGAGTGAACCGCATGCTGTATATCGCATACACCTTGATCTAGTTGACCGTTTATTTTGTGTTGCCTAATCACAGACAGTTCATCCGAGTGAAGCGTATGTTCTATATCACACACACCTTCATCTAGCAGCCCATTTCTTTTGTTCCTCCTCATCACAAACAGTAAATTTAACTGAACCATATGCCCTACATCGCACACGCATCCAAAATCTGAACCGTGTTTGATGCACCCGTCATCGCAAATGTTTTGCACCTTTTTTGATGGTTTTTTACACCACCGTTTGTGATTATTGCATCGCACACAGTTTCGTCGGAGGGTCTCTGATCATAGTGTCGTGTTAGCAGCATCCTGCAGTAGTGACATGTCATTTCCTCGGACGATTCTTGGTATGTTGGTCCTCGAAGAAGCAGAACTGCGTATCACTCTCTACTGTTGAAGCTGAGTACATTGCTGTTGGTTCTTGCTGTGCTCAATTGCTACGGATGAAGCAAACCCTCGAGGACTATGGCATCAGTGTGAAGAATGTGCCACTCTACTACGACAACAAGAGTGCTATCAAGATTGCTCACAACCCAGTTCAGCACTCAAAGACAAAGCACATCCAGATTCGTCATCATTTTCTTCGAGATCATGTGTTAAAGGGCGACATCTCCATCGACCACGCGAAGACTGAAGATCAGCTGGCAAATATCTTCACAAAGCCCTTGGATGAGAAGAGATTTAGCAAGTTGCGGTGTCAGCTAAATATCTTAGAATCTTTGAATGTCCTTTGGAAAGGACACATATCCTAACACTTATGCAAAATTGATGACTTAGATGTGCAACACACGAAGTAACATTTTTCTTCAATCAATGAAGACTAACCCTCTAAGTGTGAAGAAATTAATGAAGAATTTGATTCTCAGAACCCTATGACAATTGTACGCGGTGTCTGAAATCATCATTCTTATAGGGTGGGTTACGCCACCAACCAAAGTTGAAAATCTTCAATTTGAGTTTTTGCAATTTCTTCAATTTTCAAATTCTTCATCTTTGCAATTTCCTCACTCTTTCCAACTGTCTTCTTCATTGCGGTTCTGGTACTTCGTTGCTAGAGGAGACATGTAAGGGTTTCCGCACGTGCGCGCGCTCACCTGGTTGTGTTTTGCGATCTGTAGTCATCGACGGCGTGGGCATTTTGGCGATGGACGTGTTTTGGGCGTTGGTGTTTACTGTGGTGTTCATGGGCCTCAATTTATGTCGTATTTGTTGTTTTTGATGTGAGAATTATCGGTATGTTAGAGTTTTTGGAGATTAATTTCATCTGTAATTTCTGACTACAAGTTTTGGTGTTCTTGGTCGTTTTCCACGCCCGCCATGGAAATCTGTTCTTATTTTTTCTGTTGTTTTACTTTCGAATTGGCATTGCAGGGAGAGATATGAGGATTGTATGAAAAGATTTGTGTTGTCAATTTTGCTTCTTAAAGTTGTTTCTACACCGGATTCCCATGTTATTTTGTCATTGGCGGAGGTGGTGTATGGCGGCTGACTGTATGCTTCCATTTCTTGTAATCTGGTCAAACTATGTAATTAAGTTGCGTGTTTTTTAGTGTTGTTTGAATAGCTGCCGTATGTGTAGTTGGACTGCTGCGTGTCAAAGTTGTATTACTGTGCGTTGACATCGGAACTGGCTTCGTACCGATAGCTCTGCACTTTGATTATAAAGCCCGAGTCCTCTGTCACTTTCATTCTACGAGCTACAACCAAAGAAAAGCGAGATGGATCCTGAGCTGGGAGAGGTCACAGAGGAGGAGGGGGACACCATAGATGTGAGGGCTACATTAGCGGAGCAAAGGAGGAGGAGGCGCAGGCGCAGGCAGATGGGGCGACATGCTGCCGAGGAGGAACTGGAGGCAGAGTTCAACAGACGCCTTTGCGCGCGAGGTGATGGATACTTGCAACTCCAATGAATTGGAGCTTCTTTTCCCAGAGGGCAGGGGAAGGAACCATATTCAGATCATTAGTTGGGCAAGGGCGAGAGCAGCCATGGCTCCACATCCATCCACCAGGGCCAAATTGCGTCGTTTCTTTGATCGTTATGACTGAAGTAGTGAATATTATGTTTTTAAGATTTTTGTTGTGAGGGAGCAGATGTTTGAATGACTAGATGAATTCAACTGTTTTATCTCTGAATGTGTTGTTTTGTCTACATATGTTTGACATGTGCACTTTTGAACTGCTTGTTTATCTGAAGTTGAACAGATTTGCGGTCAAATGTTGCATGGCTTGTATAATAACTATTTCCTACCAGCTGGCTGCCCACCTGCCTATTTATTATTTTTATAATCTGCGAGTCTCCCTGTCTATAAATTCTATCCATCTATGTGTGGTGTGTGGCCAAGTCTCCCCCCCTCCTTTTTCTTCCTTCTTCCAGAATCAGATCTAGGTTCCTCCCTCTTCTCTTCGTTGTTTTTTTCCCTGTTCCTTTGTGTTCCATGGAGGATTGTTCATGCGGATGCCTGGCAAAGATGGCGCGCATAGCTGACGGCTGTGTGTACGAATCTGGTTTGGAGCTCACCCAGACTCAGCGCCGTGGGCAACTTTCTTGTCTGCTGTACAGCAACCATGGGTTTCGTACACCCTATGTTTGTCGCCTTACGGTAGGTGACTTGAAGGAATCATGGATATGTGTTTCTATTTGTTTTGTTTTCTACTTTTTTGTTGGTCTCCATTTGAATCCCATGGACTGAATCTCCAGTTTAGTCTTATGAATAGTTTGTCTATATTTTTTATTTGGTTTTGTCAGAATTTAATAGTAGAGATTTCTGTGTGTATTTGTTCATTACTTAACAGTATTTTATCCATTTTTGTATAAACCTTGATCTGTTTTTTGTCAGATGTTTTTACTGTAGGTGTATTGATATGTATATTTCTTCAGTTTAGTCAGTTCACATGTCTGGTTAGTTTTGTGTTATTGTTTTGGTTCAGATTTTTTCTTTTGTTATGCAAATCGTTCCTATATCTGTGTAAAAATTCAGTTATGTCAGGTGTTCACTTTGTTTTGTACTCCCATGCCCATTTGCAGAAAATGTCACCCAGGATCAGGATTGTTGCTCCTAGTTCTGGTGTTCTGAAGATGGAGACTTCAGACAAAAATAGGTATCAGTTGATGGATGTTGCCTACCACATTGACTTTGATGGTTGCATCAACCTAACTACTGGGTGGAAGGAGTTTGTGGCAGAGTCTGGATTTGAGGATGGTGATGTGGTTATGGTTATGTTCTCCAGAGAAGATGACTCTCTGACGTTCAGAATTTATGTGCTGTAGGTTTAAATGTGGCAAATGACGCCGGTTGTGAGATTTGTGTGTGGTTGATTATGTTGCAGTATTTTTTCTTTTAAAACATTTGCATGTGAGATGGTTGAATTGTATGGTTTGGAACAAGTTATGTAATGATTTTCCTATTGTTTTGCTCAAGTATAACTATTTTATTTATATATTCTTTATATTAGTACTGGAATAATTCTATAGTTGAACTGATGGGTATCCTTTGTCTTGACTGGTATATTTTCATGTTCATAACTCGCAGACGGTGCTATACGCTGATGTTGTCTTTAGAATTCCTTTTTGGGTTTTGAGTTTGCTGAACTTACATTCTGTTAATGATAGTACTGAACTATTTTAGGTTGTCAGTTACCAATCAAGTTTGTTTGTTGTATACATTTTTTCTTACTTTTTTACATGAATTTTGGAGCACATTTTTTCTTTTTTATAGTTGAATAATGATAGTTTTAGTATTTTTTAAAATTAAAATTTTTTAATCTTTGATGCGCAGTACTATTTTTTGTACTTGAACCTTATGAATCGTAGTAGTTGAACTTTTTATAATTCGTTTCTGAAATTTTTATTTACAATCTTCTGTGTTTAATTTTCCAAATTTTTTTTTAGTTCTTACCATTGAGATGTGTTTGAACTTTTTACAATATTTTTGTTTATGAACTGATTTCTTGTGATGTTTTTTTTCAAAATTATCTGCATTTTGTTTTTTTGTCGTGTGTGATCTGCTGGATTTTTGTAATGGGGCGAAGTACTGTGTTGGGCCATCGGCCTGAGTCGTTGTTTTCGGCCCGGATAGCTCGTCCGCGCGGCTGTTCAGCGCGACGTGTGCGTGCGCTATGGGTTTAGTCCCACCTCGCTAGTCGAGGGGGCTCTAGACCTGTTTTTAAGCGCAGCCGAGGCTCACGAGTCGAACTCCTCTGAACACTTACCTGGGCGCTTATACACGGCGCTTGCTCTCTCTCTCTCTCTCTTGACCTGTGGGCCCTGGACGGCGGGCCCTGCTTGTGCGGATTACTAGGGATTCGCCCACGGGCTCGAGTTCAAGTATCTAGCATTGTCAGGGCCTGCGCCTGTCCTTGGGCGGTCAGTTTTTTCCTTTTTTGTTGTTTGATCTACTACTTGACTCCACCAGTAACTTGGAATGGTACTTTTTTTGTCCTTGGGCGGACATTTTTGTTGTTGTTGTTGTTTGAATCTAGTACTTGACTCCACTAGTGACTTGGACTAACAGTCAATTTTTTCCTTTTTTATTGTTTGAATCTAGTACTTGACTCCACCAGTAACTTGGACTGGTACTTTTTTGTCCTTGGGCGGTCAATTTTTTTCATTTTTTTGTTTGTTTGAATCTAGTACTTGACTCCACTAGTGACTTGGACTGACGGTCAATTTTTTCCTTTTTTGTTTTTTGAATATAGTACTTGACTCCACCAGTAACTTGGACTGGTACTTTTTTGTCCATGGGCGGTCAATTTTTTTCTTTTTTTTGTTGTTTGAATGTAGTACTTGTCTCCACTAGTGACTTGGACGGATAACTTTTTTTGTTCAAGTACTTGTTAGTTTTGTTGTACGAATGAGCCATAGCAGGCGACGATGCGGCGTGCCGCGGCGTCACATGTGGAGGCGAGTCCGTAACATGACTTGCGCCCGCACCACACCGAGGGGCATAGTTGTATTGACACATCTTCCTTGTATGGACTTGCCCCATTATCTATCTTAGGGGTGTGTGGGTGCGTGTGGGGGGGACAGAATAACCGCACTGCGCTTGTCAAACGAGCGCACTGCCGCGTTAGCGCGAGGCCGAGCCGGGGGAGGGGGGTCGGGACCCCCTCC
>NC_041389.1:193966300-193991376 GCF_002162155.2 Triticum dicoccoides | reverse complement strand
CGCACCGAGGGTCATAGTTGTACTGAAACATCTTCTTTGTATGGACTTGCCGCATTATCTATCTTAGGGGTTGTGTGGGTGCGTGTGTGTGGGGGGGGGGACAGAATAACCGCACTGCGCGTGTCAAACGAGTGCATTGCTGCGTTAGCGCGAGGCCAAGCCGGGGGGAGGGGTGGACGGGACCCCCCTCCCCCATCCCGGCTAGGCTGAGCCAGGAACGAGCCGTAGCAGGCAACGACGCGGCGTGCCGCGATGTCGCATGCGGAGGCGAGTCCGTAACATGACTTGCCCCCGTTATCTTATCTTTATTTTTAGGGGGAAAACCAGCACCGTTATGAGTTATTTTTTCATTTGTACTTTTTTGATAATTTTTATTGTACTGTTGTGAGTTATTATTTGTACTTTAGCCGTTTGTTTTCTCCCTCTATATTAATTTTTTTATTTTATTGGATTTTGGGTATTATCTTTTGTAACTGCCCAGAGATAGTGGGCTTCGCCACGGTTGTGGGCTTTAGCCATCCGTTTTCTCCCACTCACCTTTTAACCTCCGATCTTCCCCATTCTGCTCCGCTCCCGTCCCCAAATCGATTCCTTCTTCGTTCCCCTCTTCTTCTCTTCTCGCAGGGGAAGTTGCTACTCCTGTTTCGCCGCGAGAGCGTCGGCCGACGGGTACAACCCCAGGGGTGGAGGTCTGGGTGCTCTGTTTGCTCCTTTTGCTCTGCCATCGACTTTGCTTGCGTCCTCTTATGTACATATTTTCTCTCTATTGCTAATCTATTGCTTTCTTGTTGTCTCAAGCTGCACTCGCTAGGGTTCCTTTGCTGTTGAACGAGCGTCTGGCGGCAGTGATACTGGATTGCGTGGCAGATTTTGTGTTTGCTGGTAAGAGTTTTGCTTTGTATGGCGTGCTTCATTTCTGAAATAGTTCAGAGCCCTAATTTTGTTCATGTGTCTTGCAGATCTGGTTCGGCAGATTTTAGGACTGTATATCTCAATGGGTACATCATCCAGTCCGGAGAAATTGAATGCAGGTGATTTTCCCTGTATTTTGGATGATTTTTTAACATATCTGGTTTTTAGGTTGTATAGGTGTTGTCGTATCGACTTTATAAGTTGTATGTATTTTGATAGCTGTTAATTTTTCCCTGGAATGTATGGTGTGTATGGTTTTGGCAGTTGATGCGACCTGCAGACAGGTTGTAGTACTTATCACCATGCGTAGTTTGAACTGTTGTCCTGGCATTTGAATAGGTTGTAGTAGTCAGTGAAGAACTAGTATGATGTTGAAAGAGTTGTCTTTTCTGAAGTTTGTTGTGCCAGTGGTTGGTTCATATTTGTTTTATTAGGTGAACTTGTAGTGTTCACATAGTTGAACTGATTGCTTGTTCATGTACTTTTTTGCTAATTATGACGTTGTTGCAGATGTTGGAGTGCCGGTGCCTCCTGATTCTGACAAATCAGAATGCTTTCAAGATCTTGTGAATGTTATTTTTGAGACACCAAATCCTCTAGAAGAACTTGCGAATGTTGCTGGTGTTTTCCTTATATTTTCTCTTTTTTAATCAGCCTTGAATACATATATATGCTTAGTTACATCAGTTGTTTCTTTTGTTTGTGTCTGATGCTAGGTGCTTTATTTATCTTGTCTCTGCAATGTTAATTGTGTTTTAATTTTATATGTGCGTGCTTATGTTATTGGTTTATGCAGTTAATGACAGCCATGGTGTTCTTGAGGACATTGCTGATGTTGTTAAAGATATTAATGATGGAATGTATTCTCTTAGCGTTGATGATGGTGGTGGCAGCTTGCAGTTGTCTGTTACTCAGTCTCAAAGTGTTGATGGCACTGAGCCTGTTACCCAGGCTGAGGATGTTCCTATGCAGTTACAGCTCGAGGATGAAAGGATAAGAAAGAAGTAGTATGATTTCCAGAGTAGAAAGGAGTTGGAACAGCGTCAAAAGGCTGCCTGTGTGCAACATAGTGATGTTGATGTTGCTCAAGCTCCTAAATGTGTAGGCGATGAAGGTGGTGACGCGGCCTTTTCAACTGTTGATGCCGGATCTCATGGAAGTGACATGCCTGTGAAGACAAAGTTGATGCAAACTCGTTTGACGCAAGTGTTTGATCGCGATGCAGTTAAGGAGAAGAAAGTTGTTTTGAAGAGGAAGATGTCACATCGAAATCCTGATGGCACACAGAGGCGTAGCCCACGTGTGAAAGCTGGTTCCCAACCTGGTAATAGCAAAGCTAATGGGGATAGTGTTGCTGTGAAAATTTGTCCAAGAAAACTTGGTGGCTCCCCTGTTCGTTGGAGTCCACGAGGTTTGACAAATAAGAAGCCTTCTTCGTCTCCTCTCCAAGAGCGGTCTTTGCTGAAAGAAAATAAGAAGCGTAAAGTTCATCCTACAAAGGTGAACAAAGGTGTGAAGAAGCGTGCTCGTGTCGAAGCTGAAGATGATGTATCTGAAGAAGATGATATTGAAGTTGATTCTAAAGATGAATTTACAGTGGTATGTGTTTTGTACTGCATGTGACTTAGTAGTTGTACTTGCAATGATTTAATTGTGTTTTGGCTGGTATGCTGGCCAGGTGAGGCTGGTCATTGTTTGCATCAATTGAGGGTGGTACTGATGTTGTTTAGTAGTTGAACTTGTGCAAACTTTTCTTTTTTTACTTTCCTTCATATGCTTGTTTTGTTTTGTATATTCATTGTTTGCAGTGGTATGTGTTTTGTACTGCATGTCACTTACTTGTTGTACTTGCAATGATTTAATTGTGTTTGGGCTGGTATGCTGGCCAGGTGAGGCTGGTCATTGTTTGCATCAATTGAGGGTGGTACTGATGTTGTTTTAATAGTTGAACTTGTGCAATCTTTTCTTTTTTTTACTTGCCTTCATATGCTTGTTTTGTTTTCTATATTCATTTATTTAAGGTGTGGCTTCTTTATTTCCATTTACAGCGTGTTAGCGTTATCAGTCCGGTCAAGCCGGTGGGAGGCACTGCCGGAAAAGTTGCCTTGGATGAAGGTGACCAATGGAAAATGAACTTAACTGTGCGATGTTCGTTGAGAGAGGTTGAAGCTTGTGCTAAATTGCTCGAGAGTCGGCATGTGGCTAGGGTTCATGCATCTGGTTTTGGTTCTATCTTCAAGTGGAGGGTGAAGTCTAACATTTCCCGCCCTCTGATGGGAGTTTTGTACCTGAGGATAGATCTTGATACAATGACTCTTGACATGGGTGAGGCTAATAGGAAGCTTTGCATCACTAGCGATGGTATACAACAATTATTTGGTTTCCCTCGTGGTGGTCGTTCTGCGCCAAGGCCGTCAGAGGATGGATATGACAACACTTTGATGAAGTTAAGAACGGAGCTTGACATTAGCAGGAACAAAGAAATTAGTACAAAGGATTTGAGGAATAAGCTCAAGGTGCTCGTGAAGGATCCTAGCAAAGGTTACCTTGCTCTGAAAGTGTTCTTCATTATTTTGTTTATGAAGGTTGTGTTGCCAGGTTCTGCCCCGCGTCTTTCCAGAGAGGCAGCAATGTTTGAGGGTCTCGTCTTTGAGGACATGGTTAAAATGGATTATTGCCAGTTGATGGTTGATGAGCTTAGAAGGGCTGTTCCCAAGTACCAAGATGGTGATACCATGGGGAAGGCAATCACAAGCTGTGCCATAGGGCATGTACTAATGTACCTTGACTGCCTTATCCGTGGCAAGACTGCGGAGCCTGACATGCTGATACATCTCCAACGTATCTAATTTTCCAAACACTTTTGCCCTTGTTTTGGACTCTAACTTGCATGATTTGAATGAAACTAACCCGGACTGACGCTGTTTTCAGTAGAACTGCCATGATGTTGTTTGATGTGTAGAAAAGAAAAGTTCTCAGAATGTCCTGGAAATCCACGGAGGCACTTTTCAGATTTAATAAGAATTTTTGGCAAAAGAATCAAGGCCAGGGGGCCCACGGGCTGTCCACGAGACAGGGGGCGCGCCCCCCCTGGGGCGTGCCCTCCTATCTCGTGGCCCCCCTGGACACCTCCCGACCTCAACTCCAACTCCATATATACCATCTCGGGGAGAAATAAATCAAGGAGAAAGTTTCATCGCGTTTCACGACACGGAGCCGCCGCCAAGACCTAATCTATCTCGGGAGGGCTGATCTGGAGTCCATTCGGGGCTCCGAAGAGGGGGATTCGTTGCCGTCGTCATCATCAACCATCCTCCATCACCAATTTCATGATGCTCGCCGCCGTGCGTGAGTAATTCCATCTTTGGCTTGCTGGACGGTGATGGGTTGGATGAGATTTACCATGTAATCAAGTTAGTTTTGTTAGGGTTTGATCCCTAGTATCCACTATGTTCTGAGATTGATGTTGCTATGACTTTGCTATGCTTAATGCTTGTCACTAGGGCCCGAGTGCCATGATTTCAGATCTGAACCTATTATGTTTTCATGAATATATGTGTGTTCTTGATCCTATCTTGCAAGTCTATAGTCACCTATTATGTGTTATGACCCGACAACCCCGAAGTGACAATAATCGGGATACTTCTCGATGATGACCATAGTTTGAGGAGTTCATGTATTCACTATGTGCTAATGCTTTGTTCCGGTTCTCTATTAAAAGGAGGCCTTAATATCCCTTAGTTTCCGTAAGGACCCCGCTGAACACAGGAGGGTAGGACAAAAGATCTCATGCAAGTTCTTTTCCATAAGCACGTATGACTATTTACGGAATACATGCCTACATTACATTGATGAATTGGAGCTAGTTCTATATCACCCTATGTTATAACTATTGCATGAGGAATCGCATCCGGCATAATTATCCATCATTGATCCATTGCCTACGAGCTTTTCATATATTGTTCTTTGCTTATTTACTTATCCGTTGCTACTGTTACAACTACTAGAAAAACCCAAAAACATTTATATTTACTTTTGCTACCGCTACTATTATTATCATACCACTTTTGCTACTAAACAATTTGCTGCAGATACTAAGTTATCCAGGTGTGGTTGAATTGACAACTCAACTGCTAATACTCAAGAATATTCTTTGGCTCCCCTTGTGTCGAATCAATAAATTTGGGTTGAATACTCTACCCTCGAAAGCTGTTGCAATCCCCTATACTTTTGGGTTATCAAGACTAATTTCTGGCGCCGTTGCCGGGGAGCATACCTTTGTTCTCTGAGTCACTTGGGATTTATATCTGTTTATCACTATGAAGAACTTGAAAGACGATCGAACTACTATTTTGCCCTCAACTACGAGGGGAGGTAAGGAACTGCCATCTAGCTCTGCACTAGATTCTTCTTCCGTTATTAGTAGGCTTGCTACACCTAAACTTGCTACTGCTATGAATTCTGATATGTCGCATGTTATTGATGATGCCACTTCTGCTATGCATGATGAAACTACTTCTGTGCTTGATACTACTGTGCCATTAGGTGAATTTCTAGATGAACAACTTGCTAGATTTAGGGGGAATGAAAATATTGAAGAACCTATTATTGATGATAGTGATGATGAAGTTCCCCCCAATGATTATGTTTTACCTGTTGTTCCTAATGGTTATGTTATGCATGAAACCGCTGCTATGGAAATTCTAGCTTGCGATGATAGAAATGATCTTAAGAAATTATTAGCTAAATGGAAGCAGCAGTCTCTTAATGCTAGAATGAAACCCGATCCTGCTTTTGCTACTTCACCTATCTGTGTTACTGATAAGGATTATGAATTCTCTGTTGATCCTGATATTATTACTTTAGTTGAATCTGATCCTTTTTATGGCCTTGAATCTGAAACTGTTGTGGCACATCTTACCAAGTTGAATGATATAGCCACCCTATTTACTCATGATGAGAAGTCTCGCTATTTTTATATCCTTAAGATATTTCCTTTCTCATTAAAGGGTGATGGTAAGACTTGGTATAATTCTCTTGCTCCTGGTTGTGTGTGTAGTCCCCAGGATATGATTTATTACTTCTCTGCTAAATATTTCCCTGCTCATAAGAAACAAGCTGCCTTGCGGGAAATATATAATTTTGTGCAAATCAAAGAAGAGAGTCTCCCACAAGCTTGGGGGAGGCTTCTCCGGTTACTTAATGCTTTGCCTGATCATCCTCTTAAGAAAAATGAAATACTTGATATGTTTTATAATGGACTAACCGATGCTTCCAAGGACTACTTGGATAGTTGTGCTGGTTGTGTTTTCAGGGAAAGAACAGTCGACGAAGCTGACCTATTATTGAATAATATGTTGACTAATGAAAATAATTGGACTCTTCCTGAGCCAGTTCCTGAAGTAATTCCTGAACCAATTGAGCCAACTCATGATCCTATTCCTAAACCCACTCCGAAGAAGAGAGGTGTTTTATTTCTCAGTCCTGAAGATATGCAAGAGGCAAAGAAATCAATGAAAGAAAAAGGTATTAAAGATGAAGATATTAAGAATTTACCTCCTATTGAAGAAATACATGGTCTTAATTTACCTCCTGAAGAACCACATTGTCTTGATAACCCGACACAGGTAGTAAAGGTAAATTCTCTTTGTAGATATGATAAAGTTGAAGTACCCTCAACTAAATTTCATAGCCCATGCTTAGATTAATTTGATGACTTTATGGCTAGACAAGAAAGTTTTAATGCTTATGTTGGTAGAGAGTTAAAGAATAATGCTTTCGAGATAGGAAGCGTAGGTGATAATCTGGCTAGAGTTAAAGATGAACTTCACCGCGTTAGCAAATATGCTTCTATGGTTGCTACTCAAGCTGAGCAAGTACTTAAAGCTCGAAATGATTTGCTTGAGGAATTAAATAATAAAAATGACTTTGCTGTTAGAGTGGCTACTAGAACTAGTAGAATGACTCAGGAACCTTTGTATCCTGAAGGCCACCCTAAGAGAATCGAGCAAGATTCTCAGAGAAATAAATTAGAGGCACCTAGTTCTTCTAAAAAGAAGAAGAAGAAAATGATAGAACTTTGCATGCTTCTAGTGAACCTACTGTAAACACACCTGAGAATCCCAATGATATTTCTATCTCTGATGCTGAAACTCAATCAGGTGATGAACATGAACCTAGTGATAATGTTAATGATAATGTTCATGTTGATGCTCAACCTAGCAAAGACAATGATGTAGAGATTGAACCTGCTGTTGATCTTGATAATCCACAATCAAAGAATCAACTTTATGATAAGAGAGATTTTTTTGCTAGGAAGCATGGTAAAGAAAGAGAACCATGGGTTCAGAAACCCATGCCCTTTCCTACTAAACCATCCAAGTCAAAGGATGATGAGGATTTTGAGCGCTTTGCTGAAATGATTAGACCTATTTTCTTGCGTATGCGCTTAACAGATATGCTTAAAGTAAATCCTTATGCTAAGTATATGAAGGATATCATCACAAATAAAAGAAAGATATCGGAAGGTGAAATTTCCACCATGCTTGCTAATTACACTTTTAAGTGTGTAATACCAAAGAAACTTGGAGATCCGGGTGTACCAACTATACCATGCTCTATTAAAAGAAGTTATGTTAGAACTGCTTTATGTGATCTTGGAGCCGGTGTTAGTGTTATGCCTCTCTCTTTATATCGTAGACTTGAATTGAATAAGTTGACACCTACTGAAATATCTTTGCAAATGGTCGATAAATCAACTACTATACTGGTCGGTATTTGTGAGGATGTGCCTGTTGTGGTTGCAAATGTCACCATCTTAACGGACTTTCTTATTCTTGATATTCCTGAGGACGATAGTACGTCTATTATCCTTGGTAGACCTTTTCTTAATACTGCAGGGGCCATTATTGTTTGCAACAAAGACAATGTCACTTTTCATGTTAATGGTAATGAGCACACGGTACACTTTCCGAGGAAACAATCTCAAGTTCATAGCATCAATTCTATTGAAAAAGTTCCAACTATCATTTTTGGAGGTTTTGAATTTCCTCTCCCTGCTGTCAAGAAAAAGTATGATATTCTTATTATTGGGTATTTTCATATCCCCGTTGAGGTAACTTAGTGTTATTCGAAATTTCTCTGGTTCCGTGTTATTCGAAATGAGTTTGTTAACAAGACTTGATCAACCTTGTTAGTGGGTTCATTTTCATGATCACGAGATGGATGAAACTAGAAGGCACAACCTTCTGTACCCTCTTTTTACTTTCTGTTATTTAGATTAAATAAAGCAAAACTAGTATTATCTGTCTGTTTTCTGATTTATCCGTGCATTAAAAAATAGTCCGAAAATAAAAGTGCTCCAAATGCCCTGCAAATTTAGTATGATTTTTTCTGAAATATTTGAGGATTTTAGGCACTGAAAACACTGCAAAAGGGGCAAGCACCAGGCCACGAGAGAGGAGGGCGCGCCCCCCTATCTCGTGGGCCCCTGGTGGCTCCCCTCCACTTATGCCAGCACCCACACACTTCATCTTCTACCAAAAAGATCCCCATCCAGCTCAAGCACGAGTTCTAGCTCGTTTTGCTGTGATTTTTGATCTCTTAGCTCAAAGCTCCATTCGCAAAACTGCTTTGGGAGATTGTTGCTTGGTATGTGACTCCTCCATTGGTCCAATTAGTTTTTGTTCTAGTGCTTTATTCATTGCAAATTTTTGCTGCATAGGTGACCATGTTCTTGAGCTTTAATGTTAAATTTTTGAGGTCCCAAGCAATTCCAATGCATGACATAGGCTCTAGGCACTTGTAGGAGTAGTTGCTATCAATCTTGTTTAGTTTTATTCACTTTTATGTTACTAAAAATTTCAGAAATTTTCAGAAAATGTTAAGGAGGTTCTTTAAAGGCTCTTATAGCCAAAGCACTAAGGAAAAACAAGACAAAGAGAAGGAAAAACCGAAGTATAATCTTCCTCGCTTAACGGAAGTACGGTCATGTGAATGGCCATGCGAGGATTTCTTAAAAGAAGCTGGAATTCATGAAGACTTTTATGCTTTAATCAAGACTTCAGACCTCACCGGTTTCACCAACGACCGAATCGATCAGTATCTCTTACTTACCAATACTTTCGTGCAAAACTTTTATTATTATCCTAAGAACTCACCGCCTGCAGTATCATTTCATTTATATGATGAATTCAAAGAAATGTCTTTACGTCATTTTTGCGCGGTATGTAGGATACCTTATGAGAGAGAATTAGATGAACCCCATTGTGAAGATGTGGGTGGCTTTGTTAATACTATTGCTGTAGAGGAGCCAAAGAGGGTTCCGAGGCGAAGGTCTCTAGCATACACTTTCCTGTTTTACGCTACTTTGCCATATTTGCTAGTAGATGCTTAATTGGTTGAGGAAATAGTGGAAACTTGAGTGTTCCTGATATTATCATTCTTCAACATGCTTTGCTTGGGGACAATAATTTTAGTATGGGTGTCGTCGTTGCTAAACGACTAGCCCTGAATCGTACAAAAGGCCCCATATTTGGAGGTATCTATGATGCACGTCTTGCCAATTATTTTCAGATACCCATTAGGCACCATGAGGAGGATGAGATAAAATTGCCTCCTCACATCTTAGATTACAAGAGCATGGTAGCACACAAGTTTATTATTGACAATGAAGAGAAGATGCTCTTGTATAGACTTAGATTTAATAAGAAACACTTTGAGTTTATTATTTTGCCTGCATCTCTGTTATTTGACTTGCTTGCAGAAAATCGCCTTGTTACGCCGGAACCGTTGAACAACCATCTAGCCCAAGCTTTTACTCCAGAACCTGAACCTGAGCCGGAACCTGAGCTAGACCCTTATCGTGCATCATCTGTCCAGTGGGATCCGGAGATGACCAGCCAGTGGTATCCTGATTACACCTCCCACTACACCGGGGAGAGTAGCGGCGGTCCTTGGTATTAAACCAACTTAGGCCAAAAGCCTAAGCTTGGGGGAGTACGTATTGCTCACCGACTTTACATTCATGTTCACACACTAGTCGTCGGTGCTCACACTCTTTCATTGTATTATCCATGCTAGTTTAAATTTCTTTTCTAGTTTTCTTCTCGTGTGTTTGATAAACTTTAAGAAAAACCAAAAAATTAGTCAGTTTAATTTCTTTGCCTGTAGTAGAAATTAAAATGAAAACCCAAAAAGATTTCTTGTTCTTCTTTTGCTTGTTGGGAGCTTTCCCGTGTAAATAGTTTTATTTTCTTTTCTTTCTTTTGGGGGTCGAGAAGACTATATTGAAAATGCTTAGTGGCTCTTATATGCATGATTGTTTATTTAACTTAGAGTCCATATTACTTGTCTTCTCTCTTGAGTTTAATGCTTGCAGATTCCAGCTTAGTCCAATGCACGTGCACTCTTATTATTATACACATCGTTCGGTCTTGCAAGTGAAAGGCAATAATGACGATATATGATGGACTTATTGGGATGAGAAAAGCTGGTATGAACTCAACCTCTCTTGTTTTTGTAAATATGATGCTTCATCGTTGTGTGAACATGTGCCAAGTGGATTCACTTAATACATTCAAAGGAGGATACCATCCCATCATACCACATCATAATTATTCTAATAGCATGTTGGCACGCAAGGTAAACCATTATAACTCATAGCTAATCAAGCATGGCACAAGCAACTATAATCTCTAAATGTCTTTGCAAATATGTTTACTTCATAATAGCTGACATGTAGTTGAATCAAATCAACATAGCCTTCATGATATTTACGTTCATGGTAGATTATATCCTACTCATGCTTGTACTCGGTGTACATTAATTTTAATGCATGTTTACGACTGTTGTCGCTCTCTCAGTTGGTCGCTCCCCAGTCTTTTGCTAGCCTTCACCTGTACTAAGCGGGAATACTGCTTGTGCATCCAAACTCCTTAAACCCCAAAGTTGTTCCATATGAGTCCACTATACCTTCCTATATGCGGTATTTACCTGCCGCTCCAAGTAAATTTGTATGTGCCAAACTCCAAACCTTCAAATGAAATTCTGTTTTGTATGCTCGAGCATCTCATGTTTCAACTAGGGCTGCCTACATCTTCCATGCTAGGTGGTTTATTCTCAAGAGGAGTGGACTCCGCTCCTCATTCACGAGAAAGGACCGGTAACCGGGATGCCCTGTCCCATGATCCAAAAAGATCAAAGCAAATCAAAATAATTAAACAGAACTCCCCCAGGGCTGTTGTATGTTGGAGGCATTCGTTGTTCGAGCAAGCCATGGATTGATGTTTGTTGGTGGTTGGGGGAGTATAAACCTTTACCATTCTGTTTGGGAACTGCCTATAATGCATGTAGTATGGAAGATATAACCATCTCATAGTTGTTGCGTTGACAGCAAAAGTATGCCGCTCAAAATGTTATTCAATCTCTATTATAAAATCGAGCTTTGGCACCTCTACAAATCCCTGCTTCCCTCTACGAACGGCCTATCTATTTACTTTTATGTTGAGTCATCACCCTTCTTATTAAAAGCACCCTCTGGAGAGCACACTGTCATTTGCATTCATTATTGTTGGTTTATATTGGGTATGACTTGACTGGATCTCTTTTACCATGAATTACAATGTTTAGTCAGTCCTTGATCTTTAAAGGTGCTCTGCATTTATGTTTTGCGGTCTCAGAAAGGGCTAGCGAGATACCATTTTGTTATATCATGTTATGATTATTTTGAGAAAGTGTTGTCATCTGAGTTTTATTATTATGGCTCACTAGTTGATTATGTTATTGATATGAGTAATTGTGAGACCTATGTGTTACTATTAGTATGGTTAGTTCATAATATTTTCTGAAACTTGAATGCTGGCTTTTCATGTTACAACATCAAGAGCAAACAGAGTTTGTAAAAGTTTTTCTTTATCACTTTCAGTTTATCAACTGAATTGCTTGAGGACAAGCAAAGGTTTAAGCTTGGGGGAGTTGATACGTCTCCAACGTATCTACTTTTCCAAACACTTTTGCCCTTGTTTTGGACTCTAACTTGCATGAGTTGAATGAAACTAACCCGGACTAACACTGTTTTCAGCAGAACTGCCATGATGTTATTTTATGTGTAGAAAAGAAAAGTTCTCGGATTGTCCTGGAAATCCACGGAGGCACTTTTCAGATTTAATAAGAATTTTTGGCGAAAGAATCAAGGCCAGGGGGCCCACGGGTTGTCCACGAGACAGGGGGCGCGCCACCCTTCCCCTAGGGCACGCCCTCCTATCTTGTGGGCCCCCTGGACACCTCCCGACCTCAACTCCAACTCCATATATACCATCTCGGGGAGAAAAAATCAAGGAGAAAGTTTCATCGCGTTTCACGACACGGAGCCGCCGTCAAGCCCTAATTTCTCTCGGGAGGGCTGATCTGGAGTCCGTTCGGGGCTCCGGAGAGGGGGATTCGTTGCCGTCGTCATCATCAACCATCCTCCATCACCAATTTCATGAAGCTCACCGTTGTGCGTGAGTAATTCCATCGTAGGATTGCTGGACGGTGATGGGTTGGATGAGATTTACCATGTAATCAAGTTAGTTTTGTTAGGGTTTGATCCCTAGTATCCACTATGTTCTGAGATTGATGTTGCTATGACTTTGCTATGCTTAATGCTTGTCACTAGGGCCCGAGTGCCATGATTTCAGATCTGAACCTATTATGTTTTCATGAATATATGTGTGTTCTTGATCCTATCTTGCAAGTCTATAGTCACCTATTATGTGTTATGATCCGACAACCCCAAAGTGACAATAATCGGGATACTTCTCGGTGATGACCGTAGTTTGAGGAGTTCATGTACTCACTATGTGCTAATGCTTTGTTCTGGTTTTCTATTAAAAGGAGGCCTTAATATCCCTTAGTTTCCGTAAGGACCCCGCTGAACACGGGAGGGTAGGACAAAAGATGTCATGCAAGTTCTTTTCCATAAGCACGTATGACTATTTACGGAATACATGCCTACATTACATTGATGAATTGGAGCTAGTTCTATATCACCCTATGTTATAACTATTGCATGAGGAATCACATCTGGCATAATTATCCATCATTAATCCATTGCCTACGAGCTTTTCATATATTGTTCTTCGCTTATTTACTTTTCCGTTGCTACTGTTACAACTACTACAAAAACCCAAAAACATTTATCTTTACTTTTGCTACCGCTACTATTATTATCATACCACTTTTGCTACTAAACACTTTGCTGCAGATACTAAGTTATCCAGGTGTGGTTGAATTGACAACTCAAGTGCTAATACTCAAGAATATTCTTTGGCTCCCCTTGTGTCGAATCAATAAATTTGGGTTGAATACTCTACCCTCGAAAGCTGTTGCGATCCCCTATACTTGTGGGTTATCACATGCGAGTCCCCCGCATATGTTTCATGGATCCTGCCAAGATTTCTGATCTGGTTGATGCAGATTTGATAAAAAAGGCAATGCAGATCCAAAGACTTGGGTGTTTGGGAAGCTTCCAGTGAGTTTTATTTCTTTGGTGTCTTGCAGACCTTTTTTTATTTTAGGTATAGCTATTTTTTGCTGTAGTGGACATGTGTACTGCAGAGTTATCTGTTTAGATTTTGTCATTTCTTAAGCTTTGGGAGGTTTAGGTATGGTTTTTTAGTACTGTTGTTTCATGTGGTTGAACTGAATAACTTTGTTCAACTGGCCTGTTGGTAAATACTAACAAATTGGCAATGACAGTTAAAGTTTATTAGTGGTGTTGATTTTAAATCTATTAATATCATGTTTTATTTTTCCCTATGTGTTGTATTGATTGATTAACTATTTTTCTCCTTTTTTGTAGTGGAAAACTCATGAGGAGGTTGTTTTTTCCGAGTGTATAAACGGCCAGTCCTGGAGATGCCGTCGTCTCAGGTTCCGAAGTTCTCATCTCTGCCCGATGAGTTGAGGGATGGCCGTGGTGCTGAGGGTTCTAGTTATGTCCCCCTTGGCCCTAGTAATGCTAGTACATCACAGAGGCAGCGTTTTGGTATTGATGTTGATGTTTCAGCATTGGAGCGCGCTGAGCATATCTTAAGTAATGTGTGTTCTGAGCTGCAAAAGTTCCCAACGACTGTTGAACGTCTGAGCTGTATCAATGGTATCCTTCTTGAAGGTCATCAATTTAATGGTGAGGAAGCTGTTGACTACATTGAGATGGAGAAAATTTTAATCGGTGATATGCGTGACGGTGCCGCTGATCTAGTTCAGAGCTCGGTTCGTCTGTTGAACAACATGAAGCATTTCAGAACTATGCAAGACTCTCGCTGCAAGCCATATGAAGAGAGTGCAAATGTTGTTATCAAGCAGATTGAGCAGGATGAGGCTGCTGCCACCGACAGCAGGGCTGGTGATGGTACTGAGGCTAATGGTTCTGATCACGAAACGAATGATGTTGGCTTGGAGCGTCCTGATGTTGATGTGAGTCAGTCCTCGGTGTTTGCAATTTTTACTATGTTGTTCTACTGTCAATATTTTAGTTGAACTTCCTCATCTTCATCTATTTATTAATAATTTTCTTTCATGCAGATTGAGCAGGATGAGGCTGCTGACATCGACAACAGGGCTGATGATGGTACTGAGGCTAATGTTTCTGATCACCATACGAACGATGTTGGCTTGGAGCACCCTGTTGTTGATGTGAGTCAGTCCTCATTGTTTGTATGTTTTTACTATGTTGTTTTGCTGTCATTATTGTAGTTGAACTTCCTAATCTACATCTGTTTATTAATTTTTTTTTCATGCAGGAGACCAGTCATAATGTTGAGGCTGGTGTTGACCATGGAGTTAATGGTCCATCTACTGATAAGTGCAAGGTTATTTTTATTTTTATTGTGTTTATTCATATTTTCTTGAATTTTCATGCGCACCAATGTGTCTTGCTTGTTCATTTTTCTATCCCACACCGTTTAGAGTTTGCAAGTGGTACCTACCTTTTTTGTTACTGTGGTTTAATTCCTTGTGTTTATTGTTGCTAATAATAGCATTGTTTTTTTGCCTCATTACATTTGAATCGGGGTCCTCTTGTTGGAGACGAGCCTTGTTTGCCCGTTGGTGATGTTGCTTTGAATGATAGCAGTAGCAAGATCGATGATGTTGCTGTGAATGCTTCTAAGGTTTGTTTTTCTGTGCTTGGTAGCTTATTTTTTATTGTTAGTTTTGCTCATATTATTAACTTTTTCTGAATTTTTATTTTCATCAGATTATTGATGTTGAGCATGAGGTTGTCCTTAGTGGTGGAGATGATGCTCGTGGTGTTCCATCGAGTAGTGGGTGCAATGTTGGTACCAAAGTTGCTGATGAGGATGCTGGTGCTGCCAGCATACTTGATGCCAAATCGCCTGCTGTTGGTATTGCTGGGAATGAAAATGTTTCTGATTGTGAAGATTTGCCGCCGGAGAATTTCCCGCCTGGAGGTCTTGATTACGGTGATGCATTGCAAGATGCTTCTAGCATGGAGGAGGTGCCATCCGAGGATGATGATTAACTTCTGTCAATTTCTTCTGGCCCCTTGACACAGGAGGCGCTCTTGTCATCCCAGGATTTTCTTTCTATAGACCCTGAAAGCGCAGCAATATTGGTGTCCTCTCAAGATGTCCCATCGTCAAACCCTAAAACTGGAGGCATAATGGTCTCATCACAGGAACTACCGTCGTTGTCAAACCCTGATAGTCCAGGTAAGGACTTGTAAATGAGGCGTACTTCTCAATTTTGGCATTTTGGACATGTTCTCTTGTAGTGGTTGAACTTATTATTTTTCTTCTTTTTCTGCAAGCAGAAAGTGGTAATGTTGTTAAGGTTGATACGTTTTTCTTCGCTGTTACGAGATTGCACACGAACCGTACGAAATGGTTACTTTGGGATTTTGCCCGTACCATTTCTGTCTCTTTTTCTTTCTCTCGTATGATTATTGTTGTTGTTGTAGTAGTTTTAATTCATGTAATCTTTTGTGTTTTTCTAGTCACAAGCCGATGTTTCAAAATAAAGAAAGTGATGCCAGTGTTGGTTCTATTGCTAAAGCGTTTGTCCCCACTGGCATGCTCAACTCAGATAGTGCTGACGTTGTTTTATATTCTCTACGTCAGAAGTACCGAGACACTGACAAGTTGATAGTTCCTAGATGGGTGACGGTCAATATTTTGCTTTTTGTAAATAGGATGATAACTTGTTTTGCCAATTTTCTAACTGTTTGTTGTTCTTTTTGTACAACAGACCAAGATCCGTGATGGAAATATTGATTCCAATGTGCTAAATTGGTTCACGAGATCAGGTGCTGATGGTTTTGACCAAGTAGGTGAACTTGGACTTTTTGTACTCATGAACTAGAACTGTCATGTTTTCTTGCAGGTTTGGGAGGTGGGGGAATGAACTTGATTAGCCTGCTTTTACACCTGTACTTATGAATGATGTGTGCTTCTTTTTTTAAAGTAGGACTTATTGTCACAAGGAAATTGAACTGATATGTTTGTTCCTCAAGTTTGGGTGGTGGATATAAACTCTTATGATTATCTGAGTTTTGTTTGTACGTCTGAATTTCAATTTCCCTCTTTTATTTTATTGTTTGGAGGCTGAATGTTTTGTTTCATCATGATTTGTTAAATTCATTTTTCCTCTGCGATTTTTTTCCAGCTTCTTTTCCCAACCTTTGATCCGCCGTCATTTGTGGCTACCATGAAGCCTAGCGAACAATCTGGGTATTGGTGCTTGATTGTTCTGAATTTGAGGTTCCGTCATTTCGAGTGTATTGATTCACTCCGTGATGAAACCTGGGGTGATGCAGTTAGATTCTTAAGGAATATGACAGATAATATAAAGAAGCTTTGGAGGGAGTCGAGTGCAGACAGGGCCAAACCATTCTCGCCGGTGCATATTGATGGTTTCTCTTGCGAGTTTGTGCGGGTGCCCCAGCAGGAAAACACGTGAGTATCCGTTTTTAATGATTTTTGTTAGTTCTTTTTGTTGCTGGGAGGATGTTGTTCATGTATTTTTGGATTTGTGATGTACCATTTTGTTTTTTCCTTTGTTTACAAGCATGATTGTGGATTCTTTATGCTACAAAACTGCAAGACCTATCATTGCCGGGAGGATGGTGTTATTGAAATGGTCGATTACATCCATGAAGACTTTGCTGTATACCTGCGCAACTAGGGATGTGTTTGATGTTGACTTCTGGGGTTTGTTTGGAATTGAACCCTGTACGTGTGCATGGCCTTTTGTAATTTTTTGCATCTTGTACTTCTCTATTAGTACTGTCATGAATTATGTATTTGAACTTACCCTTGTGCGGTCTTCTTCTTTTTTTGTTTTTGTTTTTGCAGGTGAGTGGCTGGATCTTGGTGAGCATGACTACAGGTTCTTTGGCAGCCAGTTCTCGGAGCTCGAGCATAGCTATTGATCTTAGCCAGGGTCGTTCTCCCGAAAAGACAAGATCTGGTGTTATGAAGGGGCGTTTGGGAGCTCTGAGAGGTTCTACGGCTGCTTGTGCAGAGAGCCCCACTACACCAAAGAATCCCATTGTGGACTTGATAGACAACGATGATGATGTGTTTGACAAGATTGCTGGTGTGGGAAGAGTCACGAGGAGCGCTGCTGCCAAAGGTTTATCTCCCCTTGCTGGAATGGTGGCTCGTAGAGCTGGTGGTGCTAGGAAAGATCCTGCTTTGGATTCAGGCAATGTTGTAAGCACGAAGCGTGCGCCCAGAGCTCCTATAAAGTTTTCCTCCCCTGTGCAGCAGCTTCACCCTCATAAATTCCCTCACTAGTCAATATTGTAAGCACTAGTCAATATGGACTGATGCTTATGTTGTTTGGTATGATCATAGTACTTGCTGTATAGACTAAGTTGTACTGAGATTTCAGTTGTATTATTTCTGTTCTTCTTAGCGTGTCACTGTTTTAGGGAATGCGAACTGAAGCTTCCCGTTCCTTTTTATAATTTGTAGAATGAATGTACCGTGTGTTCAAGTGTACCAGAACTTTTAGTCCTAGCATGCTAGTGACTAGGAAATACGTGCTGATGGTTCTTTGCTTTTCCTGTTGCAGTACTTAGTAAATTTTTTGTTTGAACTTCTTGAGTTTTAGTAGTTGAACTTCATAGTAAAAGTTAAAGCACTGGTTTAAATTAGCTATATTTAACAGGTAGCCCTATTAAGTTCATAACTACTTCACTAGTAAATATGGATGGATGCTTCTGTTGTTTGGTATGATCATAATACTTGCCGTATAGACTAAGTTGTACTGAGACTTCAGGTGTATTATTTCTGTTATTCTTAGTGTGTCACTGTTTTAGGGAATGCGAACTGAAGCTTCCCGTTCCTTTTTATATTTTGTAGAATGAAAGTACCGTGTGTTCAAGTGTACTAGAACTTTTAGTCCTAGCATGCTAGTGACTAGGAAATACGTACTAATGGTTCTTTGCTTTTCCTGTTGCAGTACTTAGTAAATTTCTAACTACTATTAGCACGATGCTTTTAGTACTGAATGTTGTCCTCGGCTGAAACTTAGTCTTTTTAGTGTTCTTCTGAAACTAAAAACTGATTTTTAGTGTGATAGTACTGATGTACATGTCTAAGCTGTACTGAGCGTCCAAGGCTACTATTTGCTTTTGTCCTTAGTTAGTCTGCCACCGTTTTTTGCAAAAATATTGATGTGTTATTTTTGTTTCTCCATGACTAGTGCTGCGTGGCAACCATCAAGTTGCAACTTCAACCTACTTCAACTTCAGATGATGGATCAACAAAATAGGAAGCTAGCAAACTTTTTGGATGACATAAGCAAATGATGTACTTGATAGACATAGGCAAACTTGTTCAAACCCTGACACACATAACATAAGATAGCTGGTTTGACATAATGAAAGCAAACTACAAATCTGAAACAACAAGATTAAGGACAGGCAGAAGTGCGAGCAACACGAATGCAGACTTTCATGCATCTTCATCCCGCGAAGTTGTAGTGGTAGTAGGGGTCAGCCTCCTGCTCTTTTGAAATATCCCAACCTATCACGATGTTGTCGATTGTCTTCCATGACTTGTACATTGCATACGCATCTATTCCTACGTACGTGATGAGGTTGTCTGGCAGCGGGCTGGTCCCCCATAGTTTGTGGTCTGCCATGTCCATCTTCTACTTCATGCCATCGTAGAATGGGTGGATGACGCCGCCTGCAACATCGGCCAAGGAGTCGTAGTATTTGTCGGTCTTTGGATCTTTCCACTTGCGCTGCATGTCGATGAAGTTGTTGGGGTTGATCTCCAAACCAGACTTCTCCAGCACCTGCTTGTCACCTCCAATGTTGAAATCGACAAATGTGTACAATTTCTCCTCCTGCAGGAAGTCTTTAAGGCGCTTGGGCCTGCAAGGGGGGATACACACATTTAAAGATTAGTCTTCTTTTTTGAAGACTTAATTCTTCTGCTTTTTCTGGTTTTACAAGTGATAATCCATGAGGTAGATGCTTATATATTATGAGTCATGGATGAATGTAGTTCAGAAACTAGTACAAAGTCCTGAAATTAAATTCAACTACATCATGTTATTTTTTCTTTTTTGCTATCCTCATTGCTTCACCAAATGCTTCACCAAATTCAAGAATCATTTTACTAGAGTCAATGATATATGTGCTGCTTGATTCAAGTTTAATTTTCTTTTTTGTTGAATAAAAGACCTATACCTGTGCTTGATACATCTTTGTGCATTAATTCTATATCAAGTTCAGAAATTAATTTGAGAAACATGTTCATCAAGATATGGACCTATACCACGTCACCAAAGATCTTTTAGTACATCAATTCTATAAGCTACTAATGCATCAAGATCAGAATCTATGCTAGTACATCAAGTTCAGAAATTAATTTGGTGCATCAAGTTTAGAATGCTATAAACATTTTTTTAGATGCTAATCTGGTGAAACAATCCACTTCACAGTTTCAGAAATGCATGTAACTTGAGAAACATGTACTCGTGCATCCACTTCACAAACTATAGTAGTTCATCTAGTTGGGAAACAAGTTTAATTAAGTTTTTAGTGAGTAGTACTAGTACAACAGATGAATGAACAGTAGTATGGGTTACCATTTTGTGGCTGCTGCGATGTGGTATACCAAGCAGAGTTCCTCGACGCACAACTGCAGGACTACCGCCATCTGTGGAGGTTCTTCTTGGTTGGTGTACTCCACATCAACTCCGATGAAGCTCGGATACAAGCCGCCGCCCTTCATCCTGAGCCTGCTGATCGCCTCGTTGGCCTTGTCTAGTATGCTAGTGTAGACGATCTCCAGCGTCTCCTTGCCGTGGAGCTCAACCCCTTTGAGCGCTCTGGTGTACTCGCGCTTCTCGCCGGGGACGTGAATGTTGACAAGGTTGCTGCTCTTGTTCGAGGTCTTGCCATGGTGACGCTTGGAGGATGGTTCCTCTGCCATCGCCTTCCTCCGGCGACTGTGGGCTTGGGAGAGAGAAGTTTGTGGTTTGTGTGCAGTGGAGATGGAAGCAGCAATGGTGGTTCTGTGAATGTGTGCAGAGATGGAAGACAATGGGGTATTTTGCAGTGCGTCGATGGGGGTGTGTGGGAGGCGGTTCGTCGGGGGCGTGGGTGTAGTGGTCGTGGGGGTCGCCGTTTGCAGTGCCCTCGTGGCAACCGCCCAGTGGGTGGCGCGGGTGGTGGCCTGGAAGAACTAACCGTCCAAGACAAATGTTTTTTACTACTGCACTGATTAGTCTTGTCAAGTTGTACTTACGATTTGCTAAATCCCACTTGCACGTCTCTGCGGTGGTGATGATGACATTTTGCACTGTTTAGGTGATTTATGCTTTGTGATGTTTTTCCGTGTGGATGTTAAGTATTGTTTTTCCATTGAAGTCTTATACACTAGTTTATCTCAAAACATTTTTTCAGTGCCCTGGGAGTTGTTGCTCAAAACTTGTACTTATTTTATTTTCATCTGTACCAACCTAAGTTAGGCCTTTATGGTTTTTGTATACTCATTTTAGTGCACTTATGGTTTAATACTGTTTGAACTGAATTGTAATTTCATACAGCGCATGGGTTTGAAATTTGATGTCACAGTGGTGTGAGTGGCCTGACTAATCCTGCTGTTTTAGTACTGATGTCATATGTATGTTTGAACTGAGTTTTTTTTTGTTTTTTGGGGTGGGGTGGGGGTTTGAGATTATTTTACGACCAGGTCATTCGTTGGGGTGTGGACAGATTTTATATAAATAAGAAATTTAGCAGAATTGACAAATAAATTCTATTTGAACTTCTTGCATTTTAGTAGTTGAAGCATATAAATAAGAAATTTAGCATAATTGACAAACATTATATATTTGAACTTTTTGCATTTTAGTAGTTGAACTTGTCATAATTGCCAAACATTATATGCTTGAACCTTTTGCATTTTAGTAGTTGAACTTGTCAGATTTTATATAAATAAGAAATTTAGCATAATTGACAAGAATTATATGTTTGAACTTTTTGCGTTTTAGTAGTTCAACTTGAAAGTAATATTTAATTCGGTTTTTGAAATTATGTATAACAGATAGGCTATTAAGTTCTCTTCTTTTTACAGGTTCATTGTTTTTGTATCATATTTTCTCCTTTTTTTCTTGTAGAGGTTAATTGACAAACATTTTTCTTGTAGTTTATATTTCTTTGTCCCACCCTCTGGTTTTGTTTAACTGGCTTTATTGGTGGGGTGTTTTGTTGACGATGCAGGCTATTGGGCCGTTTTCCGGCCCGGATAGCTCGTCCGCGCGGCTGTTCAGCGCGAGTGCGCGTGCGCTCTGGGTTTAGTCCCACCTCGCTAGTCAAGCAGGCTCCGGTCCTGTTTATAAGCGCAGCCGAGGCTCACTAGTCGAACTCCTCTGAACACTTACCTGAGCGCTTATACACGATGCTCTCTCTCTCTCTCTCTCTTGACCTGTGGGCCCTGGTCGGCGGGTCCTGCGTTATGCGGATTACTAGGGATTTGCTCACAGGCTTGAGTTCAAGTATCTATCATTGTCAGGGCCTGCGACTGACCTTGGGCGGTCAATTTTTTCTTTTTTTGTTTTTGTTTGTTTGAATCCAGTACTTGACTCCAGTAGTAACTTGGACTGATACTTTTTGTTCTAGTTCTTGTCAGTTTTGTGTGAGAGTAGTCTTTTTCATTTGAGTTTTTTGCCTTCTTTTTATGTGTTTGTTTTTGTGATTATTCTCAAGGGTCTTCTGGTGTCATTTTCAGAACTATGGTACTTTGCGTGTAGACTGAGTTGTACTGATAGTGCATTCATAGTAGCATTTACGGACTGATGCTTCTTTGTACTTTTTATTGTAGTAATTATGTACTGTCTGATCAAGTGTACTATTACTGTCATTCTTAATCTGCAAGCGACCAACATAAGTGTGTGCTGATGCTTCTTAACTTTTTTATGTTTGTAGTACTTGTTAATTTTTTAGCAGCTACATACGAATGAGAACACTACATGAAGTACTAAGAATTTTCGCTTCAACTTTTGAAGCGTTGTTAAGCAACTCGAATTGTGCTGATTGTTCTCAATGTTATGTTTTCTATACAATACTGAATCAAAACTAGACATGGAACAATGTTGTGTGATTAGTTGCATCATAACTAGTACTTTAGAGCAGCCACAACGTTCCATTCAGAAGCTACTTTTCAATTTTGAAATGATGGATTAACAACATACGAAGCTACCAAACTTATATAATGAGATAAGCAAAACATTGTACTTGACGACATAACTAAACTTGTTCAAACATGACAAGCACGACATAATCATACTGGTTCAACCCAACAAGAGCAAACTATCAATTTGAAACAACAAGATAAAAGGCAAGCACAAGCGGAAGTAAAACGAAGGCAGGCTCTAATGTATCTTCATCCCTAAAAGGGGCAGAAGGGGCAGTTGTTGTTGGTGTCAAAACCGGCGGATCTCGGGTAGGGGGTCCCGATCTGTGCGTCTTATGCTGATGGTAACAGGAAGCAAGGGGCACAATGTTTACCCAGGTTCGGGCCCTCTCAATGTAGGTAAAACCCTACTTCCTCCTTGATTGATATTGAAGATATGAGTAGTACAAGAGTAGATCTACCACGAGATCGTAGAGGCTAAACCCTAGAAGCTAGCCTATGATGATTATGATTGTGATCGATTTTCTAAGGACCAACCTCTCCGGTTTATATAGACACCAGAGTGGGCTAGGGTTTACACGGAGTTGGTTACAAGGAAGGAAATATAATCCGGATCACCAAGCTTGTCTTCCACGCAAAGGAGAGTCCCATCCGAACACGGGACGGAGTCTTGAGTCTTGTATCTTCATGCTCCAATAGTCCGGACGAAGTATATAGTCCGGCTGTCCGGATACCCCTTAATCGAGGACTCCCTCAGTAGCCCCTGAACCAGGCTTCAATGACGATGAGTCCGGCGCACAGTTTTGTCTTCGGCATTGCAAGGCGGGTTCTGTCTCCAAATACTCCAAAGTGATTATTGAACACTTCAACCGTGTCCGGATCTGCAAGATGATTTTCACACACCATCTTAGAGAGAATGATATCTCACAAATGTAATCTGCTGACAACTTTTTAGACAACACGACATGTCACTACGGTCGGCTCATTACTCGAACTGTTTTCCCACAACCATCCACATCGCATATTGCGAGGCAGTTTCCTTGACACGTCTTGTCAAAGCAGAGATCGTGTCCCCTTATCATGGGATTCTCATCAATACGGGTACGGGTAATCCAACCACACCGCTAATTGCGGCGAGTGGGGAACGAGCGGGTTCCACCAGGCAAGTGGGGAGGTGCAAAAGCTTTTACCGCCCCTATAAAGAGATAAGGTCGCTTCCTCTTTACCCACGCCTTTTCCTTCCGCAAGTCCATTCCCCCCTGTTCGAGCCCTAGCGCCCAAGCACTCTTCTTTTCCATCGAAGAAAGTTTTTCCGATAATGTCCGGATCCGGAGCAGGAGGCAAATGGATGGCCTCTACCATCTAGGAGAAGGATATCAAAAGGCTCGGAGAGGCCGGGTATCTGACCAAGAAGATCGGCCACCTTCTACCGCCAGCGGGACAGATCATCCCTACTCCAGAACCCCATGAGAGGGTCGTGTTTCTTCCTCATTTTTTCCGTGGGCTTTGGTTTCCCCTTCACCCATTTGTTCGCGGAGTCATGTATTACTACGGGATTGATTTTCATGATCTTTCCCCCAATTCTTTCCTTAACATCTCGACGTTCATCGTCGTGTGCGGGGCCTTTCTCCAGATTTCGCCTCACTTCGGCCTGTGGCTAAAGATTTTCAATGTGAAGCCCAAGGTGGTGAGTGGCGAGCACGCCAAGTGTGGCGGTGCCATGGTGAGCAAGATGCCCAAAGTCGTTTGGCCGGCGGGTGCCTTCAACGACTCCGTCAAGGAGTGGCAACAGCAGTAGTTCTATATCACCGAACCGCGCGGCAAAAAGTGGGCTGCGGCTACCGACTTCAGATCCGGAGCCCCGCTGCGGCTCACGTCCTGGCCCGAGAAGGGCCTGAGCTGGTCCTCGTCCGACGAGCTGTCACTGCCCTAGACGCGCGTCCAGAGTGTGGTCGCAAGGACATCAATCTCGTCGATGTAGTCCAGGTGATGTTAGTTTGCCTGGTTCTCCCCTGCCAGAGTCGAGCCTGCAATTTGTGGGAATACGACCCAATCGAACACCAGACCCTTCGGGAGCTCTATGGTTCCTCCCACAAGGATATCTGGAAGGTGCTCTTTAAGTCCGGCAAATCATGGTCGGGCTCCACCGAGGACCGTGGGTATCAATTATCCCAGTCTGCAAGTCCGGTAAGTTGTTGCTACGCTTTGTCCATCCATGTTTTAGCTAGCACGTCCTAAGGGAAGCGCTTTCATCATGTCTTACAATAATCCCAGGAATGGACGAAGAAGGTGGAGCGGATACACTGTCCTGCCCCACTGCCGGAGGAACCGGGCGGACCTCTTCTGACGAAGATGTTGGTCCGAGCGCCCTACGAGGCGCCGAAGAAAGAGGCTCCTAAGAAGGCCATTAAGACCCGGAGTGGCCTCCGTCGTCGTGATGCTTCGGACACAAAATCCAAAGACTCCAGCGACCACCCCTCCTCCGAAGACGAAGAGGGGGGG
>NC_041389.1:193923859-193965885 GCF_002162155.2 Triticum dicoccoides | reverse complement strand
TCCCATCCAGAGGCGTCTACCACGGCTACCGATAGCAGCCCGAACTGGGATCCCAGGGTCCAGCCCCTGGTAAAATCGTAAGTATATGAAATCTGTACGCACCTACGCGCTTGAGGTTATTAGGACGTAGTAGTTTTAACTGTCGCCAAATTTTGTGTAGCCCGGCAAGGTCCCGCGCCAGACAGTCCTCATCGGAGGATTTGCTGAGCTCGGATGCTTTGGCGAGCGAGATGCCTCCAGAGGCCCCTTCCCCAAAGCCTAGGCGCGACACCGAGGTGTCATATCAGCAGGACCCGAACCAGGGGGGCATATCTCCGGGGTCGGACACACGGGAGCAGCGGCCCCCAGGCGTGTCGACGGCGGGGGCGATCTCGGGTTCGGACCACAGCCGGACGCGGTTCTGGAGACCTTTAAAGCTCCAGGACCGGGCGAGCAGCCACCTTTGATGGGGGATGCTTGCCTACTCCGCCAGCAACCTCTGTCCAAGCAGAGCTGCCGGGCGGCTTATCGACAGCGCTAAGGAGCATGTCTATCATCGATGAACATCAGACCCTCATGGGTGCGGTGATTGAAAAGATCCAGTCCACCGAGAGCAGACTGAATGAGTCCTGCCTTGGCCTTATAAAGGCCTTTGAGGTATATTTTTGCAAACCTTTGGGAGATTGTCACAGTATGAGTAGTAGCCCCTGATGCATTATCTGGCAAAAGAAAGAGAGAAAGCCGGACAGGCAATCAAATCATTCACTTTTGCAGGAGCCTCCGTTAGTGACGTACATCCCTTTGTTTGAAAACAGGCATTTGCAGAGACGACCGCCGTTCATAATGCGGAGGTGTCCGGACTGAAGCAGAGTTTGGAACGGGCCGAAGAGGAACTTGGCCGTGTGAAAAAGCAATTGGAGGACAAGCAAGGTATGTTGAAACTTTGTCCTAAATTCAGCACGAATGTGTAATTGTGTCTGATGAAAAAGTATTTTTCTTGTATGCACTAGGAGCGAGTGCCGACTTTGAGGCACTGAAGAAGGCTGTGGCCGAAGCCAACGAGAAGGCTGTCGCAGAACAGGCTCTTCGTGAGAAACACGAGCCCAGGGTCATTGAAGCTGAGCAAGAGCTCCAGGAGGCGGTGAAGAAGAGTGAGGACTTGGAGCAGAGTTTAGTAGGGAAAGAATCCGAACTCGCCCAAGCTCTCCAAGCCGCGGAGGATGCTCGGGAAGAAGCCTGAGGTGCTTTGAAGGATATTTAGGAGGCACGGAAGGTTGCGGCTGGTAAGGCCTTTTGTACTCAAAGCCATTTTTTGCATGGTAATAGGGGCGCTAAGCGACGAGCTGAATTCTTGTTCCTTCAGGTGTGTGTGCAGACCTGCCATGCAGCATATCAGATGCTGCCCAATTCTACCGCACTGAGGAGAAGAAGTCTGCGGAGAAGGATTTCTTGTCGCAGTATTTGGAGCCGAATTATCCGGTGCCCTTTATCCATCAGCTGAAGCAGCTGGTCGAACTGCACCAGGCGACCGAATTAGCCATGAAGGACTTGGTTGTCCGGCTGTGGCCCGTGGAGCCAATTCCAAGCAGTTACTTCGGACTCGTGAAGCGGATTGTTGGTGCTTGCCCTCGGCTCGATGTCATCAAGTGATCGGTTTGCATAGAGGGTGCGCGCATGGCGTTTGCTCGCGCGAAGGTGCACTGGGGGAAGCTTGATGCTGAGAAGTTGATGACTGAGGGGCCACCGCAGGGTAAGGAGCATCGCAAGCCCGAGTTGAACTATGAGGGTGTCCTGAAAAGGGACCGCCTTGTGGCGGACAAGTGTGCTAAAGACACTATATTTACCTGAAGGACGTCGTGCCATTGTAATGCGGGAAAATGACACTTTTACTATTTATTCCCTGTTTATGTGAACGCTTGTTCTTCCTGAGCGGCCGTTTAGTGTACATAAAACCTGAGAGTTGGCCAGTCGTCGGCTTCTACCCCCACATAAGAAGTAGGGGGGTGTTCGGGACATATCTGAACACTCTTTATCCCATTGTTGGGTCCTTTTAAGGAGGTGTTCCTCGCTACGAACCAGGCAATCAGACTATAGGGCTTTACCACTCTCACTTAGCCATAGGAGTTCGAGTGTGGGCGCAACCCCTGGTATTCGGAAGACCGTACTAGGGGCTCTATCAGCACCTGATCGGGAGACCGATCCGTTGCACTTTGCATTTATAATGGCATTATGCGGAATAAATTTTTAAGGATTTTACAACCTCTCGAACAGCTGACCAGCTCTCGCCGTATCATGACAGTCAGTTTTCGGCTTTCTCTACTGAGATGCTCGTCCAGAAGAACCGGGACACAATCGCAGTAGTTCTCCCAACGCTACCTTAGCCGATGGGGCGGAACGTAAGTTACCAAAACATGGGAGCCGGGCAAACCCAACCAATGACCCAAGACATGATTCGGAGCTAATGCATATAGTGCTATAAGTTCGGGGTGCCGAGCAACCGAAGAGGTGGTCGGACTTGATTGTCGTACTGTGAAGCCCCTGGCGTAATCGGGCATAACACAAGGCGTGGGCGCCGTTTGTGACAAAGAGGCGTCAATGAGAAACGACGGCCGGTAAGTGTTACTTAAGTCTACACATTGTAGTAAAATGACATGTCTATGCATATGAGTGCGGTGTATGCTTATGAAAAGGGGTATTTTTGGCGGAACCTGTCGTGGCCGGACTGGAGGAGGCTGTGTGTGGATCTGAGGTGTATCCGAACTGTCTGCCTTGTGCGTTCAATCTGATTCCGCGTCGCTAGTCCTGTTCTGCGCCAAAGTTAGTCTGTAAAGACAAATGCGTAAAGGCAGCTGCACATACCGTCGTGGTTGAACCGTGGGTGTCTGAGCGGAGCCTGGCTGAACCATTCCATAAAGTAGTTCGGATTCCATAATTGGTGTCTGGGTGTTTGGCTGCCAAATCAAAAGTTGAGAAATAGGCGCGACTCACTGTTCACGCGGCGGTATGGTTTCCACTCTAAGGGTGGAGTTTGACCTTGCCCATAACTGTGAATATGTCACACGGGGCTGGCCTGATGTTCTACCTCGTTGAATCTAGCCAACGTGGTCCGTCCCGGTAGTATATGGTAATTACTATATAAGGGGATAATGCCGAAGACTTATTCTTCGGTGTGGTATTTGTTTGGTGATCCGAAGACTACCATTAGTATGGTGGGTCAGTTAAAACTTGGACTTTGCACCTTGCATCTTTGAGGAGATGTTCTTGATAGTTTCATGCCTCCGGGCGCTTATGTGAGATTGAGCCCCTGGACTACTGGGTCTATAGGTAGTGCAATTAAATTGCTGTGGTTGATGTTGTCTGGATGGTCGATGTGATCTGGGAAGATCGACCGTACTTTTGAGTTGTGGGATCTTCTTGTGACTTTGCCGTTCTTGGAATCCTCCACTCATTGTTTCTGGCACACGACCGACCGCTTTGTTTTGAGGATACGACATTCTCTATTGGTATGCTTGGCCGTCCTTCTAGGAGTACCATGAATTGAACATGGTTGATCGAGTGTGTTGCTCGGGCCGGATAGGCTCGAGTTGTTCTTTGTCCGCTGACCGAACTGGGAGTTGCTGGATTTGGCACCAACTTCCCTGACTTGACGTTTATGACAATTGCGTCGAGGCTTGAGCATGCCTCCTCGTGTATCCTTGGACCTTGGTGGTATGTTGAGGTTGGGGTATGTGCCTTAGGTTGTCCTTCTTAGGTTGATGTAGCGGATTATGCCGTGTGTGCCCTTTGTCAGGGCGGTTGAGTCCATATTCCTCGGTGGCCAGGACCTTGGTCCACCTGTCCACGAGCAAATCTTGGTTGGCTTTGAGCTGCTGTTGCTTCCTTTGTAGGTTCCTTGCAGTGGCCATTAGCCGTTGCTTGAAGCGAGCTTGTTCCACGGGATCCTCGGGCACGTCGAATTTGGCATCGCCGAGGCTTACCTCGTCTTCGGAGGAGGGCGTATAGTTGTTCCTCTCCAAGTATCCCACCGTGGCCAGTCCGACCTGCTTGAACGCAGACTGATCAGGGTTGTATTCATCTTTGGCACCATCCGGATTGTTTTCGTCTCCTGCGCCGGTATTGTTGTGGCGGGGCTTGGAGCTGCGTTGACGACGCCCATGATTTGCTTTCTTCCCTAAGGGGTTATCCTCCGTTGCCTCATTGCCATTGGTTTCCTTCGGAGTGTCCACCATATATATATATCATATGGGGAGGTGGCTGTCCACCGCCCTATGAGCGGTGGTTCCTGTTCTTCTCCTGCATCGTCGTCCATACCATCGATGTCTTCGGAGTTGAAGTCAATCACGCCGGTTAAATCATCGACCGTGGCAATGAAGTGGGTGGTGGGTGGGCAGTGAATTCATTCGTCGCCTGCTTCCCACTTAAGCCTGACATAGTTCGGTGAAGAGTCTCCTGACAAAGAGAGAGACTTCAACGAGTTCAGCACGTCGCCAAAGGGCGAGTGCTGGAAGATATCCGCGGCGGTGAACTCCATTACAGGAGCCCAACCAGGTTCGGTGGGCTCAGGAGCGCGCGGACTGGGACCTACAGCCGGATACGAGTCCGGGGGTCCGGTGTCACAGGCTTGTTTGGGGGTGAGGCCTGTGTTCGGCTCCACCGCCGATGGGTGTGCGGCCTGCGGGGTGGGGTACATCCACCCGTCCTCGGGCGACGCAATCTGCTCCAGATTTAGGTCCGGGGATCCTGCAGGGGCGATATCCCGAGCGTTGTCCGATAGCAGGTCTAAGTTGTGCTCATTGTGATTGTCCGGTGCTCCTGGCGCGAGCCCGAGCCCGTCGAATATCAAGTCTCTGCGGATATCGGCCATGTAGTTCAGGTTTCCAAACCTGACCTGGTGGCCAGGGGCGTAGCTGTCGATCTGCTCCAGATGGCCAAGCGAATTGGCCCGTAGTGCAAAGCCGCCAAACACGAAGATCTGTATGGGGAGAAAAGTCTCACCCTGGACCGCGTCATTGATGATTGAAGGCGCCATCAAGCCTTGCAGCGGCGACACAGAGGAACTCTCAATGAAAGAACCAATGTTGGATGCAAAACCGGCGGATCTTGGGTAGGGGGCCCGATATGTGCGTTTTAGGCTGATGGTAACAGGAAGCAAGGGACACAATGTTTACCCAGGTTCGGGCCCTCTCGATGGAGGTAAAACCCTACTTCCTGCTTGATTGATATTGAAGATATGAGTAGTACAAGAGTAGATCTACCACGAGATCGTAGAGGCTAAACCCTAGAAGCTAGCCTATGATGATTATGATTGTGATCGATTTTCTAAGGACCAACCTCTCCGGTTTATATAGACACCAGAGAGGGCTAGGGTTTGCACGGAGTCGGTTACAAGGAAGGAAATATAATCCGGTTCGCCAAGCTTGTCTTCCACGCAAAGGAGAGTCCCATCCGGACACGGGACGGAGTCTTGAGTCTTATATCTTCACGCTCCAATAGTCTGAATGAAGTATATAGTCCGGCTGTCCGGATACCCCCCTAATCCAGGACTCCCTCAGTTGTAGTAGTGGTCAGCCTCCCGCTCTTTCGCATATTCCGAACCATCTGTGATGTAGTCGATTATGAACCTTACTTGTATGTGGCATACGCATCTACTCCTGCGTACTCGATGAGGTTGTCTGGCAGCGGGCTGGTCCCCCACAGCTTGTAGTCTTCCTGCGTGTTGACATTCTTCTTCATGCCTTTGTAGAATGGGTGGATGACGCTGGCTGCAACATCAGTCAAGGAGTCGTACTCTTTTCCGGTGTATGGAACTCTCCACTTGCGCTGAATGTCGATGAACTTGTTGGGGTTGATCTCCATACCGGACAACTTCAGCTTCTCTTTGTCGCTTTCAATGCTGAAACTGGCAAATGTGACCAACTTCTCATGCTGCAGCATCTCGGTCAGGTGCTTGGGTCTGCAAGGGGAGAGACATTTTGAATATTAGCATTACTTTGATGTTTGAATTATTCATTTTTGTTTTGTTTTACAAGCGATGAATCCATGAAGTAGTTGTTTATGTAGGATAAACAATGGATGAATGTACTTCAAAAACTAGTAAACAAAGTTCTGAAATTAAATTAAGTACATCATGGTATTCTTCTTTTTGGATTATACATAGTTTCAGTCAATGTTGTATGTTCTGCATTTGGTACTAGTTTAGTTTACTTTTGTTGAATAGGATAACACATAACCAGTGCTTCACCAAGTCCTTAGTTTATTTTCTTATAAAAATAACATTAGATCAAATTCAGAAAATACTTCACTACATCAAGTTTAGAAACATCTTTTTAATACATCAAGTGCATAGACTACACTATTTGATCAACTTCAGAAACTACACTAGTCGATCAACTTCAGAATTTAATCTTCCGCAAGATTTTCCAAATAATAATCCCGTGCATCAGGTTCAAAAATACATTTTAGAGTGCATCTACTTGAGAAAATGCAGTAGTGCATCCACTTTTCACAAACCACACTAGTACATCTAGTTGGGAAACAAGTCTGATGAAATTTTCAGGATACAGTACTAAGAAAACAGATAAACCATACTGTGGGGACCCCGACTCATAAGTCGAGATCACCGAATGCACGTGTACAGTGATCCCAGAGATCAATGCTCACTGAACACACAGAAGCCTAATAACAAGAGTCTTACATCCATACATACCGTTTTACACAAGTAGGACCATTATGGTCAAGTCTTGAGTGTATCATCACATCGAAAATCTTCAATAACAACTTGGACCCATGCCAACCCTACAGGCATTCTGACTGGGAAGCGTCCTAGCTCGCATGTTCGTCACCAAGGTACTCTTCATTATATCCTGTTCTTTCATGCCTGGCCAATAAAATAACTAGTGGCAAGCCAATGAGTACTTTGAATGTACTCGCAAGCAACCCAAGAGTGATAACAAGATAATTATGCAAAGCTCTACTGCTTAATTGGCATTTTTGCGGAAAGCTAGTTTTTTTCTCATGCAAGTATGATCAACATTTACCAAGGACATGAATGCGTCTGCAACTAGTATCCGGAGGTTACAGACCTCAACATCGAGAAAAAGTTATGAATGACTCATGCTCAAGCTCATCCTGACTTCCTCACGAGTCACATCATTAATATGACCAAACTGTGTTGTTTGTCAGAAACATATGGAAATAGTCTAAGCAGCACCACCCAACTGTCCTTGACCGTGGACACGGCTATTCGAATTGTTTGACACTCTGCAGAGGTTGCACACTTTACCCACAAGATCCAGGAAGCTTTCGTGTCATCCACGATCCCGCAGTACCCCAAGTACTCGGGGGAAGCACCCGATCACTATCTTTCCCGAGGCGACACTAACATAGGGTCCACTCGTTGGTACACGGCCTTAGTGTATAAACATCAAGATCTTGGGGCTCTGCCCTTTTCATTATCACACATACACGCAGTGACCAACGGTGTGTCCGGTGCCCTGTGAAAACAGTCATGGCCGCCTATTCAAGCACGACCCCGTCCCGGGAGTGACCTCATGTCACCCCCGTCACTAGTAATATGGGCATCATGCTAGTACAGGCCTATGTAATCAATAATGCCCTTTCCCATATAAGGGTAGAGTGGTTGCGCATGTAGGGTTGGGACGGTCAACAAATCTTAAATATAATCCGTCTCTGTAAACAACACTTTCAACAAGCCTCAGTACACTACCCCTCCACCTAGTAGTGACCTAGATCGTCATCATCATCTCCCAGGGTCATTAGTGGCACCACTGGGGCTATTTGCAAGTATGTCAAACCACACATGTTCCTTACCATGCATAACTCTGACCCATTTTGCTCAGCCAACAACTATAGCATATTTCTACAACCCACCAACACAACTTTAAACAAGAATAGAGTCATGAACAATGCAAGTATCAATGGGGTATGCAATGAAGGAAAACCTAGCAAGGTTGCCATTCAACATATCATGCATTCAACAATCACGGGAAGAAATGATATTATGATTAAAAGGGTTCATCATGGTCAAAGGGCTGCTTGCCCGTTTTAACAAAGTCTTCGAGGTCTTCAAATATCTCTGGTCCAACTCCAAGCATTTCGTATACTTCGTCAACTATCGTCGAAAGCAACCATAATAAGCATCACAGCAAGGCATAAAATAAAAGTGCCCTAAAAATATTAATTTGACTTTTTCTAGGACATCTCTGGTTATATGAAAAATAAACAGAGTGGATTCATTGGAATTGGGTCAGTGGATATTTCTAAACACTTTGATAGGATGGAAACAAGGGGTTTATGGATTTGCAAGAAGTGTACAGAAATATATTCTTGAAAAATGAGCAAAGGCACCCATTTAACAAATCATGATTGTAGAAGCATCTAGGAGTTGGTTTCACTGGATTTGGAGTTCAAATGAATTCCCTAAGAATTTGCAAAGTTGACAAATATGAAGAAATGGCTCATTATATTGTGTGACACAGAAAGTATCAATAAAAATGTTCATAATGTAAGTTATGAACTTAGAAGCATCCAGAAATTTGAATCATGGCATTTGGGTTAATAATGGGCTATCTGTGATTTTCTAAAGTTTATTACGGTATTAAGAAAATTGGGATTTACTAAATAAGTGTGAAGGAAAGTTCTCTGAAAAAATGTGCAAATTGCACCTTGTGATAGAGAATGAATTTATGAACTAGTAGAAATTTGAATAATCAAATTTGGGCATGAAATGAATGAACTATGGATTTTAGAAACTCACTGGAAAAGAATAAAAATAAAAATAAGGCATTACCCTTATCCTGCGTGCTGGCGAGAGATAGCCGTGGGCCGGCCTAGCTGCTCGGCCGCGCGGGCAACAGGGGCAACGTCGAAGGCGTACTGAGATAATACGCCTTCCCGCACAGTAGGTAACCCCGAGCTGGACCCGTGTCCACTTGCCAGCGTGGCCCGGTGGGTGGAGCCACCGACGAGTTGGGCCCACCCACAGGTCGTCGTCTTCTTCTTCCTCCCGCGCGCTCACCTGGCCCAGGAAGCAGAGAGCCCCGACGGTGACTGTTGGTGCTACGGAGCACCTCCGGCGACGCTCTGGCTATGGATGAGCTCGGCGTCGAGCGCTGCATCCACTGGTGTATGCCACGGCTACCGGGGATGGTCAAGATGACGGTGGCTTGGACGTCAGTGGATGGTGGCATCGGGCGAGGTTGGCCATGGCGCTACGATGCGCCCTCGGATGAGGGGAAAAGCATGGGAGCTTCGACTTGCGCAGGGGAGCCTGCCGGTGGAGAGAGGAGTGGAAGAAGAGCTCGGGCTTGGCTGAATTTAGAGGGAGGGAGACGGCGGCCATGGCGGCCATGGTAAGTGGGGAGCGGCTCTGGAGGTAAAGTGAGAGGCCTGGGAGAGAGCTAGGAGGCCGGTGAGTCATACTGTGAGCTCTAGGGGGGTCGGGAAGTCCGGATAAGGTTGAGGAGAAGGTGTGCCGCGGACCGCGTCCACGGTCTCGAGCATGGCAGCACCAGCTTGAAGTTGGCTCCCCTGGTCGTGTTTGGGCGATCGTTGGCGTGGACTAGGTCGAGGGAGAAGGTATGGAGGAGCGGGGCATGCCTTAGGGGGCCCCTAGCTCACGCGCCCATTGGCCGAACCGGGCGGCGTCCGGCATGGGCAGCAGGGGGTGAGAGAGAGGGGAGAGAAGGGGGACAGCATGGCTGTCGTGGTGCGAACATCGAGGGCCTCGACTGGCGCGTTGGGGTGGCCTGAGGTTGTGGGGGAGCGCGGCGTCAACGGTCGGGTGCTCTGCCAGGTGCTCCAGAGCATGCAAATGACCGGCATCCGTGGATTTTCCGCGCGCACTCGCGCGTCCACTTGTATTTGGCAGCTGCAAGGGGGTATGGGAAAAATCTGAGGAGAGCCTTGGATGCTCTGGAATGTCAAGGAGGGAGGGAGAGGCTGAGAGAGAGGGACAATGCTCCTACCCAGAGAAGAAAAATGGGGTTCTACTCACCCTTAATCATGGCTGCTCGGGCAAGGAAAGATGCAGGAGGTAGAGGAGGAGAAGATGGGGCTGTGGGAAAAAGTTAAGCTCATGGAGATTAGTGGAAATGGACAAAACATGCATTTTAAATTTTTCCCAGAAGGTGTTTGATGTAGGTTTGGGCAAGCAAATGGACTTCCCTTGTCATGAGGCTTGACAGGGTCAAATGGTATGATAAAATAAGAGGTTCCGCCAAGATTGAGTTCGTTTGGGCAAAGTTGCCAATGCAACTTTTGTAAACCCTAGAAATCAACAGAAATAGACTTTCCAGGTTTTAGGTGTCACACCCTAGCTAGTCATGCATTAGAGTGTTGCATCATGTTTACTCTTTCATCAGAAATTTGAAATGGGGATCTGTGAAACCCTCAGAATCATTTTGAAAATGACCCAAATAAAAATTTCTCCAAAAGGGTCCAAGAAAATGCTCATGTTGCTCTCTGAAAATATTGGACAGAGATAAAAATCAAACCAATATTTTTAAGAGCTCATAGGTATTTATTTTGGGCATTTGGAATTAATGCATAAATATTTGCATTGGAAAAATATTAGTTATATATATTAATATATGTCCAAAAACTATGCCACCTGTTGGGGAGCTCTGGAATAATATATCTAGCTCCTGCAAAAATTGGCATAAGGAAATAAAATGATTTAATATTTTATTTAAATCAAAACAAATGTCAGAAATTAGAAAAACAAAAATAAATAAAAGGAGGAGCTTACCTGGGCTCCTCCCTGTCCGGCCCAGCCAGCTGGCCGGCCCAGCCAGCAGGCGGCCCAGCCCACCACTGCAGCCCTCCGTCGTCTTCCTCCCCTCGCCCCGAAGCTGCTGCGTGCTCGCACGCGCACCCGCGCGGCCACCTCCTGCTTGCCGACGAGCTCCTGGCCGCGTGGACGACTTCCGCAGGCCGTCCCGATCCCCCTGACCCCTTGAGCTCCGAAGCTCGCCGCCGCCGTGCCTCGTCACCGCCGTGGCTGGAGCCGTTGTAGCTCGAAGCCGAGCACACCATCGTGCTCCACACCTCACCAGGAGCACGTAGCACGCACCAACGCCTCCCCTAGCGCCCTGCATCGCCTAACCCGCCGTTGGCCGAACTCCGGCCGCCGCTCACGAGCTCGCCATCATCGGTACCGACCACCTCAGGCACGGCCACCACCACCGTTCGACGCGCGGGAGCAAGGGCTCTCCAACGAGCCCAAGCACGGCCTCGCCCGTGCCCTGTAGCGCGTTTCCGTATCGCGCCGCCGTCTCGGGCCTCGCCGGCGTCATGTCGCCGGTGGGTTTGACCTGTTTGACCTGGGGTTTGACCCCCCCAGGGTCACTGACGCGTGGGCCCCGTCGGCCAGGTGGTCAGATTAGTGCTAATCACTGTTAGCTAACCCCCTGACACTGACCAGTGGGCCCCAGCGCCACTAATTCCTAATTAGGATTAAACTAACCCTGTTTAACCCCCCCTGTCACTGACGTGTGGAACCCACACGTCAGGTTTGACCCCAGCCAGCCGCAGTTGACCACTGACGTCATGTTGACGTCATGCTGGCGCAATATATATATTTCTGGATTTAATTTAAATCAGGAAATTCCAGAATATTATTTAAACCTCAAAAATTCATAACTTTTATTCTGTAACTCCAAATTAGACAAATTATATATGAAAAATGATCAGAAAAATCCAATCTATCCATCTGTACTATTTTCATGCATGATCAAACAAGTTAAATTGATGTTTTAAGCAGAACAAGGAAAAGCACTTTAAAAGGCCATACTTGAGTTTGAAATTTGAATCTTTGATTCAAATTGGTTGAAACCCTTCTAGTTTTAGTTGCATTAGCCCAACACACTCATATTGCCATGTTTCATGCATGCATCATATTGTTGCACATTGTTTGGTGATGGTTGTGTATCGGTGTCCTTTGCGACAGGTTCTGCCTCCGAGGAGTACCGTGATTACCCTAACGAAGAACCGTATCAGTGCATCGAACCATCAGGCAAGCAACCAACCATTTGATCATATCGATACAATCCCATGTTCTCGCTCCTGCTCTATTTTACTACATTAAGACAACGCGTTTCAAACTGCTGTGTGCTACGGTAGTTGAACCCATTTCCTCTGCATGACCTGTCATTGCCACAGTAACTAGATGAAACCCACTAGCATGTGTAGGAGTTGATTGAGCCATATGTATGTGTTGTTCCTACCTTGCTATGCCTGCTATGCTTAGAGTCGTGTCAGGTCTGGTTCATCTGGGTGATGGGCTAGAGTGAAATGTTTATGTCGGTAATGAGAGTGGTGTGGTGAACACGATTTGGTAAAGGTATCGATGAGAGGCCATGTAGGAGTACATGGTGGGTTGTTTCATTGAAGCCGACCTTAAGCACTGAGATCTGTATGTGTGATTTAAGAATCAGCTACTACCATGCATTGGGCCCGAAACCAATGGACCCTCTCGGCTTCTTATTCACCCTAGTTCTCCGTCCAGGAGTTGCAAGTAGTTTCTGGTGTTTGTAGCCTACTGGAGGCCGTGGACAGCGCTGACCGTAGGGGTGGGCTGTGATGCGGTAGGTACGTGGCCGGGTGTACCGAATACCCGTTAGGTATCTCGGGAACCCTGTTCACATCGTTCGGGGCCGTATGGGAAACCTCGGCCAGACTCCCTGCGGATGGAACCTGGATAGGCGATAAACCTGGACTGGAGGCTTAGGTGATTAGGTAGGTCGTGGCCAACACCCACGTTGGGCTTCCGCTTGAAGGTTGCCGAGTACATGTCGTGTAAATGACGGTAAGTGGTGAGAGCGTGTATGAAGAAGTACACCCCTGCAGGGTTATCATAACCTATTCGAATAGCCGCGTCCGCGGTAAAGGACTACTTGGTTGCCTATACAGTTCATAGACAAGTAAATGGAAACTGCTAAAAGCCTCAAGATAAGTGTGAGTGCCGAGGATGGCTCTTCCGTAGGAAGACGGAGGCGGATCCTCGGTAGTGTATTGAGTTGGTGAGTAGTGGACTCGTGTGCGCAAAACCTTTTCAAGTTGGAGTATCGTAGGATAGTCTAGCCAAAAGTCAAAGCTGGCTTGCTGCAATAACTCCACCAACCCTTCTTGATAATATGCATGTATGTAGGATCTGATGTAAGTCTTGCTGAGTACCTTTGTACTCATGTTGCTATAATTTACATTTTTACAGAAGACGCTGCAACCCCTTCTGATGGGTTCTATGTAGACATTGGCATCAACGAGTAGGCTAAAGGCCCAGGTGGTGACCCTGAGCTTGTGAAGGACCACGTAGTATAGCTAGGCTTTCCAAGCCTCTTTTATTTTACTAGTTTTCTGTACTCAGACAAGTTACTTCCGCTGCTGGTTTGTATGACTGTATGACTTGAATGTTGGGTCGTGAGACCCGTACCTTTGTGTATGTTATGTATGGCTCCCTGAGCCTTAAATAAAGTACTTGTGTCATAGAGTCATGTTGTGATGCTTCGTTGTATTTGCACATATCGAGCATATTGTGTGTATGATTGAAATGCTTGGTATGTGTGGGATCTGACTATCTAGTTGTTTATCTTTAGTAGCCTCTCTTACCGGGAAATGTCTCCTAGTGTTACCGCTGAGCCATGGTAGCTTGCTACTGCTCTGGAACACTTAGGCTGGCCGGCATGTGTCCTTCTTTGTTCATGTGTCTGTCCCTTCGGGGAAATGTCACGCTTTGAGTACCGGAGTCCTATTAGCCCGCTACAGCCCGGTTTACCGGAGTCCTGCTAGCCCAGTGCTACAGCCCGGACCCACTTGCTGATGACCGACACGTTCGAAGCTGGGTCATGGATGCCTGTCCCTGTAAGTCTGTGCCACTTTGGGTTTACGACTAGTCATGTCAGCCCGGGCTCCTTATCATATGGATGCTAGCGACACTATCATATACGTGAGCCAAAAGGCGCAAACGGTCCCGGGCAAAGGTAAGGCGACACCCGTGGGGATACCGTGCGTGAGGCCGCAAAGTGATATGAGGTGTTACCGGCTAGATCGATGTGACATCGAGTCGGGGTCCTGACAGCGTTGGCATCAGAGCCGGACTGCCTGTAGGTTCTCCAAGCCAAACTGGTCGATGTTGAGTCTAGAAATTCTTTAGTTATATGTAGGGGAATTGTTTGTGGGTTGGAACGTAAGGCTCTTTTTACTCCTTTATCTTATGACACTCTGATCTGAGTCAGTCCATTCTTCCACCGAGGGTTAAGGAATTAAGACCTATTCTCTCTATCAGGATCACGTGTTACTAATCAGTAGTACCTTATAGGTATGATGGATACAAGCCTAGTTCAGTTCTTCTACCACATTATGCTGTTAGAATGGTCTCAGAACTTGGTATGATGATGATGAGTGTGTATGTAATCCTTTGTCAAATGTCTCAAAATCCTTCTTGAGCATTTACAGCTGTTATGCTGCCGAAATTTTGCTAGAAATTCTAATGCCTTTGCATTATGATTGTGCTTTCAGATGGCCACTCGCGACCTCAATCAAGTGGTTCGCCTGACTCGATGCCTAGATGTACCCGGCCATACTGCCAAGTTGGTCAGGGTAATGACTGAGGCTGGATACCGCTGGTATCCTGAGTACACGGTCGAAGAGCAATTTCGGGACTTCAATCAAAGCCAGTATCTCTGCACTGTCAGGATATTTCCATCTTATCCTGGATCCACCGAGCCCCTTCACTGCTCCTATGGACTCGGGGTTACCATTGAGATGGCTGTGCAGGACGCCGCCTACTCTATGATGACCATCATGCGAGTCAGGTCTGGTCTATTTCGGGACTCTGATTTCCGGTATATGCCAGGATCACTTCCGGGAGCACAAGGGTATCTCAAGGCTATCTATGCTGACCCCACTCAGGAGGATTCACGGACTCGCACCACTGCTGAGATGCTCGAGGATAAGGACCGTGAAAATCGGGCCTTGAGGTTAGAGCTCTTTAATACCCGTGCTGACCACTGGGCCACTTTGACTCGGTTCGCACCGGCGGTGCAAGCTGGATATTCAGATATGCGCGATCTCTATCCTGTGAGATCTGCTCTGCCAGACGTGATGGGTTGGCGTGATGTAGGAGGCATCACCCCACCTCGCGGTCCCCGCAGGCCACCGTCTGTTGGTCCAAGACCTCATCCTAGCCCCTATGGTCCACAAGCTCCGCGAGATCGTCTGTTTCCGGATGATCATGTTGAGCTTCCAGGCTATGGAGGTGACTTCTATGAGGACTACTACGGATCGGTCTGAGTTAGTGGTAGTATCACTAGTTCGCACTAGCTGTGTCGTCTATCGTCCCGCGTGACTCGTGGGATATGACCTAGTTTGTACTTTTTCCGGAGATGTAGAAAAATAATGTATAGGAGCTTGGGATGCCTCCGATGAGATGTAATCCTCTTTTCACCGTAATAGTACTTTGTTTGGTCTTGTACTAAACCCTGTATGGTGTGTATGACGATGGAATAAAAGAAGCAGTTTCTGTATCTACCATGTCATACGGATGATCATCTTGCATTCCGAGTTATTCCTTACATTTTGTATCCTATGTTGGAATTTTATCATCCTGACTAAATCATTGTCTTGTTTACCTAGGATGGTCAACACGCGCGCTAACCCTGCTCCTCAAGAGCAGGCCGAAGGCAGTGAAGTCAGGGATGCAAATCTGCCTCATCCTCCTTCCCTAGCCGAGGTTATGATGGAAGCTGAGAGAAACAAGCGGGAGACCAACCGTTTGTTGGAGCGTATTGAACAGAACACAGCACACCATCAGAGGACTAACGTGGTGTCACTCAGTGATTTTATCAAATTACATCCACCCACGTTCCACCACTCCGTCGAGCCTCTCGACGCTGATGACTGGCTTCGCAGTATCGCTCACAAACTGCGTTCCGCGCTGGTAGCGGAGGCTGACAAGGTCACCTTTGCTGCATATCATCTTGAAGGCCCCGCCAGTCTATGGTGGGAGAATTATGGAGCTATGCGCCCAGCGGGCCATGTCACTACTTGGGCCGAATTCAGCGAGGCTTTCCGTGAACACCACATTCCGGAGGGTCTCATGGACCGTAAACGTGAGGAATTTTGCAGTTTCACCCAAGGCCGACTTTCTGTGGATGCTTACAGCAGGGAGTTTGGTAATCTCGCACGATATGCAACTGAGGAAGTGTCTACTGATGCCAAGAAGCAAGCAAGGTTCCGTAAGGGCCTTAGTCCTGACCTTCGTCGTGACCTCCGTCTGCATGAGTGCACATCTTTTCAGAAACTTGTCAACAAAGCCATCAGTGCTGAAACTGGTCAGACTGACTATGACGCAACACGCAAGCATGGCCGTGACATGGGTTCCTCATCCGGTGCTGGTCCTCAGAAGCGCCGCGTGTGGGTACCCAACACCGCCCTGCCACCCAGGTTCACACCGAGGCCATCTTTCCAGGCGCCTCGCCCTGTTCAACAGTCTGCACCGGCCAAGCCCTATGGGGGTCCAACCAACAATGCTCCTCCACGTACCAGTTCCGTGACTTGTTTCAAGTGTGGGGAATCTGGCCACTATATGCGTGAGTGTCCCCAGACCAACCCCAACCAGTCTGCTAAAGCTGTTGGCCGTGGCAAGCCGACAGGGAAAGTGTTCCACGCCAAGCCGGCCACCGCCTCACGTGGCCATGTCAACTGTATCTCTGCCGAAGAAGCTCAAGAGGATCCCAACGTCGTTCTCGGTACGCTTCTTGTTAATTGCCACCCGGCATCTGTTCTTTTCGATACAGGAGCCTCTCATTCTTTTATATCTGAAAACTATGCTCGTTTGCATAACACCGTATTCTGTGACATGCCATCCACTATGGAAATTTCTACTCCGGGTTCTAGATGGCAGACCTCTAGGGTAAGTTATGGAAATGAAATCCAAGTCGACAGACTTGTTTTTCTTGCATCTTTGATAGCCCTTAAATCTTCAGATATTAATATCATTTTGGGTATGGACTGGATGTCAGCTCATCAAGCCAAAATTGATTGCTTCTCTAGGATTGTTCAACTCACCCATCCTTCGGGGAAGATAGTCAATGTCTTGACCCGAATAGCCAAGCGACAGTTATTTTCTCTTAACGCCAGCCCTTTGCCAGACCTTGAGGACGTTCCGGTAGTCCGTGACTTCCCGGATGTCTTTCCAGAGGAATTGCCAGGTGTTCCACCTGACAGGGATGTTGAGTTCGTAATAGACCTCATTCCAGGAACCGTTCTGATTGCTAGAAGACCTTATAAGATGGCACCACTAGAGCTAGCCGAGCTTAAGAAACAACTCGATGAGTCCCTGAAAAAGGGTTTCATCCGACCTAGCTCATCCCCGTGGGCTTGCCCCGTCCTATTCGTCAAGAAGAAGGATGGTACGGACCGGATGGTTGTAGATTACCGACCTGTCAATTTGGTCACAATCAAGAACAAATATCCGCTTCCCAGGATCAACGACCTGTATGATCAGCTCGCTTGGATCCTCAGTCTTCTCCAAGATGGATTTGAGGTTGGGCTACCATCAAATCAAAATCAGAAACGGGGACATTCCTAAAACGGCCTTTGTTACTCGTTATGGCCAATACGAGTACACCGTCATGTCCTTCGGATTAACCAACGCTCCAGCCACCTTTTCTCGGTTAATGAACTCAATCTTCATGGAGTATTTGGATAAATTCGTCGTAGTTTATCTCGATGATATACTCATCTACTCCAAGAACGAGGAAGAACATGCCGAACATTTAAGGCTAGTGTTGAAGAAACTTCGAGAGCATCGCCTTTATGCCAAATTTTCTAAATGTGAATTCTGGTTGTCAGAAGTGACCTATCTGGGTCATGTAATATCTGGTAAAGGTATTGCTGTTAACCCTGAGCGAGTTCAAGCCGTCCTTAATTGGACTCCACCCGAATCGGTCAAGCAAGTTCGGAGTTTTCTGGGCTTAGCGAGCTATTGTCGTCGCTTTGTCGAGAACTTCTCCAAGGTTGCTAAACCTCTAACCAAACTCCTCAAGAAAGATAAGAAGTTCGAATGGACTCCACAGTGTGAGCACAGCTTTCAGGAACTGAAAAGACGCCTGACCTCTGCTCCCGTACTGGTACCGCCAGACTTCTCCAAGGACTTTGTTATCTACTGCGACACCTCGCGACAAGGACTAGGTTGCATTCTCATGCAAGATCGACACGTAATTGCCTACGCTTCACGGCAATTGCACCCACATGAGGAGAATTATCCTACTCATGATCTAGAGCTTGCAGCCGTAGTCTATGCACTTAAGACCTGGCGACATTACCTCCTCGGTAATCGTTGCGAAATATTCACTGATCACCAAAGTCTGAAGTACATTTTCACCCAACCGGATCTGAATCTCAGGCAAAGACGTTGGGTTGAGTTGATCACAGACTTCGACTTAGGAATAACCTACACCCCAGGGAAAGCCAACGTCATGGCTGATGCACTAAGTCGTAAATCTTATTGTAACAACCTGATGTTACAACAAAGTCAACCGCTTCTCCATGAGGAATTTCGGAAGCTTAACCTTCACATTGTACCTCAAGGTTTTCTTTCCACCTTGGTGGCAAAACCTACCCTTACGGATCAGATTATCAAAGCACAGAAGGTAGATCCGGGAATCTCCCGCATCAAGAGAAACATTCAGAAAGGAATTGCGAATTGCTTCTCCATTAATGATCAAGGGGTCGTATACTTCGGGGATCGACTAGTGGTTCCCAAAGTGCGCAACCTGAGGCGATTGATCCTTAAGGAAGCTCATGAATCTCCTCTCACCATTCATCCCGGTAGTACTAAGATGTATCAGGACCTACGCCAGAGGTTCTGGTGGACTAGGATGAAGAGGGAAATTGCTCAGTATATTGCTAATTGCGACATCTGTCGTCGTGTAAAAGCAGAGCATCAACGGCCTGCTGGCACCCTTCAACCCTTAGCTATTCCTGAATGGAAATGGGATAAAATTGGTATGGATTTCATTACCGGTTTTCCCAGGACCAAGAGAGGGAATAATGCTATTTTCGTCGTTGTCGATCGTCTTTCCAAAGTAGCCCATTTCTTACCTGTTCGTGAGAGTATAACCGCTAGTCAGCTGGCAGACTTATACATCTCCCGAATAGTGTCCCTCCATGGTGTTCCTTTGGAAATTAACTCTGATCGAGGAAGTCTTTTCACCTCTCGATTTTGGGAAAGCTTCCAAAATGCTATGGGAACCCGTCTCTCCTTTAGCACCGCCTTCCACCCTCAGTCGAGTGGTCAAGTGGAACGCGTCAACCAGATTCTAGAAGACATGCTTCGAGCCTCTGTTATCTCATTCGGAATGGACTGGGAGAAGTGCCTTCCATTTGCCGAATTCGCTTACAACAACAGCTATCAATCTAGCTTGGGTAAAGCCCCTTTTGAAGTTCTCTATGGACGATGGTGTCGAACACCCCTTAACTGGTCAGAGACCGGGGAAAGACAATTCTTTGGCCCGGATATGATTCAGGAAGCAGAAGAACAAGTTCGTATCGTTCGTGAAAAGTTGAAAACAGCCCAATCTCGTCAAAAGAGTCAATATGACCGAAAACATAAGGCTATGACTTTCGAGGTTGACGAGAAGGCTTATCTTCGGGTCACCCCTCTGAAGGGAACCCATCGTTTCGGTATCAAAGGCAAATTGGCTCCTCGTTACATTGGACCTTTTCGCATTCTCGCCAAACGAGGAGAAGTTGCCTACCAGTTGGAACTACCTCCGCACCTCTCCAGAGTCCATGATGTCTTCCACGTTTCTCAACTCAGGCGTTGCTTCTCGGATCCTATCCGTGGAGTGGACCACGAAACGCTTGATCTCCAAGATAATCTTACATATCGAGAGTACCCCATTCGTATCCTTGATCAGGCCGAACGTACCACCCGACGTCATAACATCAAGTTTCTCAAAGTACAATGGTCGCACCATTCTGAGGATGAAGCAACTTGGGAAAGGGAGGATCATCTTCGACTTGAGTATCCCGCCTTCTTCCCAGAGGAACCCAAATCTCGGGACGAGATTCTTTTGAGTGGGGGTGAGTTGTCACACCCTAGCTAGTCATGCATTAGAGTGTTGCATCATGTTTACTCTTTCATCAGAAATTTGAAATGGGGATCTGTGAAACCCTCAGAATCATTTTGAAAATGACCCAAATAAAAATTTCTCCAAAAGGGTCCAAGAAAATGCTCATGTTGCTCTCTGAAAATATTGGACAGAGATAAAAATCAAACCAATATTTTTAAGAGCTCATAGGTATTTATTTTGGGCATTTGGAATTAATGCATAAATATTTGCATTGGAAAAATATTAGTTATATATATTAATATATGTCCAAAAACTATGCCACCTGTTGGGGAGCTCTGGAATAATATATCTAGCTCCTGCAAAAATTGGCATAAGGAAATAAAATGATTTAATATTTTATTTAAATCAAAACAAATGTCAGAAATTAGAAAAACAAAAATAAATAAAAGGAGGAGCTTACCTGGGCTCCTCCCTGTCCGGCCCAGCCAGCTGGCCGGCCCAGCCAGCAGGCGGCCCAGCCCACCACTGCAGCCCTCCGTCGTCTTCCTCCCCTCGCCCCGAAGCTGCAGCGTGCTCGCACGCACGGCCGCGCGGCCACCTCCTGCTTGCCGACGAGCTCCTGGCCGCGTGGACGACTTCCGCAGGCCGTCCCGATCCCCCTGACCCCCCTCACTCTCCCGTGCACCTCTTCCCTCTCTCCCTGCTTCGCCTCCCTCGCCCCCTCTCCCGAAGCAGAGCGCAGCCGCCGACGCCGTTCGCCGTAGCTGCAGCCACCGCCCTTCCCTCGCTCCCCCGACTAGCCCAGAGGCTCCGCCTCGACCCCCTCTTCCTCTCCACCGAGCCACGAGGCCCCGGACGCGCTGCAACGCCGCCACCATCGTCGTTTCCGTCGCCGGCCGCCGTGGATCCTCGTCGTCGATTCGAGAGCTACCGGACGTCCCCGAGCCCGCTAACCATCCCTGCAGCTCCGCGGTGAGCCGCTGAACCGATTCCCCCTTGCCCCGTCGTCCCTAGCATCCTGTAGTTGCCGTCCCCTTGAGCTCCGAAGCTCGCCGCCGCCGTGCCTCGTCACCGCCGTGGCTGGAGCCGTTGTAGCTCGAAGCCGAGCACACCATCGTGCTCCACACCTCAACAGGAGCACGTAGCACGCACCAACGCCTCCCCTAGCGCCCTGCATCGCCTAACCCGCCGTTGGCCAAACTCCGGCCGCCGCTCACGAGCTCGCCGTCATCGGTACCGGCCACCTCAGGCACGGCCACCACCACCGTTCGACGCGCGGGAGCAAGGGCTCTCCAACGAGCCCAAGCACGGCCTCGCCCGTGCCCTGTAGCGCGTTTCCGTATCGCGCCGCCGTCTCGGGCCTCGCCAGCGTCATGTCGCCGGTGGGTTTGACCTGTTTGACCTGGGGTTTGACCCCCCCAGGGTCACTGACGCGTGGGCCCCGTCGGCCAGGTGGTCAGATTAGTGCTAATCACTGTTAGCTAACCCCCTGACACTGACCAGTGGGCCCCAGCGCCACTAATTCCTAATTAGGATTAAACTAACCCTGTTTAACCCCCCCTGTCACTGACGTGTGGACCCCACACGTCAGGTTTGACCCCAGCCAGCCGCAGTTGACCACTGACGTCATGCTGACGTCATGCTGGCGCAATATATATATTTCTGGATTTAATTTAAATCAGGAAATTCCAGAATATTATTTAAACTTCAAAAATTCATAACTTTTATTCTGTAACTCCAAATTAGACAAATTATATATGAAAAATGATCAGAAAAATCCAATCTATCCATCTGTACTATTTTCATGCATGATCAAACAAGTTAAATTGATGTTTTAAGAAGAACAAGGAAAAGCACTTTAAAAGGCCATACTTGAGTTTGAAATTTGAATCTTTGATTCAAATTGGTTCAAACCCTTCTAGTTTTAGTTGCATTAGCCCAACACACTCATATTGCCATGTTTCATGCATGCATCATATTGTTGCACATTGTTTGGTGATGGTTGTGTATCGGTGTCCTTTGCGATAGGTTCTGCCTCCGAGGAGTACCGTGATTACCCTAACGAAGAACCGTATCAGTGCATCGAACCATCAGGCAAGCAACCAACCATTTGATCATATCGATACAATCCCATGTTCTCGCTCCTGCTCTCTTTTACTGCATTAAGACAACGCGTTTCAAACTGCTGTGTGCTACGGTAGTTGAACCCATTTCCTCTGCATGACCTGTCATTGCCACAGTAACTAGATGAAACCCACTAGCATGTGTAGGAGTTGATTGAGCCATATGTATGTGTTGTTCCTACCTTGCTATGCCTGCTATGCTTAGAGTCGTGTCAGGTCTGGTTCATCTAGGTGATGGGCTAGAGTGAAATGTTTATGTCGGTAATGAGAGTGGTGTGGTGAACACGATTTGGTAAAGGTATCGATGAGAGGCCATGTAGGAGTACATGGTGGGTTGTTTCATTGAAGCCGACCTTAAGCACTGAGATCTGTATGTGTGATTTAAGAATCAGCTACTACCATGCACTGGGCCCGAAACCAATGGACCCTCTCGGCTTCTTATTCACCCTAGTTCTCCGTCCAGGAGTTGCAAGTAGTTTCTGGTGTTTGTAGCCTACTGGAGGCCGTGGACAGTGCTGACCGTAGGGGTGGGCTGTGATGCGGTAGGTACGTGGCCGGGTGTACCGAATACCCGTTAGGTATCTCGGGAACCCTGTTCACATCGTTCGGGGCCGTATGGGAAACCTCGGCCGGACTCCCTGCGGATGGAACCTGGATAGGCGATAAACCTGGACTGGAGGCTTAGGTGATTAGGTAGGTCGTGGCCGACACCCACGTTGGGCTTCCGCTTGAAGGTTGCCGAGTACATGTCGTGTAAACGACGGTAAGTGGTGAGAGCGTGTATGAAGAAGTACACCCCTGCAGGGTTATCATAACCTATTCGAATAGCCGCGTCCGCGGTAAAGGACTACTTGGTTGCCTATACAGTTCATAGACAAGTAAATGGAAACTGCTAAAAGCCTCAAGATAAGTGTGAGTGCCGAGGATGGCTCTTCCGTAGGAAGACGGAGGCGGATCCTCGGTAGTGTATTGAGTTGGTGAGTAGTGGACTCGTGTGCGCAAAACCTTTTCAAGTTGGAGTATCGTAGGATAGTCTAGCCAAAAGTCAAAGCTGGCTTGCTGCAATAACTCCACCAACCCTTCTTGATAATATGCATGTATGTAGGATCTGATGTAAGTCTTGCTGAGTACCTTTGTACTCATGTTGCTATAATTTACATTTTTACAGAAGACGCTGCAACCCCTTCTGATGGGTTCTATGTAGACATTGACATCAACGAGTAGGCTAAAGGCCTAGGTGGTGACCCTGAGCTTGTGAAGGACCACGTAGTATAGCTAGGCTTTCCAAGCCTCTTTTATTTTACTAGTTGTCTGTACTCAGACAAGTTACTTCCGCTGCTGGTTTGTATGACTGTATGACTTGAATGTTGGGTCGTGAGACCCGTACCTTTGTGTATGTTATGTATGGCTCCCTGAGCCTTAAATAAAGTACTTGTGTCATAGAGTCATGTTGTGATGCTTCGTTGTATTTGCACATATCGAGCATATTGTGTGTATGATTGAAATGCTTGGTATGTGTGGGATCTGACTATCTAGTTGTTTATCTTTAGTAGCCTCTCTTACCGGGAAATGTCTCCTAGTGTTACCGCTGAGCCATGGTAGCTTGCTACTGCTCTGGAACACTTAGGCTGGCCGGCATGTGTCCTTCTTCGTTCCTGTGTCTGTCCCTTCGGGGAAATGTCACGCTTTGAGTACCGGAGTCCTGTTAGCCTGCTACAGCCCGGTTTACCAGAGTCCTGCTAGCCCAGTGCTACAGCCCGGACCCACTTGCTGATGACCGACACGTTCGAAGCTGGGTCATGGATGCCTGTCCCTGTAAGTCTGTGCCACTTTGGGTTTACGACTAGTCATGTCAGCCCGGGCTCCTTATCATATGGATGCTAGCGACACTATCATATACGTGAGCCAAAAGGCGCAAACGGTCCCGGGCAAAGGTAAGGCGACACCCGTGGGGATACCGTGCGTGAGGCCGCAAAGTGATATGAGGTGTTACCGGCTAGATCGATGTGACATCGAGTCGGGGTCCTGACATTAGGAATGCAAAGCTATTCTCCTTGGTGCACCACTTGGTGTAGTGTCATTATTTGAGGTTCTGAACATGTACACAAAAGTTGTGATCAAAAGTAGAAAGTTGCCAATGTAGAGTTGTTCAAATTTGGTTCTGCACAGGAAGGGTTTTGGGGCACTTTAATCAAGATAACATTCTCTCCAACTTGTGCCATTTGTTCTAGATGAATAAATAGTCCATTTGAGAATTTTCACAATGTTTGAGAAAATTTGGACATGTTTGGCAATGTAAAGTTGCTCAAACTTCAAAATGGACAGGAATGGTTTTGAGGGGATTTCATGGGGTTATATTATTCTCCATGACATGAGACTTGGCAATATCATCAAAAATGTCATATGTGACATGCTAGACTTTTCTTGGATTTTTATGAAAATATTTCCTATAGAAATATTTCAAATCCTTTAAATGAGCAGAAATGGTTTTGGGAGGTTTTGTCCATAATTTTGAACATGACCATGTGTTGAAACTCTTATATATGGATAGTATATGTCCAATGAGCTTCCATGAATTTTGTCAAATATTTTTGAAACAATAAAATATTTTTTCCCTATTAAAGATCATTTCTGGCCTTAAGAAAAAGCTTTTAAATAAAATAGGAAAATAACTTTTAAAATTATATTTTTGTGGTTTAAGGGAGTCCTATATTGAATAGGTTTCAAATGTACTCTTTCAAATATTTTTCATACCCCAAATCAAGTACTTGTAGTGCAAACCTTAATTCAGGGGATTTTGGAAAACTAAATTTAGAAAATACTTTTTGGCCAAATTATTTTTGTAAGAAAATTCTATACTGTACTATACACAAGTCATGATCATTGGGCAGAAGTTTTGGATCAAGGAGTAGGAGTATAAGAGTTGGAGGATTTATTTGATTTTTAGAGCACTTGCAAACAACAGACAAAATCCAATCAATGCAAAGTCCAAAACACTCAAAAGTTTTTGTAAAACCACATTTTGTCATGATTTATTAGCTTAAGTGTTGTGGCATGAAAACCAGGGTGTGACAGACCTACCCCCCTTTCAAGAATCTCGTCCCTGAGATTCCCAAACTAGGCGTGGAAAGGAATACGGAAACTTAGCTATGGGGTCACGTCCTCATACTGCTTGTGCTTTCGAGTGGTGCTCCATTGAACCTTGAAGTACTCGATGGCGTGGCTTCGTGTATGATGTCCTGCTTGATTGCAATTGGGGTCTCTCGCGTAGGTCATATTGGGATGGAGGTCGATGGCTCGGCGATCGATGTCCTTGTAGAGATCAGGCTAGTTAGGAAGATGAAAACACTTTCGAAGTTGTGTCGCATGGAAAACGTTGTGCATAGTGGGTAACTCAGGTGGTAACTCCATCTGGTAATTGTCTTCTCTTCGTCTCGTAGCGATCCCAGAGGTGGTCGATAATCTTGGTGTGAGCTTCTCTTGACATGAAAATGCTTGGTTCTCTTGAGAGAGAAGTGGCTTGCAGACACACCCGGTCTTCGACGCGGAGGTTTAGTTCTTGATGATGGTGGTTGGTGTAGTTCTTCCTCCTAGACATGATGATCTTAAGATGTTCCTTGACCAGCTCAACGATTCTTCTTCTGTCTTCGGGTAGACAAGTATGTTACCAAAATAAAGATGACAACCAACTTGTCCAAGTACTCCATGAAGTCTATGCGTTACACGAAGTAGGCTGGGGCATTGGTGGTGGTCCCGTTGAGTATGGGTCAGGATCTTCTCGACCTAGGCCAAAGCCCATGGCCATGATCTGACCATGTTATAGCTTGGTAGGGCTTGAGGGTTTCAAGGATTCTAGTATGTGGGTGAACGTTTATCGTCTTATCCTAAAGCACAGTTTCTGATATGCCAATTGTTCTACCTAGTCTTCCAAACAAATAACCTTATACCACCGAAAGCATCATCTCGTATGGGTCAACTCCAATCATCACTCATGCTATTCATATCCTCATGACTCCCAAGAGGAGGTCTAACAAAATCATACATGTCAACTATCCCCAAACTCATGTGTATGGCTATCCCTGTGCAAAAATCCATGGGTAGAGCATACAAGCTTCCAAGCTTCAATTTAATCATGACAATCCAAGTGCTCGGCCTATCCTGCCAAGGTCATGTTTCCTTCCTATATATCAAATCCAACAGCGCATTAGCTTCCATCAATCACTACAAATCCAATATCTATGGTGTTCCACACAACCTACTAATGTCCTATAATCCCCAAATACTTGAATGGGCTATCTTTACTATAGCCAGTCCACTAATTTCCATTACCATGGTCGAGTAAACTCCAAAGTCAGGTGTATATAGATCCCTAAATCAACTCCGACAATTAATCCAATCTCCTAGTTTATCGTCCACCGAGAAACATGGTATCATGATCGAGATCATCAGTCTAAATCCAATTTACTCCATACTATGTAGACATACTCATCATCTATACTCCACTAGGATTACCTATTTAAATCCAAACCCCATGTCCAGTGAGAATTCCTACATGCTTCCCCAAATTCATTATCGTAACGTCAACTATCTCCAATCAATATCCCCTGGCTAAGTCAAATCCTCATACTTCCAAGAATTCAGCTTGCGGGCTTAATTGTCCCACTAAATCCAATTTATCTAGGGGTAATGAAAGGTATGCTACTCTATAATCATGATCCCACCAAGTTCATCTACCAACATGGAAGCCTCATAATCCACCAAAGAGTGTTGGATACTTCCTCAAGGTTACTAGTATAGCTCCAACAAGTCATTTGTCCCCTATTCCTTTATCCTCAAACTGGTCTTTCCTACGGCATCGTCAATTCTGTGCTATATTAGGATGACAATGTGCTTGCTCATTACATCCACTAGTTCCATAATGAACCCAGTGCTAAGCATGGTTACGGATGCTTAACTGGTTATCTTGCAATTCCGTGGGTTGAGCACATGGTTAAGGATTCGAGCTGGGGTACCTTGTGGAGTCTCGAAGGGTCTAGGAATGGGTTTCTAATCTTGAGGGGCACCATAACTCTTCGGGGCTGCACTTGGTCTAGGAGGATGTAGCAAAAGTCTTCAGTGCTAGTTGGTTCCAAAGTAGAACCCTTGGTGTATCTTGTCTTGCCGGCTATCAGTGGAGGAGAGAGACGAGAGGGAAAAGTAGCATAGAGGAGGTGGGATGCCTAAAGCGGGTTCTATAGTGCAAGCGTAAACAAACCGGTGCAAAAAGGGCCAAACACAAGCATTAAGATAAGGAAGGTGATATGGACGCGTACTTGTTGCCTAGGGCAAAAAGGGCGACTGATATCAAAACACAAACAAATAAAAACAAGCAACACACAATCATGGTTCTTTTCGAACCATCATATGGACTCGTCTGCGCATAAGGGGTACACGACTCATCCTACCCTAGGGATTCTCGGATTCATTAGTCGTGCTTTGCTCCGTGCCTCGTGCAGTCTTCGAGGTTTTCCTCGGGTGCCGCTACGTCTCTTGTAGTTGTTCGATGAAACCATTCGGGTTGAGCCTGAAGATTCTTGAACAACTTCTCGCCTGTTGAAGTGATGGGGTGAAGGTGGATCCTCATAGCAGGCATTGACTCGGTCTTCTGTTGTCTTCTTAATCATGACAATCCCTTTCTGTCTTTTAAGGCATCGATGGTACCAGGTAGGTAATACTTTATGCAATGACCTTAACAAGGCATAGTAGAGATCCAACATGTCGGTTACGTTGATGTAAACATCGACACCGAGAGTGGGGGATGAAGAGAACTGTTTTCCTGCTCACTATAGTGAGGCGGGCCAAATGGCGAGGTTCTCATCCAATGGTGGTTGCCGATACAACAACGGTAAGGACATGATTGCTCTACTAGAGATGTATATCATAGTCTTACATATCTTACACCCTGATCATCATAGGACAAGGTTGCATCATCCTGGGGCAAATTCAAAGGTGTCACCATCATATGGGTCTTCGTGCCCTCATTCTTCAAAGGCGTATCTTCTGTTGGCATCGTCTTGCTGTGGTGTCACCAATCTTGTGTTCAGAAGAGGTAGGTGAGTATTTGGCAAGGTGTTTCTAGGCTATCCATGCGGATTACAAGGAATCCCGTGGTCAGGGGCTTGAGGGTGCTAGCGACCGTTTGCAATAGTTTTGAAGGGAAGAGATCGATAGGGAAAATATACCTTAGCTTTTCAGGAAAAACTCATAGGGGAAGAGAAGTATGGATAATTTGAAAACTAGTGATAGTTTTGAAAATATTTTTACCCTAACTAACGACCATGCTAACTAAGGCTTCCTACAGTCAGGATGGCTCTGATACAAGCTCTGTGGTGACCCCGACTCATAATCGAGATCACCGAATGCACGTGTATAGTGATCCCAGAGATCAATGCTCACTGAACACACAAAAGCTGAATAACAAGAGTATTACATCCATCCATACCGTTTTACACAAGTAGGACCATTATGGTCAAGTCTTGAGTGTATCATCGCAACGGAAATCTTCAATAACAACTTGGACCCATGCCAACCATACAGGCATTCTGACTGGGAAGCGTCCTAGCTCGCATGTTCGTCACCAAGGTACTCTTCATTATATCCTATTCTTTCATGCCTGGTCAATAAAATAACCAGTGGCAAGCCAATGAGTACTTTGAATGTACTCGCCAGCAACCCAAGAGTGATAAAAAACTAATTATGCAAAGCTCTACTGCTTAATTGACATTTTTGCGGAAAGCTAGTTTTTTTCTCATGCAAGTATGATCAACATTTACCAAGGACATGAATGCGTCTGCAACAAGTATCCGGAGGTTACAGACCTCAACATCGAGAAAGAGTTATGAATGGCTCATGCTCAAGCTTATCGTGACTTCCTCACGAGTCACATCATTAATATGATCAAACTGTGTTGTTTGTCAGAAACATATGGACATAGTCTAAGCAGCACCACCCAACTGTCCTTGACCGTGGACACGGCTATTCGAATAGTTTGGCACTCTGCAGAGGTTGCACACTTTACCCACAAGATCCGGGAAGCTTTCGTGTCATCCACAATCCCGCAGTACCCCAGGTACTCGGGGGAAGCACCCGATCACTATCTTTCCCTAGGCGACACTAACATAGGGTCCACTCGTTGGTACACGGCCTTTATGTATAAACATCAAGATCCTGGGATTCTGCCCTTTTCATTATCACAAATACACGCAGGGGCCAACGGTGTGTCCGGTGCCCTGTGAAAACAGTCATGGCCGCCTATCCAAGCACGACCTCGTCCTGAGAGTGACCTCATGTCACCCCCGTCACTAGTAATGTGGGCACCATGCTAGTATATGCCTAGGTAATCAATAATGCCCTTTCCCATATTAGGGTAGAGTGGTTGCGCATGTAGGGTTGGGATGGTCAACAAATCTTAAATCTAATCCATCTCTGTAAACAACACTTTCAACAAGCCTCGGTACACTGCCTCTCCACCAAGTAGTGACCTAGATCATCATCATCATCTCCCAGGGTCATTAGTGGCACCCACTGGGGCTATTTGCAAGTATGTCAAACCACACTTGTTCCTTACCATGCGTAACTCTGACCCATTTTGCTCAGCCAACAACTATAGCATATTTCTACAACCCACCAACACAACTCTAAACAAGGATAGAATCATGAACAATGCAAGTATCAATGGGGTGTTCAACAAAGGCAAACCTAGCAAGGTTGCCATTCAAGATATCATGCATTCAACAATCACGGGAAGAAATGATATTATGATTAAAAGGGTTCATCATGGTCAAAGGGCTGCTTGCCTGTTTTAACAAAGTCTTCGAGGTCTTCAAATATCTCTGGTCCAACTCCGAGCATTTCGACTACTTCGTAAACTATCGTCGAAAGCAACCATAATAAGCAACACAACAAGGCAAAAAATAAAAGTGCCCTGAAAATATTAATTTGACTTTTCTAGGACATCTCTGGTTATATGAAAAATAACCAGAGTGGATTCATTGGAATTGGGTTAGTGGATATTTCTAAACATTTTGATAGGATGGAAACAAGGGATTTATGGATTTGCAAGAAGTGTACATAAATATATTTTTGAAAAATGAGCAAAGGCACCCATTTAACAAATCATGATTTCAGAAGCATCTAGGAGTTGGTTTCACTGGATTTGGAGTTCAAATGAATTCTCTATGAATTTGCAAAGTTGACGAATATGAAGAAATGGCTCATTATATTGTGTGGCACAGAAAGTATCAATAAAGGGGTTCATAACGTAAGTTATGAACTTAGAAGCATCCACAAATTTGAATCATGGCATTTGGGTCAACAATGGGCTATCTGTGATTTTCTAAAGTTTATCACGGTATTATGAAAATTGGGATATAATAAATAAGTGTGAAGGAAAGTTCTCTAGAAAAATGTGCAAATTGCACCCTGTGATAGAGAATGAATTTATGAACTAGTAGAAATTTGAATCATCAAGTTTGGGCATGAAATGAATGAACTATGGATTTTAGAAACTCACTGGAAAAGAATAAAAATAAAAATAAGGCATTACCCTTATCCTGCGCGCCGGTGAGAGATAGTCGTGGGCCGGCCCAGCTGCTCGCTCGCACGGGCGACAGGGGCAACATCGAAGGCGTACTGAGATAATACGCCTTCCCACACAGGAGGCAACCCAGAGCTGGACCCGTGTCCACATGCCAGCGTGGCCCGGTAGGTGGAGCCACCGATGAGCTGTGCCAGCCCGCAGGTCATCGTCTTCGTATTCCTCCCGCGCGCTCGCCTGGCCCAGGAAGCAGAGAGCCCCGATGGCGACTGTCGGTGCTACGGAGCACCTCCGGCGACGCTCTGGCTATGGATGAGCTCGGCGTCGAGCGCCGCATCCACTGGTGTATGCCACGGCTGCCGGGGATGGTCAAGACGACGGTGGCTTGGACATCGGTGGATGGTGGCGTCGGGCGAGGATGGCTATGGCGCTACTGTGCTCCCTCGGACGAGGGGAAAAGCGTGGGAGCTCCGACTTGCGCAGGGGAGCCTGCCGGTGGAGAGAGGAGAGGAAGAAGAGCTCGGGCTTGGCTGAATTTAGGGGGAGGGCGACGGCGGCCATGGCAGCAATGGGAAGTGGGGAGCGGCTCTGGAGGTAAAGTGAGAGGCCCGGGAGGGAGATAGGAGGCCGGTGAGTCATACTGTGAGCTCTAGGGGGGGGGTCTGGAAGGCCGGATAAGGTGGAGGAGAAGGTGTGCCGCGGACCGCGTCCATTGTAGCGACCAGACCTCAAACAGTCCGATCTCTGTGCTTCAGTGTCATCCCTGGATCAGTAATGCTGACACGCACAGTACTTGAAGGATTTATAACAGCGTAGCAATCACACACTTATTACATCGAATGTCTCCAAAGAGAACTTATTACAATAAATATGGCTTAAGGCCATCTAATAATGATAACAGTGGAAGGCTTGGAAGATAAGTGAGTCCATCAACTCCAACGGCATCACTGAGTATAGAACCACGATCCTAAGGCATCTTACTCATCGTCTGAAAAGTCTGCAACATGAACGTTGCAGCCCGAAAACGGGTCAGCACATGGAATATGCTGGCAAAGTAACACATAGAGAGTAATGTAAAAACAAGGCTATACTACATGCATATATGGCTGGTGGAAAGCTCTATGGTTACAGTTTTGCGTAAAGCCAGTTTTTCCCTAGTGCAAAGGAATAGATTTATTTAACTATCATGGTGGTTGTTAAACATTGAGAATGGTTGACAGCATTCTCAATCCCAATTAAGTATCATCTTCATTAAACAAACCCAACAATATTAATTAGAGTAACATGATGAGATTCACATGATAATCCAAATACTAGATACTCAAAACGTACATAACCGGGGACACGGCTAATCATGATTAGTTTATACACTCTGCAGAGGTTGCGCACTTTTCCCCACAAGACTCGATCTCCTCCGTTGGGATTCTCGCACTACATGGTGTTTGAGAAACGGATGACCGAGACATAGTCTTTCAGAAGCGCTAGCACCTTACGATGGGTAGACCGTACCAACCTACATCCCCTACATCTGCTAGTCTACCACTGTAAGAGTTCGCACGACTTAGTCAACTATGCTAGAGCCCATAATAGCATGTGCCTGCACACAGAAGTTTCTAGCATGAATAATCTTATGATCCCTTTGAGCCTGGGTGGCGGTCCAAAAACAAACAGGCAATCCTGGACTACCCAGGTACCTCAATCCACCCAGATGTGTATTAAAGTTGCCACCTTAAATAAACCATTAATTAACAATCTCACATCTGTCGTGGAAATTCACTCACCCAATCCATGGCTACTAGCATAGCATGGCATAATAAGCAAACGTAGAAGTAACTCCCAAGGGTTTGATAATAAAACAGGTAATAGGTACTACCTCAATCTACTTCCCAAAACCCACATATTAATTCAGATCCTAATCATGCAATTGTTTGGAGGATTGAACTGATGCAATAAAACCGAGTAGTAAGGAGGTATGATCAAAGTGTTACTTGCCTTGCTGATGATCCGCGAAACCTAGGGATTCAAAGTAGCAAACGGCGCAATCCGGGTACTCTATCGCAAGCAAACAAACAAACAAGAATACAATAAGTACTCATCTAATGCACGGGTAAAACTCAAATAAAAGGTCCAACCAGAAAGTTCAACTTAAGAACTCCGGTTTGCGAAAAGAAACAAATCGAACGAAGAAACAAAACTCAAACACGAAAGAAACAAGCTTCATTTACTAATCTGGACCTAAGTCAAATTTTTAGAGAAGCAAAAACTGGTTTGAGTAGATTATTCGGAAGAGGGTTTCGAGACGAAACTCTAGGTGCTTGAATCGCTTGATTCCGATAAACGAGCGAAAAGATAAACTAAAACGAAAATCGGATCAGAAATCGCGATCAGAAAAATCGCAGAATAAATCCGAGAAAAAGAAAAACGACAAACAGATTAACGAACGAACGTTCATTATCTGGATCTAAACGACGGATACGTCCGTTAAAACAAACGAATGAGCGAACGCTCGTTAAATAAATAAACCGATAAAACCGATCTAATAAAATAATACTCCCTCCGTTCCTTTATGTAAGATGTATTTTTTTGGCACGGTGACCAAGACATGAAATTAGAGATATGTTAGGACGAAATTACCCTTGGCAAATTTATTTTTTAGTGGCAAGTAAATCAGTTAGTCGAGGAAAGTATGAGATATATGCAATCGACAGGGAGATACTTTCCTTCTTTTGTTACAAGGAGAGGTACAGACAATCAAGAGAGAGATACTTTCCCTTTTTCTTAAGGACTAACAAGGGAATTATGAGGAATTAGAAGAAATGCACCTTACATTCTGGAATTTTATCAAAAAACAAATACACCTTATATAAAGGAACGGATGGAGTAAAAAAACTAGGATTTTCTAAAAAAAACCGAAGTGGTTTTTCTCAAAAAAAAAGGGTGTCGTCGGTGGTTCGGGCGGTACCTCCGGCGAGGTCCTCCGACGGGGCGGGGCGGCTCCGGCGGGGCTGGCGAGGGGCGGCGGGGCTCCGGCAGCGGGGTGGGGTGGTGCGGCGGCGGCGGCGGTTGCAGGCGACGGCGGCGGCACGAGGCGGCGGGGCGGGTCGGCTCCGGCGGTGGGGAGTGCGGCGGCGGCGGCTTCGGCTCGGGGCTCCAGGGGGGCCCGGGGTGGGTATTTACATGGGGGAGGCGGCGGCGGCTCTGACTTGGGGAGGGGGTCGGGCGGCGGCGGCGGCTTGGACTCTCCCGAGTCCGGCGGCGGCACGGCGGGGAAAACGGTAGCGCGAGCGGGCCGGCCTGGCTCGGCTGTGCTTCGGCCCAGTCGGGCGCAGGGAGTTTTTTTAAAATAATTTCGCCGAACTGAAAAAATCTAGAAAATTAAATAAAAATCTAAAAATACCAAAATAAATTTTCATCGTCCAAATAAAATATTTAGAACAAGATGAACATTTTTTTTGGTCCTGAAATGCATTTTTGAAAATTGTGCAATTTTTCCTAAATTCAAATAGCAAAAACACCAAAAAGAAACTTATTTGATTTTTTTATTAAATCCTCATTATTTCTTTATTTTGGGAAAGTCATTTTATTCCCGCTCTCTTATTTTTGTGATTAAAATAATTGAAGATAAAATAAATAAAATCAAATGATCCTATTTGAAAAATTCGAGAAAACTCAAATATGAAAATAACGAAATCCCCAACTCTCTCTGTGGGTCCTTGAGTTGCGTAGAATTTCTAGGATCAAGGCAAAAATGCAATAAAATTATATGCAATGATGATCTATGTATAACATTCTAAATTGAAAATTTGGGATGTTACAAACCTACCCCCCTTGAGATGAATCTCGCCCTCGAGATTCGAGTTGGCTAGAAAATAGGTGAGGGTGGTCCTTCAGCAAATCTTCCTCTCGCTCCCAGGTGGCTTCATCCTCGGTGTGGTGGCTCCACTGAACTTTACAGAACTTTATAACTTTGCTGTGGGTGACTCGGCTGGCATACTGAAAAATCTTAACTCGTTTCTCCTCATAGGTCAAATCACTGTCCAACTGAATCGCCTCTAGTGGCACTCTATCTCTTAGTGGTATATCAGCCATCTCTGTGTGGCACTTCTTCAACTGGGAAACGTGGAACACGTCGTGAACTCTTGACAATCCCTCAGGCAATTCCAACTTGTAGGCAACCTCTCCCATACGTTCCTAAACTTTGTATGGTCCCACAAAACGTGGCGCTAACTTTCCTTTAACACCAAAACGCTTGACTCCTCGAAGTGGAGATACACGAAGATAGACTCTATCTCCGACTTCGTAAACTGTCTCCTTGCGTTTTGCATCTGCATAACTTTTCTTCCTGGACTGGGATACCTTGAGCATGTCGCTAATCAACTTCACTTTCCTTTCAGACTCCTTAATCAAATCTGGTCCAAACAACTGACGGTCTCCAACTTCGTCCCAAGACAACGGGGTTCTGCACCTCCTTCCGTATAAGGCTTCAAAAGGGGCCATCTTCAAACTGGATTGATAACTGTTGTTGTAGGAAAACTCCGCATACGGGAAATTGTCGTCCCAACTAGATCCATAATCTAGCGCACAAGCTCTCAGCATATCCTCCAAAATCTGATTTACTCTCTCGGTCTGTCCATCTATCTGCGGATGAAAAGCGGTACTAAACTCTAGCCTGGTACCCAAGGTTTCGTGCAACTGATTCCAGAACATTGAGGTGAATTGAGTTCCTCTATCTGATACAATGCTCCTTGGAACTCCATGCAGACATACGATCCTGCTCATGTATATCTTGGCCAACTTAGCACTAGTGTAAGTTGTCTTCACTGGAATGAAATGAGCTACCTTCGTCAAAAGATTGACTACAACCCAAATCGAGTCATAGCCTGAAAGAGTCCGGGGCAATCCTGTGATAAAATCCGTGCCTAGCTTATCCCACTTCCATTCGAGTATCAGCAATGGTTGCAACAATCCTGCTGGCTTCTGATGCTCTGCCTTTACTCTCTGACATACATCACAAACTGCTACATACTCTGCAATATCTTTCTTCATTCCGGTCCACCAGAAAGTCTCCTTCAAATCCAAGTACATCTTTCTATTACCTGGGTGAATTGAATATGGCGAATCATGGGCCTCTGGCAAAATTAACTTCCTGATCTCGGGGTCGTTGGGCACATAAATACGGTCTTCAAACCATAAGGTATCATGCTCATCCTCACGAAATCCCTTGGCTTTTCCTTTGCTCAACTTCTCCTTTATCTCAGCAATTTCCTTGTCGGTCTTCTGAGCTTCTCTGATCTTATCCATCAAAGTCGACTGAATTTCCAATGTTGCTACATAGCCTCTCGGAACTATCTCCAAACATAGTTCGCAAAAGTCCTCAGCTAACTCCTTTGGCAGTCCTGTGGTCATGAGTGTATTGACATGGCTCTTACGGCTCAACGTTTCGGCTACTACGTTAGCCTTTCCGGGGTGATACTGCAATCTTATATCATAATCCTTGATGAATTCCAACCATCTCCTTTGCCTGAGATTCAACTCCTTCTGTGTGAAAATGTACTTTAGACCCTTGTGATTCGTGTACACCTCACAATGATTTCTGATAATAAAGTGTCTCCATGTCTTCAATGCATGCACTACGGCTGCTAAATCCAAATCATGTGTGGCATAATTCAACTCATGAGGTTTAAGATGTCGTGATGCATACGAGACAACTCTTCCCTCCTGCATAAGCACTGCTCCAAGTCCTCGACGTGAAGCATCACAATACACCTCGTAATCCTTGGTCTGATCTGGCAGAATTAACACTTGTGAGGTGACTAGACGTTCCTTCGATTCTTCGAAACTGGCCTCACATTCCTCAGTCCAATTGAACTTGGTATCCTTCTTCAACAACTCCGTCATGGGCTTTGCAATCTTTGAAAAATTCTCAATGAATCTCCGGTAGTATCCTGCCAGTCCAAGAAAACTCCTGATCTCCCCAACTGTCGTTGGTGCTACCCAATTTGTCACGGTGACAACCTTCGTGGGGTCTACTGCTATTCCTTCTCCGGATATCACATGTCCGAGGAATCCAACTTCCTTCAACCAAAATTCACATTTGCTGAACTTGGCGTATAACTGGTGTTCTCTTAGTTTCTCCAATACCAAATGCAAATGCTCCTTATGCTCTTCTTCATTCTTTGAGTAGACTAAAATATCATCAATGAACACCACGACAAACTTATCCAGAAACTCCATAAATACTTTGTTCATCATGTTCATGAAATAGGCAGGTGCTTTAGTCAGACCAAATGACATAACGGTATACTCGTACTGCCCATACTTGGTGGTAAAAGCCGTCTTAGGTATATCCTGCTCTCGAATCTTCAGCTGATGGTATCCTGATCACAAATCGATCTTGGAAAATACCTTCGCTCCTTGCAGTCGGTCAGACAGATCATTGATCATCGGAAGTGGGTACTTATTCTTGATGGTTACTGCATTCAATCGTCGATAATCAACAACCATTCTTAATGATCCGTCTTTCTTCTCCACTAGAAGTACTGGTGATCCCCAAGGTGAAGAACTTGGGCGAATGTACCCCTTATCCAGTAACTCCTTAATCAGACTTTTAATCTCCTCCAAATCTTTTGCTGGCATCCTGTATGGTCTCTTGGATATCGGCCCTATGCCTGGCAAAATCTCAATCAGAAACTCGATGTCTCTATCTGGTGGCATGCTTGGCAACTCTTCTGGAAATACATCAGGAAAATCCTTCACTACTGGTACTTCCTCCTGCACCACTCCTGATAAGGAATTTACATGCACTCTCTTCGGCTCATGCCTGGATACATACTTGATCATCTTCCCTTCTGGCGTTGTCAGTAGAATTGTCTTACTGGCACACTCAATGTTCCCACCATACTTCGATAACCAATCCATGCCTAATATTACATCCAATCCTTGTGATTCCAATACTATTAGGTCTGAGGGAAACACGTAGTTACCAATCCTTAATGTTAACCGATCACACCATAACCTGGCCATATACTCTGCTCCAAGCGAAGTTACTAACATGGGTGTCTTGAGGGCTTGGGTTGGCAGTTTGTACTTATCCACAAATCCCCTGATATGTATGAATACGATGCACCAGTATCAAAAAGAACAAGTGCAGTAAATGACTTAACCAAAAACTTACCTATTACTGCATCTGGTTGGGCTTCAACCTCCTCCACGCTAACATGGTTCACCTATCCTCTGTTGAAAGGGTTTGACTTCTTCCCAGAGCTTCCATTTCCATTCCCATTCTGGCCTTCAGGACATTCATTGGCGTAATGCCCGGTCTTCTGGCATTTAAAGCAAGTGACTTGACTCAGATCTCTCTTGACTGGTGTTGAGGGGTTGGTACGGTTCTGGCTACTACTTCCTCCATTCCCGTTACCATTCTTGGAACCATTGTGGTTGTGTGAGCTACCTCCTCCATGGGTGTGCTAGAACTGTCCTCCCATCTTCGGGGTAAAACATGGCTTCTGCTGAGCTCCAGAATTGTACTTCCCTTGTCAATACTTCCTTTTGTGGTTTTCAATCTGCTGCTGCTTCCCTTCAATCATGAGAGCACGGTCTACCAACTCCTGGTAGTTGTTGAAACCTGCTACCATCAACTGCATTCTCAGCTCATCATTAAGTCCCTCCAGAAACTTCTCTTGCTTAGCTGCATCCGTAGCAACGTCATCTGGGGCATAACGTGCGAGCTTATGGAATTCATCCACATACTGGTCAATTGTTCGTCCTCCCTGGCGTAAGTTGCGAAACTCACGCTTCTTCATGGCCATAGCTCCCACTGAAACATGAGCAGTACGAAAAGCCTGCTGAAACTGATCCCATGTGACAGTGTCTACTAGATAGGTGGCTGTGAAATTTTCCCACCATGATGCTGCGGGTCCCTCGAGCTGATGTGCGGCAAATCGCACCCTCTCCGCATCTGTGCATCCTAAAGTGGTCAACTCCCTGGCTGTCTTACGAAGCCAATCATCTGCAACAATCGGCTCGGTGCTACTGGAAAACACCGGCGGATTCAACCTAAGGAAACGGGTTAAGTGATCAACAGGTGGTGGTGGTGGTGGATTGTTGTTGTTGTTGTTCCCCCGATTCTGATTCTGGACTAGTATCTGCATCAATGCATTCTGCTGCTAGATCAACTGAGTGAGCTCCGGTGGGAAAGCAAATCCGTTATCACGCCTCGGAGGCATATGAGGGTTTAGAAAAGATGAGAATACAGAATAGATTGAGGTCTAGAGGGAAAACACTACCCATATGCACATGAGGCAATTTCAATCAAAACACTTTATTCAAACAAGCAAGGGCATACAGCGGTCTATCTATCATTACAAAAGTGCTCAAACTATACTAGATACATGGAGGGAAATACTACTACTGTTATGGTGGTCTACTAGAAAAACTGCTCCGATGAAGACTCCATGATATCTGCTCCAGCTTCATCTACATAGTCATCATCACTACCATCCGGGTCTGAGTCGCTGTCGTCAATGATCAGGACAAGTGCAATCTTCGTCTTCTCCAGTTGCTGGAAATCCCATGAACACTCTTAGCTTCTTCTTCAGATCTTCATTCTTCTCGACTAGCGTTGCTATTTCCTCCTCATATCCATCACGTGTAGACTTGAGTTCTTCCTCCAGTTTCGTGATCTTGGTCATGGCCTTCTTTAGATCCATCATGCCTGCACACATCTGGTTCTCCTGTCGTCGAATGTGCTGATTTAACTCCTGGATGAAAGCTGCAATTGATCTGTCTTTCCTGGTGCTGATCATCTCCCATTGCTCATCTCGGCGCCCACAAATCTAGTAGGTAGTATCCTTAAGCTCCTTGTGGTAAACTTCTCCAATACGTCCCATGGTAATGTGAGCTGCCATGCTCTTTCCTAAACTCCAGGTTGGTGCATCAAAGGAAAACTCTATGGGCTTAGTGACGGGCATGAACGTCCTTCCTGGTACTTGAACTTGAATCATCCAGCGCTCCTCTTCAGGTAATGTGGCGTTGTAGGTTCCGGTGAAGCTTGGTACTCCGATGTTCAGGTATTTGGTAACTTCCTTCAGGTGTCGTCCAAAGGGTGTATCTTCATCCGGTTGCATGAACTTGTTCCTTGCATCCGCCATCCTAAGAGAGTAGAAAAGATGAGGAGTTAGAAATGAGAAGAGAAACAGTAGTGATCTATAGCTTTTGCTTAGTGGTCGTGTCCTACAGTCAGTGTGTGCTCTGATACCATCTTGTAGCGACCAGACCTCAAACAGTCCGATCTCTGTGCTTCAATGTCATCCCTGGATCAGTAATGCTGACACGCACAGTACTTGAAGGATTTATAACAGAGTAGCAATCACACACTTATTACATCGAATGTCTCCAAAGATAACTTATTACAATAAATATGGCTTAAGGCCATCTAATAACGATAACAGCGGAAGGCTTGGAAGATAAGTGAGTCCATCAACTCCAACGACATCACTGAGTATAGAACTACGATCCTAAGGCATCTTACTCATCGTCTGAAAAGTCTGCAACATGAACGTTGCAGCCCGAAAATAGGTCAGCACATGGAATATGCTGGCAAAGTAACACATAGAGAGTAATGTAAAAACAAGGCTATACTATATGCATATATGGCTGGTGGAAAGCTCTATGGTTACAGTTTTGCGTAAAGCCAGTTTTTTCCTAGTGCAAAGGAATAGATTTATTTAACTATCATGGTGGTTGTTAAACATTGAGAATGGTTGACAGCATTCTCAATCCCAATTAAGTATCATCTTCATTAAACAAACACAAAAATATTAATTAGAGTAACATGATGAGATTCACATGATAATCCAAGTACTAGATACTCAAAACGTCCATAACCGGGGACACGGCTAATCATGATTAGTTTATACACTCTGCAGAGGTTGCACACTTTCCCCCACAAGACTCGATCTCCTCCGTTGGGATTCTCGCACTACATGGTGTTTGAGAAACGGATGACCGAGACATAGTCTTTCAGAAGAGCTAGCACCTTACGATGGGTAGACCGTACCAACCTACATCCCCTACATCTGCTAGTCTACCACTGTAAGAGTTCGCACGACTTAGTCAACTATGCTAGAGCCCATAATAGCATGTGGCTGCACACGGAAGTTTCTAGCATGAATAATCTTATGATCCCTTTGAGCCTGGGTGGCGGTCCAAAAACAAACAGGCAATCCTGGAATACCCAGGTACCTCAATCCACCCAGATGTGTATTAAAGTTGCCACCTTAATAAACTATTAGTTAATAATCTCACATCTGTCATGGAAATTCACTCACCCAATCCACGTCTACTAGCATAGCATGGCATAATAAGCAAACGTAGAAGTAACTCCCAAGGGTTTGATAATAAAACAGGTAATAGGTACTACCTCAATCTACTTCCCAAAACCCACATATTAATTCAGATCCTAATCATGCAATTGTTTGGAGGATTGAACTGATGCAATAAAACTGGGTAATAAGGAGGTATGATCAAAGTGTTACTTGCCTTGCTGATGATCTGCGAAACCTAGGGATTCAAAGTAGCAAGCGGCGTAATCTGGGTACTCTATCGCAAGCAAACAAACAAACAAGCATACAATAAGTACTCATCTAATGCACGGGTAAAACTCAAATAAAAGGTCCAACCAGAAAGTTCAACTTAAGAACTCCGGTTTGTGAAAAGAAACAAATCGAACAAAGAAACAAAACTCAAACACGAAAGAAACAAGCTTCGTTTACTAATCTGGACCTAAGTCAAATTTTTACAGAAGCAAAAACTAGTTTGAGTAGATTATTCTGAAAGAGGGTTTCGAGACGAAACTCTAGGCGCTTGAATCGCCTGATTCCGATAAACGAGCGAAAAGATAATCTAAAACGAAAATCGGATCAGAAATCTCGATCAGAAAAATCGCGGAATAAATCCGAGAAAAGGAAAAACGACGAACAGATTAATGAACGAACGTTCGTTATCTGGATCTAAATGATGGATACATCCGTTAAAACGAACGAACGAGTGAACGCTCGTTAAATAAATAAATCGATAAAGCCGATCTAACAAAATAATAAAAAACGAGGGTTTTCTTAAAAAACAGAAGTGGTTTTTCTCAAAAAAAACCGGCGTCGATGGCGGTTCGGGCGGTACCTCCGGCGAGGTCCTCCGGCGGGGCGGGGCGGCCCCGGCGGGGCTGGCGAGGGGCGGCGGGGCTCCGACGGCGGGGTA
>NC_041389.1:193905165-193923374 GCF_002162155.2 Triticum dicoccoides | reverse complement strand
GGCACGAGGCGGCGGGGCGGGTCGGCTCCGGCAGCGGGGAGTGCGGCGGCGGTGGCTTCGGCTCGGGGCTCCAGCGGGGGCCCCGGGGTGGGTATTTAAAGGGGGGAGGCGACAGCGGCTCCGACTTGGGGAGGGGGTCGGGCGGCGGCGGCGGCTCGGACTCTCCCGACTCCGGTGGCGGCACGACGAGGAAGGTGGTGGCGCGAGCGGGCCAGCCTGGCTCGGGTGGGCTTCGGCCCAGTCGGGCGCGGGGTGTTTTTTTTAAATAATTTCGCCGAACTGAAAAAAATCTAGAAAATTAAATAAAAATCTAAAAATACCAAAATAAATTTTCATCGTCCAACATTTTTTTGGTCCTGAAATGCATTTTAGAAAATTGTGCAATTTTTCCTAAATTCAAATAGCAAAAACACCAAAAAGAAACTTATTTGATTTTTTTATTAAATCCCCATTTTTTATTTATTTTGGGAAAGTCATTTTATTCCCGCTCTCTTATTTTTGTGATTGAAATAATTGAAGATAAAATAAATAAAATCAAATGATCCTATTTCCAAAATTCGAGAAAACTCAAATATGAAAATAACGAAATCCCCAACTCTCTCCGTGGGTCCTTGAGTTGCGTAGAATTTCTAGGATCAAGGCAAAAATGCAATAAAATATGATATGCAATGATGATCTATGTATAACAATCCAAATTGAAAATTTGGGATGTTACATCCACGGTCTCGAGCTGGGCAGCACCAGGTTGAAGTTGGCTCCCCTTGTCGTGTCTGGGCGATCATGGGCATGGACCAGGTCGAGGGAGAAGGTATGGAGGAGTGGGGCGTGCCTTAGGGCGTCCCTAGCTCGCGCGCCCATTGTCCGAACTGGGCGGCGTCGGGCATGGGTAGCAGGGGGTGAGAGAGAGGGGGAGAGAAGGGGGACAACATGGCTATCGTGGTGCGAACGTTGAGGGCCTCGACTGGCGCGCTGGGGCGGCTTGAGGTGGTGGGGGAGCGCGGCGTCAATGGTCGGGTGCTCTGCCAGGCGCTCCAGAGCGTGCAAATGGCCGGCATCCGCGGCTTTTCCACGTGCACTCGCGCGTCCACTTGTGTCTGGCAGCTGCAGGGGGTATGGGAAAAAGCTGAGGAGGGCCTTGGATGCTCTGGAATGTCAAGGAGGGAGAGAGAGGCTGAGAGAGAGGGAGAATGCTGCTGCCCAGAGAAGAAAAATGGGGTTCTACTCCCCCTTAATCATGGCTCCTGAGGCAGGGAAAGATGCAGGAGGTAGAGGAGGAGAAGATGGGGCTGTGGGAAAAAGTTGAGCTCATGGAGATTAGTGGAAATGGACAAAACATGCATTTTAAATTTCTGCCGGAAGGTGTTTGATGTAGGTTTGGGCAAGCAAATGGACTTCCCTTGTCATGAGGCTTGACAGGGTCAAATGGTATGATAAAATACAGGTTCCACCAAGATTGAGTTCATTAGGGCAAAGTTGCCAATGCAACTTTTGTAAACCCTAGAAATCAACAGAAATGGACTTTCCAGGATTTAGTCATGCAAATCTATTCTCCTTGGTGCACAACTTGGCGTAGTGTCATTATTTGAGGTTCTGAACATGTACACAAAAGTTGAGATCAAAAGGAGAAAGTTGCCAATGTAGAGTTGTTCAAATTTGTTTCTGGACACGAAGGGTTTTGGGGCACTTTGATCAAGATAACATTCTCTCCAACTTGTGACATTTGGTCTAGATGAATAAATAGTCCATTTGAGAATTTGCACAAGGTTCGAGAAAATTTGGACATGTTTGGCAATGTAAAGTTGCTCAAACTTCAAAATGGACAGGAATGGTTTTGAGGGGATTTCATGGGGTTATATTATTCTCCATGACATGAGACTTGGCAATATCACCAAAAATGTCATATGTGACATGTTAGAATTTTCTTGGATTTTTATGAAAATATTTCCTGTAGAAATATTTCAAATCCTTGAAATGAGCAAAAATGGTTTTGGGAGGTTTTGTCCAATATTTTGAACATGACCATGTGTTGAAACTCTCATATATGGACGGTATATGTCCAATGAGCTTCCATGAATTTTGTCAAATATTGTTGAAACAATAAAATAAATTTTCCCTATTAAAGATCATTTCTGGCCTTAAGAAAAATCTTTTAAATAAAATAGGAAAATAACTTTTAAAATTATATTTTTGTGGTTTAAGGGAGTCCTATATCTAATAGGTTTCAAATGTAGTCTTTGAAATATTTTTCATACCCTAAATCAAGTACTTGTAGTGCAAACCTTAATTCAGGGGTTTTTGGAAAACTAACTTTAGAAAATACTTTTTGGCCAAATTATTTTTGTAAGAAAATTCTATACTATACTATACACATGTCATGATCATTGGGCAGAAGTTTTGGATCAAGGAGAAGGAGTATAAGAGTTGGAGGATTTATTTGATTTTTAGAGCACTTGCAAACAACAGACAAAATCCAATCAAGGCAAAGTCCAAAACACTCAAAAGTTTCTGTAGAACCACATTTTGTCATGATTTATTAGCTTAAGTGTTGTGGCATGAAAATCAGGGTGTGACACATACAGGGCAAATGAGTAGGATGGCTCACCATTTTGTGGCCGCTGCGATGTGGTACACCAAGCAGAGCTCCTCGACGCACAACTGCAGGACTGCTGCCATCTGGGGAGGTTCATCTTCATTGGTGTAGTGCAAACCAACGCCGACGATCCTATGATTTGGACTCTTGCCGCCAAGCTTCTTCCAGAGCCTAGAGATCGCCTCGTCGGCCTTTTCTGGTATGCTGATGCAAACGATCTCCAGCGTCTCGTTGCCGTGGAGCTCAACCCCTTTGAGGGTTGTTGTGTACTCGTGCTTCTCGCCAGGGACGTGAATGTGGACGAGGTTGCTGCTCTTGTCCGACGTCTCTGCATGATGACGCTTGGCGGCCGGTTCCTCCGCCATCGCCTTCCTCCGGCGACTGTGGGCTTGGGAGAGAGAATTTTTTGGTTTGTGTGTAGTGGAGATGGAAGCGGCAATGGTGGTTTGTGGGAATGAGGGAGAGATGGAAGAGAATGGTTTTTTTTGCAGTGCATGGACGGGGATTTGTGGGCGGCGGTTTGTCAGGGGCGTGGGTGTAGTGGGTGTAGTGGCGTGGGGTCACCGTTTGCAGTCCCTTGTGGCAACTGCTTAGTGGGTGGCGCGGGTGGAGGCGTGGAAGAACTAACCGTCCAAGTTAAATGGTTTTTACTGCTGCACTGACTAGTCTTGTCAAGCTGTACTTATGACCTGCTAAATCCCACTTGCACATCTCTGCGGTGATGATGATGGCATTTTACTGTCGCACCAATTCGTATAGTCAAGCTGTACTTATCAGTTGGTTATCCCACTTGCACGTGTCAGGGTCGGTGATGATGGAGGTCTGAACTCCTCTACTGTGGTACTTGGACTGGTGATTGAAGTGTAATTGAATGTACCAAATACCAGTGAGACTATGTGTGGTGCTAATGTTTTTTAAAATAGTTTTCATATTTTTTAAAGGATTGTTTATATCAAGATAATATTTGAGTATTTTTTACAGATAAATTAGATTTTCATCAGTACAGGTTGTATAATATTCGCATTTTGCTTGAGGTAATTATTTTTATGTACTGATGGTCTTTCTGAATTGGGACTGGCAGAAGCAGACATAGCTTTGTTTTTTCAACGCGATGTTTTTTTGAGGCGTTCACGGGTGTGTTTGTTTTACTATGCCTTTGTACCAACGACTGAGAATTATCAATACTGATGTACTACAAGAGTTTAAATTTTTCCTTGACATATTTTTGCCGAGTTACTGATCGACAGTGGCGTTTGCGTCAGATATATCCAGATAAGTTTTTTCAAATGTATTTGTGACTGCATTCAAAAGGATTATCAAATGGTTTACTTAATAATGTCACTGCTCCAGCGGGCACAAATAATAAATTATATCTTAACTATATTACTGATCGAGAAATTGACGATAAAGCTAAATAATTTTTGGTAACGACAGTGTTTCTGAAATGTTTCCTCATTGTGTGCCGATGCAACTGAGACTACAAGCTTATTTTTTAGTTGACACAGCAGGATAACCACTATGTATTGTTCAGTCTTGAGCTTCTCCTAACTAGCCCCGAATGTTGTGCCTTGCCGGCGCCCTTTCCAGGTTGAGCCTTGGCAGCTTCATCGTCAGTTTCAGTTTCCTCGCCCCCGACACTGTCATCTTCATTGTCTTCGTCTGATTGGTCATCATTCTCGTCAAACTCTTCTTCTTCATCGTCTTCATTTGATTGTTTGGAACTCTGTACCTTGCCCTGTTTCTGTTCAGCTCCACTGACCTCCTTGCCCACTTTGCACGTGCGGGCATTATGTCCGTCAGTTTGCCTAGACTTGCGGCAAGTGTAGCTGTTACGTGTGTTGTCTTCATTGGTAGAAACCTGGGTGGCTCCAATCTGCTTGTTCTGGTTGACAGTGGCATCTGTGCGGAGTGGGCATGTGCGGTAGTTATGGTTGCTCACGACGTTGCAGAATCCGCATGCCCTTATCCCGAGAGGTTTGCCGTCCGGGCCAAATTCCACACGCTTGATGGGGCGTGGTGGCTTTTTGGCTGCTGCTTTCGCAGCTTTCGCTGCTTGCGTCTTGCTCTTCCTCCCCTTTGTGTTTGAGAATATGGGTGGTTTAATCACCCTTTCCTGCTGCTGCTGGTAGGATGTGCTATTGTCATGTCGTTCACCTACAGGACCATCAAGCTCATGATCTTGCATTTGAGCTTGTTGGTGCTCTTGAGTGTGCACATGGGCAAGCTCCGGTTGCTGCTGCTCCTCTTCCTCATTGTCAAATGGGTTAATAGATCCCAGATGGTTCATCTCGGATAACATTGTAGCAATATCCTGCTCAATGTCTTCATTGTCCGCGACACCTCCATTTTCAGCAGAATGCATGGCGTTTAGTTCTTGTTCAAGTTTGTCCATGAAGACCCGCGACCTTGCCATTTGCTCTTGGATTCTCAAGCTTTTTCTGTGCACCCTCATGTTCAACGTCAGCAGTGAGCTTTCAATGCAGTATTGGGATGCCTTGTTTGACGCTACTGTCCTCAAATCATTTCTGTTGAATGTTGGCTCGATGTTTGGGCGTTTGGTGTATCTCCTGAGGATGTATTTCTCTGGAACGCTGGCACCCTTAATTGTCTGCATCATGCACAGGACATGCACGCAGAAAATACCTGTATTTTTTTGGAAGAGGTGCATGTTTTTTGTCATTTCATTCGAACAAAAACTTTACAAAAAAAGTAGTACAATATGTAACATCTTTTTTTGTAGTCCTCACCTGTGTGTTCCCATAGCCTGCACTCGCACTCATATGTTTCTCCCACGGGGTCTGCAACCACCTGGAACGCGTGATGAGCCCACACAGACAGTTTTTGCAGGTGGTTGTAGCGCACGAGGTACTTTGTGGGCTCTTTCGTCTCTGTCGCCGTGAAGAGTGTGCTCAGTTTTAGCCTATTTCTGATCTCGCTGTACACAACTCGTGAGTAGAGCTTTGCCATCTGGGTGTCAAACCCATAGAAGGTCAGCGTGTTTTTGCTCCTTCTGCACATGCAAGAATGATGACCAAATTGTTAGTTTCCTCGCAGCAAAAACTTCTAATAAAGTTTTACTTTAGTAAGCATGTTTTTTTGTCTTATGATAAGTGATAGAACTATACCCGATTACCCATTGTCTCCTGGTTCTCTGTCTGCCTCCTGGTTTTGACACAGGAGTTTACTTGGCTGACAAACCGGTGTAGGTTTTGTCTCTCACTTATAAAGTTCTTCTTGAGCACATAGTTCATGCTCTCACTTCGCTATGTGGATGTCATTTTGGCGCAGAAAATTTCTTTGAAGTAGGCTGATATCCATCTCTCACACTCGTTCCACATGCCCACCATTGTGGCATCATCGTGGAGGTTTTACTTATCCATGAGTCTTTTCCAGCCAAACTCAAACTCAGTTGGCATGAGGAGCCAATTGAGCATTGATGTGAATTCATCCTTAAAGTCATCGTGCAAGTAGTACAGGTACGCGAGGTGTTCCCTGTACTTCTTCATAATGTGCCAGTGGCATAGCTTATGTACTGTGTTCTTGAAAATATCTGGGATCACCAAAGCCATTGCCGGGCACTAGTCTGGTAATGAGAAAATAGACTCGGAGTGGTCAGCAGATGGTTGTGCATATATACCAATAGAACTGACACAAAATTTTTACTGTGTTATTTTCCTTTTTTTGGATGGGTGGTGGTGGTTGGGGGTTGTTTTGGCGGTTGTACATGTGAGGATGCATGTAGGAGCCCTCCCTCTCATGCACCTCAAAAATGTCTTGAACAGCCACTTGAATGAATCTGCATCCTCATCTCTTATCAGGGCGAAACCAAAGAATGTAGTTTGTAAGTGGTTGTTAGTTCCGACAAACACCCCAAGTGGCATATGGTACTTGTTGGTCTTATATATTGTGTCAAACATTACGCAGTCCCCAAAGTCCTGATACGCCCCTCGGCAGCTTGCGTTCGCCCAGAATATGTTCTTAACTCTGTCGGACTCATTGAGTTGCATGTCACAGAAGAATTCCCTGTTTATAGCTTTCATCTCCCTAAAGAAGTTGATAGTCTTTAGGACATCGTCCACATCATCAATCCTTGAATTTTTTGCTTTCCTGCATATTAAAAGTTCATTGAAAAATGCATGTTGAACTGGCGTCACGTCATGCGTTGCATAATATGTTTGTACGGACAGAGGAAAAAGACGGAGGTGGTTTATGGGTGGAGAACAAGTTTGTACTTACAGGTTAAATAGGTCTTTGGCATTCATTTCGAGGAAGTAGCTACCAGGGTCAGCACCGCCCAGTTTGCTCATGATTTGCGCGTGTTCAATGCCTTTGAACTACAGGTACTTGATGTACTCCAATATTGTTTTCTCAAAGTTTTTGTGGGAGTGCAAGAAGACAAGCATTTCTGTCGTGAGCTGTAGCCTGTGGTTGTGTTCCCAGACTATCTCTTTTATGACAAATGTTCCATCCTTTTCCTTCTTTAGCCTCATTTTAGCCCCGCAGTTAGTTCTTGATGTCATCTTGTTACGATGTCTATTTGCTTCAGACACCTTGGATTCATAAACTCCATAGCACGTGCAATAAAGGTAGGCTCTGGTCTTAAACTTGGGGCCTTCCCTGATAGCAAAACCCGCATGCTTCGCATATACGTTGTAGAAGTTCTTTGTTTCTTCGAAAGTTTCAAACCGCATCTCTAGCCTTGGCAGAACGTAAGCTTCAATGTCAGGTGGTTGCACGCAACAGTGAGCAAACAAAACCGTAGTTATGAAAATGTTAGATGGGGTGGTCACAGCACCATGGTATGGAATGTGCTTGTATGTTTTTTTCTATATGAATACTTACATGTGTATAGCTCTGCGCTGCCTCCGGTGTTTGTTGTTCACCCTGGTTTATGGGAGCGGGTGGTGTCACCCTTGGCACATGCAGCAATGCATCTCTTGGAGGGAGCAACGTTGACAAGATCTCCGTATCTCATTGTACGACCGTCTCCCCTCAGATTCATTGTGAGGTTGCTCCTGTCTATATGGCTCATATCTTGTACTTTTGAACCTGCTAGAGTGTCCAAAATTTCTATCTCTTTGGCCTGGTCTTCCCGTCGCAACCACTTTTGCAGCACGGATGATTGATGTTGACGGAGCGACTGGTGGAAGCCTTGTTGCAACCCATCCACGGCTTCATGTCCTTGGCTTTTTGCATGCGCTGGGGAAGGAAAACATTTGTTGTTGGTGATATTGTTGGCCTTGTTGCAACCCAGCAGCGGCAAAGCTTGCATTCCCAGATATTGGTGTTTGCTGCATAGAAGAACCTGTCCGTGCTTCTGATGATTCTGGTGTATCTTGAAATCTGCCTGTATTGTTGAAGTATCCAGGTGGTATTTTTGGTGTTACCCAACCAGATGGTGCCCCATATCTGTTTGGCTCATCAAATGCTCGCTGCGTGCGCCGCCTTGCATGCTTCTACAAATGACATTCAACAGTTTTGGGATTAATCTGGTTTCGTTTTCAGTCGAACTGATGAAAGTTCATGTTCAACACTGATGTACTGATGTACTGTTTTTTAGCACTGCTTGCAAACTGGACATTGAACTGATGCATGACTTCTCTTTTGTTCATCTATAACTTATGCAACTACACTAGAAGTACTCCTAGTTTAGGTATCATTGAACTTACTGTGTAACAAGTGCATATTTTTTTCAAGAACATTCTTTCACTAGTTTGAACTGACGCAACTACACGGCATATACTATTAGAAATAACATCATACAACTTGCAGTGGTAGTTGAACCTTATATAAAGCCTAGTAGCTCCTTGGGCTGATGCATAACTTTATGTTTTTTTGGCTTGAACTGAAGCTAGCATATTAGAGGTACTGACAGTAACCTCGACATCCAAATTGTGCATCAAGTGGCAGGGGTGTAATGAACTGATCAAATACTGCATTACAATTTTCATCTAGAACTTATGCATATACATTACAAGTACTGCTAGTTTATGAATCATTGAACTTATTGTGTAACAATTTTATATATTTTCAGTAATAGTTTTGTTACTCGTTCGAACTGATGCAACTATATGTGTTGTACTCTTAGAAATAACAACATACAACTTTCAGTGGTAGCTGAACCTTAGCACTATCTACTTGGACTGATGCATAACTTTAAGTTTTTTTACTTGAACTGAAGCTAGCATATTAGAGGTACTGACAGTAACCTCGACATCCTAATTGTGCATCAATGCATCTACATTACAAGTACTACTAGTTTATGTATCATTGAACTTACTTTGTAATAACTTTTTTTCAGTAACAGTTTTTTTACTCGTTCGAACTGACGCAACTACATGACTTGCACTCTTAGAAATAACAACATACAACTTTCAGTGGTAGCTGAACCTTAGCACTATCTACTTGGACTGATGCATAACTTTTATGTTTTTTGGCTTGAACTGAAGCTAGCATATTAGAGGTACTGATAGTAACCTTGACATCCTAATTGTGCATCAAGTGGCAGGGGTGTAAATGAACTGATGCAAGCATCTGCAATGTACCATCGGGTTCTTCTTCGTAGCAGGACTGATGAATTGATGGACTGACACAAACGTGGGAAGCTGACATTACCTCTAGTGGACTGACTTCTTCTTCTACCTCTCATGGGCGTCGTACTGGCATGTTCTTGGGAGGCGGCGCCATTGACGCAGCTCCTGCTTGTGGTGGACGTCTGGCGAAAAGGTTCGTTGAGGCAGCACCTTGCGGGGATCACTGCCCCAGAGAAGGAGCCCCGGCGACGGAGGGAGGCAGGAGGTGGGGATGACGGCCCCGTCGATGGATCCGGCGACAGAGGGAGGCAGGAGGCGGGGATGACGGCCCCGTCGTTGGATCCGGCGATGGAGGGAGGCAGGAGGCGGGGATCACGACCCCGATGATGGATCCGGCGATGGAAGGATGCAGGAGGCGGGGATCATGGCCTGTCGATGGATCCGGCGACGGAGGGAGGCAGGAGGCGGGGATGACGGCCCCATCGTTGGATCCGGCAACGGAGGGAGGCAGGAGGCGGTGGCGGATCCGTCGCCGGCCAGTCGCGGCGCCGCGGGCTCTCTTGTCAGGACCCCGACTCGATGTCACATCGATCTAGCCGGTAACACTTCATATCACTTTGCGGCCTCACGCACGGTGTTCCCACGGGTGTCGCCTTACCTTTGCCCGGGACCGTTTGCGCCTTTTGGCTCACGTATATGATTGTGTCGCTAGCATCCATATGATAAAGAGCCCGGGCTGACATGACTAGTCGTAAACCCAAAGTGGCACAGACTTACAGGGACAGGCATCCATGACCCAGCTTCGAACGTGTCGGTCATCAGCAAGTGGGTCCGGGCTGTAGCACTGGGCTAGCAAGACTCCGGTAAACCGGGCTGTAACGGGCTAACAGGACTCCGGTACTCAAAGCATGACATTTCCCCGAAGGGACAGACACAGGAACGAAGAAGGACACATGCCGGCCAGCCTAAGTGTTCCAGAGCAGTAGCAAGCTACCATGGCTCAGCGGTAACACTAGGAGACATTTCCCGGTAAGAGAGGCTACTAAAGATAAACAACTAGATAGTCAGATCCCACACATACCAAGCATTTCAATCATGCACACAATATGCTCGATATGTGCAAATACAACGAAGCATCACAACATGACTCTACGACATAAGTACTTTATTTAAGGCTCAGGGAGCCATACATAACATACACAAAGGTACGGGTCTCACGACCCAACATACAAGTCATACAGTCATACAAACCAGCAGCGGAAGTAACTTGTCTGAGTACAGACAACTAGTAAAATAAAAGAGGCTTGGAAGCCTAGCTATACTACAAGGTCCTTCACAAGCTCAGGGTCACCACCTGGGTCTTTAGCCTACTCGTTGATGTCAACGTCTACATAGAACCCATCAGAAGGGGTTGCAGCGTCTTCTGTAAAAATGTAGATTATAGCAACATGAGTACAAAGGTACTCAGCAAGACTTACATCAGATCCTACATACATGCATATTATCAAGAAGGGTTGGTGGAGTTATTGCAGCAAGCCAGCTTTGACTCTTGGCTAGACTATCCTACGATACTCCAACTTGAAATGGTTTTGCGCACACGAGTCCACTACTCTCCACTTCAATACACTACCGAGGATCCGCCTCCGTCTTCCTACGGAAGAGCCATCCTCGGCACTCACACTTATCTTGAGGCTTTTAGCAGTTTCCATTTACTTGTCTATGAACTGTATAGGCAACCAAGTAGTCCTTTACCGCGGACGCGGCTATTCGAATAGGTTATGATAACCCTGCAGGGGTGTACTTCTTCATACATGTTTCCACCACTTAGCGTCTGCACACGACATGTGCTCGGCAGACTTCAAGCGAAAGCCGACGTGGGTGTAGACCACGACCTACCTAAACACTTAAGCCTCTAGTCCAGGTTTATCGCCTATTCAGGTTCCATCCGCAGGGAGTCCGGCCGAGGTTTCCCATACGGCCCCGAACGATGTGAACAGGGTTCCCGAGATACCTAATGGGTATTCGGTACACCGTGCCACGTACCTACCGCATCACAGCCCACCCCTACGGTCAGCGCTGTCCACGGCCTCCAGTAGGCTACAAACACCAGAAACTACTTGCAACTCCTGGACAGAGAGCTAGGGTGAATAAGAAGTCGAGCGGGGTCATATTTCAGGGCCCAATGCATGGTAGTAGCTGTATCTTAAATCACACATACAGATCTCAGTGCTTAAGGTCGGCTTCAATGAAACAACCCACCATGTACTCCTACATGGCCTCTCATCGATACCTTTACCAAATCGTGTTCACCACACCACTCTCATTACCGACATAATCATTTCACTCTAGCCCATCACCCAGATGAACCAGACCTGACTCGACTCTAAGCATAGCAGGCATAGCAAGGTAGGAACAACACATACATAGGGCTCAATCAACTCCTACACATGCTAGTGGGTTTCATCTAGTTACTGTGGCAATGACAGGTCATGCAGAGGAAATGGGTTCAACTACCGTAGCACACAGCAGTTTGAATCGCGTTATCTTAATGCAGTAAAAGAGAGCAGGAGTGAGAACATGGGATTGTATCGATATGATCAAATGGTTGGTTGCTTGCCTGATGGTTCGATGCACTAATACGGTTCTTTGTTAGGGTAATCACGGTACTCCTCGGAGGCAGAACCTGTCGCAAAGGACACCGATACACAACCATCACCAAACAATGTGCAACAATATGATGCATGCATGAAACATAGCAATATGAGTGTGTTGGGCTAATGCAACTAAAACCAGAAGGATTTGAACAAATTTGAATCAAAGATTCAAATTTCAAACTCAAACATGGCCTCTTAAAGTGCTTTTCCTTGTTCTGCTTGAAACATCAATTTAACTTGTTTGATCATGCATGAAAATAGTACAGATGGATAGATTGGATTTTTCTGATCATTTTCATATATAATTTGTCCAATTTGGAGTTACAGAATAAAAGTTATGAATTTTTGAAGTTTAAATAATATTCTGGAATTTCCTGATTTAAATTAAATCCAGAAATTATAATTATTGCGCCAGCATGACGTCAGCATGATGTCAGTAGTCAACTGCGGCTGGCTGGGGTCAAACCTGACGTGTGGGGGCCACACGTCAGTGACAGGGGGGTTTAACAGGGTTAAATTAATCCTAATTAGGGATTAGTGGCGCTGGGGCCCACTGGTCAGTGTCAGGGGGTTAACTAACAGTGGTTAGCGCTAATCCTAATTAGCTACAGGGCTGGGCCCACCTGTCAGGGACTCAGGGGGGTCCTGCCGTGGTCGAAGTGGGTCAAACCCACCGGCGACGTGACGCCGGCGAGGCCCGAGACGGCGGCGCGATGCGGGATCGCGCTACAGGGCACGGGCGAGGCCGTTCTTGGGCTCGTTGGAGAGCTCTTGCTCCCGCGCGTCGAACGGTGGTGGTGGCCGAGCCTGGGGTGGCCGGTACCGTCGACGGCGAGCTCGTGAGCGGCGGCCGGAGTTCGGGTGCGGTCGGAGTCGGCGTTGCAGGGTGTTTGGGGAGGCGTTGGTGCGTGCTGCGTGCTCCTAGTGAGGCGTGGAGCACGATAGTGTGCTCGGTTGGGCGCTACGGTGACCGTGGCCACGACGGCGACATCGCCGGCGGCGTGGAGCTCTCGGCCAAGGTGGGGCTAAGGCCTAGAGATCGAACGAGACCAGGGGAGAAGGGGGAAACGACTCGGGGGCTCACCGCGGTTGCAGTGGGCGTCGAAGCGGGCTCGGAGACGCGCTGGAGACGGCGAATTCGACGGCGATGATGGTCGGAGCCCGAAGAGGGGAACGGCGACGTGGCGGCGATGCAGGGCTTCCGGAGGCCCGTGGAGCGGTGGGGAGGAAGAGGGGGTTGTGGCGGAGCTTCTGAGCTAGTCGGGGGAGCGAGGGGTGGCCGGAGACGGCTGCTATGGCGAACGGCGGCGACGGTGGTGTTCGGCCGTGTGAGAGAGAGAGCGAGGGAGAGGAGGGGAGAGCCGGGGCGAGTGAGAGAGAGCAGGGGGGAGGCGTGGCGTCGTCCGGGGCATCGAGCGAGGAGGGGAGGGCAGGCAAGCAGGGAGAGAGGTGGCGTGGCGCGGTGGCGCGCGCGCGCGCCGGCCACACTCCCCTCCCTCTGTCGAGGACGAAGACGACAGAGGAGGGAGGTGGGCTGGGCCGGCTGCTGGCTGGGCCGGCCAGCTGGCTGGGCTGCACAGGGAGGAGCCCAGGTAAGCTTCTCCCTTTTATTTTTTTTCTGTTTTCTAATTTCTGACATTTGTTTTGATTTAAATAATATATTAAATCATTTATTTAACTTATGCCAATTTTTGCAGGGGCTAGATATATTATTTCAGAGCTCCTTTATAAATGGCATAATATTTGGACATATTAATATATATAATTAATATATTTCCAAAGCAAATATTTATGCATTAATTCCAAATGCCCAAAATAAATACCTATGAGCTCTTAAAAATATTGGTTTGATTATTATCTCTGTCCAATATTTTCAGAGAGCAACATGAGCATTTTCTTGGACCCTTTTGGAGAAATTTTTATTTGGGTCATTCTAAAAATGATTCTGAGGGTTTCACAAATCCCCATTTCAAATTAAATGGAATTTAAACATGATGCACACACTCTGATGCATGACTAGCTAGGGTGTGACAACTCACCCCCACTCAAAAGAATCTCGTCCCGAGATTTGGGTTCCTCCGGGAAGAAGGCGGGATACTCAAGTCGAAGACGATCTTCCCTTTCTCAAGTTGCTTCATCCTCAGAATGATGAGACCACTGAACTTTGAGGAACTTGATGTTCTGGCGTCGAGTGGTACGCTCGGCCTGATCGAGGATACGGATGGGGTACTCTCGATATGTAAGATTATCTTGGAGATCAAGTGTTTCGTGGTCCACTTCACGGATAGGATCCGAGAAGCAACGCCTGAGTTGAGAAACGTGGAAGACATCGTGGACTCTGGAGAGATGCGGAGGTAGTTCCAACTGGTAGGCAACTTCTCCTCGTTTGGCGAGAATGCGAAAAGGTCCAATGTAACGAGGAGCCAATTTGCCTTTGATACCGAAACGATGGGTTCCCTTCAGAGGGGTGACCCGAAGATAAGCCTTCTCGTCAACCTCGAAAGTCATAGCCTTATGCTTTCGGTCATATTGACTCTTTTGACGGGATTGGGCTGTTTTCAACTTTTCACGAACGATACGAACTTGTTCTTCTGCTTCCTGAATCATATCCGGGCCAAAGAATTGTCTTTCCCCGGTCTCTGACCAGTTAAGGGGTGTTCGACACCGTCGTCCATAGAGAACTTCAAAAGGGGCTCTACCCAAGCTAGATTGATAGCTGTTGTTATAAGCGAATTCGGCAAATGGAAGGCACTTCTCCCAGTCCATTCCGAATGAGATAACAGAGGCTCGAAGCATGTCTTCTAGAATCTGGTTGACGCGTTCCACTTGACCACTCGACTGAGGGTGGAAAGCGGTGCTAAAGGAGAGACGAGTTCCCATAGCATTTTGGAAACTTTCCCAAAATTGAGAGGTGAAAAGACTTCCTCGATCCGAGTTAATTTCCAAAGGAACACCATGGAGGGACACTATTCGGGAGATGTATAAGTCTGCCAGCTGACTAACAGTTATACTCTCACGAACAGGTAAGAAATGGGCTACTTTGGAAAGACGATCGACCACGACGGAAATAGCATTATTCCCTCTCTTGGTCCTGGGAAAACCGGTAATGAAATCCATACCAATTTTATCCCATTTCCAGTCAGGAATAGCTAAGGGTTGAAGGGTGCCAGCAGGCCGTTGATGCTCTGCTTTTACACGACGACAAACGTCGCAATTAGCAATATACTAAGCAATTTCTCTCTTCATCCTAGTCCACCAGAACCTCTGGCGTAGATCCTGATACATCTTAGTACTACCGGGATGAATGGCGAGAGGGGATTCATGAGCTTCCTTAAGGATCAAACGCCTCAGGTTCCGCACTTTGGGAACCACTAGTCGATTCCCGAAGTATACGACCCCTTGATCATTAATGGAGAAGCAATTCGCAATTCCTTTCTGAATGTTTCTCTTGATGCGGGAGATTCCCGGATCTACCTTCTGTGCTTTGATAATCTGATCCGTAAGGGTAGGTTTTGCCACCAAGGTGGAAAGAAAACCTTGAGGAACAATGTGAAGGTTAAGCTTCCGAAATTCCTCATGGAGAAGCGGTTGACTTTGTTGTAACATCAGGTTGTTACAATAAGATTTACGACTTAGCGCATCAGCCATGACGTTGGCTTTCCCTGGGGTGTAGGTTATCCCTAAATCGAAGTCTGTGATCAACTCAACCCAACGTCTTTGCCTGAGGTTCAGATCCGGTTGGGTGAAAATGTACTTCAGACTTTGGTGATCAGTGAATATTTCACAACGGTTACCGAGGAGGTAATGTCGCCAGGTCTTAAGTGCATAGACTACGGCTGCAAGCTCTAGATCATGAGTGGGATAATTCTCGTCATGTGGGTGCAATTGTCCTGAAGCGTAGGCAATCACATGTCGATCTTGCATAAGGATGCAACCTAGTCCTTGTCGCGAGGCGTCGCAGTAGATAACAAAGTCTTTGGAGAAGTCTGGCGGTACCAGTACGGGAGCAGAAGTCAGGCGTCTTTTCAGTTCCTGAAAGCTGTGCTCACATTGTGGAGTCCACTCGAACTTCTTATCTTTCTTGAGGAGTTCGGTTAGAGGTTTAGCAACTTTGGAGAAGTTCTCGACAAAGCGACGACAATAGCTCGCTAAGCCCAGAAAACTCCAAACTTGCTTGACCGATTCAGGTGGAGTCCAATTAAGGACGGCTTGAACTCGCTCAGGGTTAACAGCAATACCTTTACCAGATATTACATGACCCAGATAGGTCACTTCTGGCAACCAGAATTCACATTTAGAAAATTTGGCATAAAGGCGATGCTCTCGAAGTTTCTGCAACACTAGCCTTAGATGTTCGGCATGTTCTTCCTCGTTCTTGGAGTAGATGAGTATATCATCGAGGTAAACCACGACGAATTTATCCAAATACTCCATGAAGATTGAGTTCATTAACCGAGAAAAGGTGGCTGGAGCGTTGGTTAAACCGAAGGACATGACGGTGTACTCGTATTGGCCATAACGAGTAACAAAGGCCGTTTTAGGGATGTCCCCGTTTCTGATTTTGATTTGATGGTAGCCCAACCTCAAATCCATCTTGGAGAAGACTGAGGATCCAGTGAGCTGATCATACAGATCGTTGATCCTGGGAAGTGGATATTTGTTCTTGATTGTGACCAAATTGACAGGTCGGTAATCTACAACCATCCGGTCCGTACCATCCTTCTTCTTGACGAATAGGACGGGGCAAGCCCACGGAGATGAGCTAGGTCGGATGAAACCCTTTTTCAAGGACTCATCGAGTTGTTTCTTAAGCTCGGCTAGTTCTAGGGGTGCCATCTTATAAGGTCTTCTAGCAATCGGAACGGTTCCTGGAATGAGGTCTATTACGAACTCAACATCCCTGTCAGGTGGAACACCTGGCAATTCCTCTGGAAAAACATCCGGGAAGTCATGGACTACCGGAATGTCCTCAAGGTCTGGCAAAGGGCTGGCGTTAAGAGAATATAATTGTCGCTTGGCTATTTGGGTCAAGACATTGACTATCTTCCCCGAAGGATGGGTGAGTTGAACAGTCCTAGAGAAGCAATCAATTTTGGCTTGATGAGCTGACATCCAGTCCATACCCAAAATGGTATTAATATCTGAAGATTTAAGGGCTATCAAAGATGCGAGAAAAACAAGTCTGTCGACTTGGATTTCATTTCCATGGCTTACTCTAGAAGTTTGCCATTTAGATCCCGGAGTTTGAATTACCATAGAGGTTGGCATATCACCGAATGCGACGTTATGCAAGCGAGCATAGTTTTCAGATATAAAAGAATGAGAGGCTCCTGTATCGAAAAGAACAGATGCCGGGTGGCAATTAACAAGAAGCGTACCGAGAACGACGTTGGGATCCTCTTGAGCTTCTTCGGCAGAGATACAGTTAACATGGCCATGTGAAGCGGTGACTGGTTTGGCGTGGAATATTTTCCATGTCGGCTTGCCACGGCCAACAGCTTTAGCAGACTGGTTGGGGTTGGTCTGCGGACACTCACGCATATAGTGACCAGATTCCCCACACTTGAAACAAGTCACGGAACTGGTACGTGGAGGAGCATTGTTGGTTGGACCCCCATAGGGCTTGGCCGGAGCAGACTGTTGAACCGGGCGAGGCGCCTGGAAAGATGGCCTCGGTGTGAACCTGGGTGGCAGGGCGGTGTTGGGCACCCACACGCGGCGCTTCTGAGGACCAGCACCGGATGAGGAACCCATGTCACGGCCATGCTTGCGTGTTGCGTCATAGTCAGTCTGACCAGTTTCAGCACTGATGGCTTTGTTGACAAGTTTCTGAAAAGATGTGCACTCATGCAGACGGAGGTCATGGCGAAGCTCAGGACTAAGGCCCTTACGGAACCTTGCTTGCTTCTTGGCGTCAATAGAAACTTCCTCGGTTGCATATCATGCGAGATTACCGAACTCCCTGCTGTAAACATCCACAGAAAGTCGGCCTTGGGTGAAACTGCAAAATTCTTCACGTTTACGGTCCATGAGACCCTCCGGAATGTGATGTTCACGGAAAGCCTCACTGAACTCAGCCCAAGTAGTGACATGGCCCGCTGGGCGCATAGCTCCATAATTCTCCCACCATAGACTGGTGGGGCCTTCAAGATGATATGCAGCAAAGGTGACCTTGTCAGCCTCAGCTACTAGCGCGGAACGCAGCTTGTGAGAGATACTGCGAAGCCAGTCATCAGCGTCGAGAGGCTCGACGGAGTGGTGGAACGTGGGTGGATGCAATTTGATAAAATCACTGAGTGACACCACGTTAATCCTCTGATGGTGTGCTGTATTCTGTTCAATACGCTCCAACAAACGGTTGGTCTCCCGCTTGTTTCTCTCAGCTTCCATCATAACCTCGGCTAGTGAAGGAGGATGAGGCAGATTTTCATT
>NC_041389.1:193901488-193905155 GCF_002162155.2 Triticum dicoccoides | reverse complement strand
AGGCCGTTCTTGGGCTCGTTGGAGAGCTCTTGCTCCCGCGCGTCGAACGGTGGTGGTGGCCGAGCCTGGGGTGGCCGGTACCGTCGACGGCGAGCTCGTGAGCGGCGGCCGGAGTTCGGGTGCGGTCGGAGTCGGCGTTGCAGGGTGTTTGGGGAGGCGTTGGTGCGTGCTGCGTGCTCCTAGTGAGGCGTGGAGCACGATAGTGTGCTCGGTTGGGCGCTACGGTGACCGTGGCCACGACGGCGACATCGCCGGCGGCGTGGAGCTCTCGGCCAAGGTGGGGCTAAGGCCTAGAGATCGAACGAGACCAGGGGAGAAGGGGGAAACGACTCGGGGGCTCACCGCGGTTGCAGTGGGCGTCGAAGCGGGCTCGGAGACGCGCTGGAGACGGCGAATTCGACGGCGATGATGGTCGGAGCCCGAAGAGGGGAACGACGACGTGGCGGCGATGCAGGGCTTCCGGAGGCCCGTGGAGCGGTGGGGAGGAAGAGGGGGTTGTGGCGGAGCTTCTGAGCTAGTCGGGGGAGCGAGGGGTGGCCGGAGACGGCTGCTATGGCGAACGGCGGCGACGGTGGTGTTCGGCCGTGTGAGAGAGAGAGCGAGGGAGAGGAGGGAAGAGCCGAGAGCGAGTGAGAGAGAGCAGGGGGGAGGCGTGGCGTCGTCCGGGGCATCGAGCGAGGAGGGGAGGGCAGGCAAGCAGGGAGAGAGGTGGCGTGGCGCGGTGGCGCGCGCGCGCCGGCCACACTCCCCTCCCTCTGTCGAGGACGAAGACGACAGAGGAGGGAGGTGGGCTGGGCCGGCTGCTGGCTGGGCCGGCCAGCTGGCTGGGCCGCACAGGGAGGAGCCCAGGTAAGCTTCTCCCTTTTATTTTTTTCTGTTTTCTAATTTCTGACATTTGTTTTGATTTAAAAAATATATTAAATCATTTATTTAACTTATGCCAATTTTTGCAGGGGCTAGATATATTATTTCAGAGCTCCTTTATAAATGGCATAATATTTGGACATATATTAATATATATAATTAATATATTTCCAAAGCAAATATTTATGCATTAATTCCAAATGCCCAAAATAAATACATATGAGCTCTTAAAAATATTGGTTTGATTATTATCTCTGTCCAATATTTTCAGAGAGCAACATGAGCATTTTCTTGGACCCTTTTGGAGAAATTTTTATTTGGGTCATTTTCAAAATGATTCTGAGGGTTTCACAAATCCCCATTTCAAATTAAATGGAATTTTAAACATGATGCACACACTCTGATGCATGACTAGCTAGGGTGTGACAACTCACCCCCACTCAAAAGAATCTCGTCCCGAGATTTGGGTTCCTCCGGGAAGAAGGCGGGGTACTCGAGTCGAAGACGATCCTCCCTTTCCCAAGTTGCTTCATCCTCAGAATGGTGCGACCATTGTACTTTGAGGAACTTGATGTTCTGACGTCGGGTGATACGTTCGGCCTGATCGAGGATACGAACGGGGTACTCTCGATATGTAAGATTATCTTGGAGATCAAGCGTTTCGTGGTCCACTTCACGGATAGGATCCGAGAAGCAACGCCTGAGTTGAGAAACGTGGAAGACATCGTGGACTCTGGAGAGATGCGGAGGTAGTTCCAGCTGGTAGGCAACTTCTCCTCATTTGGCGAGGATGCGAAAAGGTCCAATGTAACGAGGAGCCAATTTGCCTTTGATACCGAAACGATGGGTTCCCTTCAGAGGGGTGACCCGAAGATAAGCCTTCTCGTCAACCTCGAAAGTCATAGCCTTATGCTTTCGGTCATATTGACTCTTTTGACGAGATTGGGCTGTTTTCAACTTTTCACGAACGATGCGAACTTGTTCTTCTGCTTCCTGAATCATATCCGGGCCAAAGAATTGTCTTTCCCCGGTCTCTGACCAGTTAAGGGGTGTTCGACACCGTCGTCCATAGAGAACTTCAAAAGGGGCTTTACCCAAGCTAGATTGATAGCTGTTGTTGTAAGCGAATTCGGCAAATGGAAGGCACTTCTCCCAGTCCATTCCGAACGAGATAACAGAGGCTCGAAGCATGTCTTCTAGAATTTGGTTGACGCGTTCCACTTGACCACTCGACTGAGGGTGGAAGGCGGTGCTAAAGGAGAGACGGGTTCCCATAGCATTTTGGAAACTTTCCCAAAATCGAGAGGTGAAAAGACTTCCTCGATCCGAGTTGATTTCCAAAGGAACACCATGAGGGATACTATTCGGGAGATGTATAAGTCTGCCAGCTGACTAGCGGTTATACTCTCACGAACAGGTAGGAAATGGGCTACTTTGGAAAGACGATCGACAACGACGGAGATAGCATTATTCCCTCTCTTGGTCCTGGGAAAACCGGTAATGAAATCCATACCAATTTTATCCCATTTCCATTCAGGAATAGCTAAGGGTTGAAGGGTGCCAGCAGGCCGTTGATGCTCTGCTTTTACACGACGACAGACGTCGCAATTTGCAATATACTGAGCAATCTCTCTCTTCATCCTAGTCCACCAGAACCTCTGGCGTAGGTCCTGATACATCTTAGTACTACCGGGATGAATGGTGAGAGGAGATTCATGAGCCTCCTTAAGGATCAACTGCCGTAGATGCTGGTTCTTGGGAACCACTAGACGGTTCTCAAAGTACACAACACCATGATCATTTGTGGAGAAACAACTAGCACCTCCGCTAGCAATGTTCTCTTTGATTTTAGATATTCCCTTATCTCGCTTTTGGGCAGCGATGATTTGATCCGTAAGAGTAGGTTTTGCTACCAAGGTGGAAAGAAATCCTTGAGGAACAATGTGAAGGTTAAGCTTACGAAATTCCTCATGGAGAAGCGGTTGACTTTGTTGTAACATCAGATTGTTACAATAAGATTTACGACTTAGCGCATCAGCCATGACGTTGGCTTTCCCTGGGGTGTAGATTATCCCTAAATCGAAGTCTGTGATCAACTCAACCCAACGTCTTTGCCTGAGGTTCAGATCCGGTTGGGTGAAAATGTACTTCAGACTTTGGTGATCAGTGAATATTTCGCAATGGTTACCGAGGAGGTAATGTCGCCAAGTCTTAAGTGCATAGACTACGGCTGCAAGCTCTAGATCATGAGTAGGATAGTTCTCCTCATGTGGGTGCAATTGCCGTGAAGCATAAGCAATTACGTGTCGATCTTGCATAAGGATGCAACCTAGTCCTTGTCGCGAGGCGTCGTAGTAGATAACAAAGTCTTTGGAGAAGTCTGGCGGTACCAGTACGGGAGCAGAAGTCAGGCGTCTTTTCAGTTCCTGAAAGCTGTGCTCACATTGTGGAGTCCACTCGAACTTCTTATCTTTCTTGAGGAGTTCGGTTAGAGGTTTAGCAACCTTGGAGAAGTTCTCGACAAAGCGACGACAATAGCTCGCTAAGCCTAGAAAACTCCGAACTTGCTTGACCGATTCAGGTGGAGTCCAATTAAGGACGGCTTGAACTCGCTCAGGGTTAACAGCAATACCTTTACCAGATATCACATGACCCAGATAGGTCACTTCTGACAACCAGAATTCACATTTAGAAAATTTGGCATAAAGGCGATGCTCTCGAAGTTTCTTCAACACTAGCCTTAGATGTTCGGCATGTTCTTCCTCGTTCTTGGAGTAGATGAGTATATCATCGAGGTAAACCA
>NC_041389.1:193895075-193900989 GCF_002162155.2 Triticum dicoccoides | reverse complement strand
AACTCCCTGCTGTAAACATCCACAGAAAGTCGGCCTTGGGTGAAACTGCAAAATTCTTCACGTTTACGGTCCATGAGACCCTCCGGAATGTGATGTTCACGGAAAGCCTCACTGAACTCAGCCCAAGTAGTGACATGGCCCGCTGGGCGCATAGCTCCATAATTCTCCCACCATAGACTGGTGGGGCCTTCAAGATGATATGCAGCAAAGGTGACCTTGTCAGCCTCAGCTACTAGCGCGGAACGCAGCTTGTGAGAGATACTGCGAAGCCAGTCATCAGCGTCGAGAGGCTCGACGGAGTGGTGGAACGTGGGTGGATGCAATTTGATAAAATCACTGAGTGACACCACGTTAATCCTCTGATGGTGTGCTGTATTCTGTTCAATACGCTCCAACAAACGGTTGGTCTCCCGCTTGTTTCTCTCAGCTTCCATCATAACCTCGGCTAGTGAAGGAGGATGAGGCAGATTTTCATTTCTGCCTTCACTGCCTTCGGCCTGCTCTTGAGAAGCAGGGTTAGCGCGCGTGTTGACCATCCTAGGTAAACAAGACAATGATTTTAGTCAGAATGTTAAAATTCCGACATAGGATACAGAATGTAAGGAATAACTCGAAATGCAAGATGATCATCCGTATGACATGGTAGATACAGAAACTGCTTCTTTATTCCATCGTCATACACACCATACAGGGTTTAGTACAAGACCAAACAAAGTACTATTACGGTGAAAAGAGGATTACATCTCATCGGAGGCATTCCAAGCTCCTATACATTATTTTTCTACACCTCCGGAAAGAGTACAAACTAGGTCATATCCCACGAGTCACGCGGGACAAGAGATGACACAGCTAGTGCGAACTAGTGATACTACCACTAACTCAGACCGATCCGTAGTAGTCCTCGTAGAAGTCACCTCCATAGCCTGGAAGCTCAACATGATCATCCGGAAACAGACGATCTCGCGGAGCTTGTGGACCATAGGGGCTAGGATGAGGTCTTGGACCAACAGACGGTGGCCTGCGGGGACCGCGAGGTGGGGTGATGCCTCCTACATCACGCCAAACCATCACGTCTGGCAGAGCAGATCTCACAGGATAGAGATCGCGCATATCTGAAAATCCAGCTTGCACCGCCGGTGCGAACCAAGTCAAAGTGGCCCAGTGGTCAGCACGGGTATTGAAGAGCTCTAACCTTAAGGCCCGATTTTCACGGTCCTTATCCTCGAGCATCTCAGCAGTGGTGCGAGTCCGTGAATCCTCCTGAGTGGGGTCAGCATAGATAGCCTGGAGATACCCTTGTGCTCCCGGAAGTGATCCTGGCATATACCGGAAATCAGAGTCCCGAAATAAACCAGATCTGACTCGCATAATGGTCATCATAGAGTAGGCGGCGTCCTGCACAGCCATCTCAATAGTAACCCCGAGTCCATAGGAGCAGTGAAGAGGCTCGGTGGATCCAGGATAAGATGGAAATATCCTGACAGTGCAGAGATACTGGCTTTGATTAAAATCTCGGAATTGCTCTTCGACCGTGTACTCAGGATACCAACGGTATCCAGCCTCAATCATTACCTTGACCAACTTAGCAGTATGGCCGGGTACATCTAGGCATCGAGTCAGGCGAACCACTTGATTGAGGTCGCGAGTGGCCATCTGAAAGCACAATCATAATGCAAGGGCATTAGAATTTCTAGCAAAATTTCGGCAGCATAACAGCTGTAAATGCTCAAAAAGGATTTTGAGACATTTGACAAAGGATTACATACTCACTCAACATCATCATATCAAGTTTTGAATCCACTCTAACAACATAATGTGGTAGTAGAACTGAACTAGGCTTGTATCCATCAAACTTATAAGGTACTACTGATTAGTAACACGTGATCCTGATAGAGAGTATAGATCCTAATTCCTTAACCCCCGGTGGAAGAATGGACTGACTCAGATCAGAAGGTCATAAGATCAAGGAGTAAAAAGAGCCTTACGTTCCAACCCACAAACAATTCCCCTACATATAACTAAAGAATTTCTAGACTCAACATCGACCAGTTTGGCTTGTAGAACCTACAGGCAGTCCGGCTCTGATGCCAACGCTGTCAGGACCCCGACTCGATGTCACATCGATCTAGCCGGTAACACTTCATATCACTTTGCGGCCTCACGCACGGTGTTCCCACGGGTGTCGCCTTACCTTTGCCCGGGACCGTTTGCGCCTTTTGGCTCACGTATATGATAGTGTCGCTAGCATCCATATGATAAAGAGCCCGGGCTGACATGACTAGTCATAAACCCAAAGTGGCACAGACTTACAGGGACAGGCATCCATGACCCAGCTTCGAACGTGTCGGTCATCAGCAAGTGGGTCCGGGCTGTAGCACTGGGCTAGCAGGACTCCGGTAAACCGGGCTGTAGCGGGCTAACAGGACTCCGGTACTCAAAGCGTGACATTTCCCCGAAGGGACAGACACAGGAACGAAGAAGGACACATGCCGGCCAGCCTAAGTGTTCCAGAGCAGTAGCAAGCTACCATGGCTCAGCGGTAACACTAGGAGACATTTCCCGGTAAGAGAGGCTACTAAAGATAAACAACTAGATAGTCAGATTCCACACATACCAAGCATTTCAATCATACACACAATATGCTCGATATGTGCAAATACAACGAAGCATCACAACATGACTCTATGACACAAGTACTTTATTTAAGGCTCAGTGAGCCATACATAACATACACACAAAGGTACGGGTCTCACGACCCAACATACAAGTCATACAATCATACAAGCCAACAGCGGAAGTAACTTGTCTGAGTACAGACAACTAGTAAAATAAAAGAGGCTTGGAAAGCCTCTGGCTATACTATGTGGTCCTTCACAAGCTCAGGGTCACCACCTGGGTCTTTAGCCTACTCGTTGATGTCAACGTCTACATAGAACCCATCAGAAGGGGTTGCAGCGTCTTCTGTAAAAATGTAGATTATAGCAACATGAGTACAAAGGTACTCAGCAAGACTTACATCAGATCCTACATACATGCATAGTATCAAGAAGGGTTGGTGGAGTTATTGCAGCAAGCCAGCTTTGACTCTTGGCTAGGCTATCCTATGATACTCCAACTTGAAATGGTTTTGCGCACACGAGTCCACTACTCACCACTTCAATACACTACCGAGGATCCACCTCCGTCTTCCTACGGAAGAGCCATCCTCGGCACTCACACTTATCTTGAGGCTTTTAGTAGTTTCCATTTACTTGTCTATGAACTGTATAGGCAACCAAGTAGTCCTTTACCGCGGACGCGGCTATTCGAATAGATTATGATAACCCTGCAGGGGTGTACTTCTTCATACATGTTTCCACCACTTAGCGTCTGCACACGACATGTGCTCGGCAGACTTCAAGCGAAAGCCGACGTGGGTGTAGACCACGACCTACTTAAACACTTAAGCCTCTAGTCCAGGTTTATCGCCTATTCAGGTTCCATCCGCAGGGAGTCCGGCCGAGGTTTCCCATACGGCCCTGAACGATGTGAACAGGGTTCCCGAGATACCTAACGGGTATTCGGTACACCGTGCCACGTACCTACCGCATCACAGCCCACCCCTACGGTCAGCGCTGTCCACGGCCTCCAGTAGGCTACAAACACCAGAAACTACTTGCAACTCCTGGACAGAGAGCTAGGGTGAATAAGAAGTCGAGCGGGGTCATATTTCAGGGCCCAATGCATGGTAGTAGCTGTATCTTAAATCACACATACAGATCTCAGTGCTTAAGGTCGGCTTCAATGAAACAACCCACCATGTACTCCTACATGGCCTCTCATCGATACCTTTACCAAATCGTGTTCACCACACCACTCTCATTACCGACATAATCATTTCACTCTAGCCCATCACCCAGATGAACCAGACCTGACTCGACTCTAAGCATAGCAGGCATAGCAAGGTAGGAACAACACATACATAGGGCTCAATCAACTCCTACACATGCTAGTGGGTTTCATCTAGTCACTGTGGCAATGACAGGTCATGCAGAGGAAATGGGTTCAACTACCGTAGCACACAGCAGTTTGAATCGCGTTATCTTAGTGCAGTAAAAGAGAGCAGGTGCGAGAACATGGGATTGTATCGATATGATCAAATGGTTGGTTGCTTGCCTGATGGTTCGATGCACTGATACGGTTCTTCGTTAGGGTAATCACGGTACTCCTCGGAGGCAGAACCTGTCGCAAAGGACACCGATACACAACCATCACCAAACAATGTGCAACAATATGATGCATGCATGAAACATAGCAATATGAGTGTGTTGGGCTAATGCAACTAAAACCAGAAGGATTTGAACAAATTTGAATCAAAGATTCAAATTTCAAACTCAAACATGGCCTCTTAAAGTGCTTTTCCTTGTTCTGCTTGAAACATCAATTTAACTTGTTTGATCATGCATGAAAATAGTACAGATGGATAGATTGGATTTTTCTGATCATTTTTCATATATAATTTGTCCAATTTGGAGTTACAGAATAAAAGTTATGAATTTTTGAAGTTTAAATAATATTTTGGAATTTCCTAATTTAAATTAAATCCAGAAATTATAATTATTGCGCCAGCATGACGTCAGCATGACGTCAGTAGTCAACTGCGGCTGGCTGGGGTCAAACCTGACGTGTGGGGGCCACACGTCAGTGACAGGGGGGTTTAACAGGGTTAAATTAATCCTAATTAGGGATTAGTGGCGCTGGGGCCCACTGGTCAGTGTCAGGGGGTTAACTAACAGTGGTTAGCGCTAATCCTAATTAGCTACAGGGCTGGGCCCACCTGTCAGGGACTCAGGGGGGTCCTGCCGTGGTCGAAGTGGGTCAAACCCACCGGCGACGTGACGCCGGCGAGGCCCGAGACGGCGGCGCGATGCGGGATCGCGCTACATGGCACGGGCGAGGCCGTTCTTGGGCTCGTTGGAGAGCTCTTGCTCCCGCGCGTCGAACGGTGGTGGTGGCCGAGCCTGGGGTGGCCGGTACCGTTGACGGCGAGCTCGTGAGCGGCGGCCGGAGTTCGGGTGCGGTCGGAGTCGGCGTTGCAGGGTGTTTGGGGAGGCGTTGGTGCGTGCTGCGTGCTCCTGGTGAGGCGTGGAGCACGATAGTGTGCTCGGTTGGGCGCTACGGTGACCGTGGCCACGACGGCGACATCGCCGGCGGCGTGGAGCTCTCGGCCAAGGTGGGGCTAAGGCCTAGAGATCGAACGAGACCAGGGGAGAAGGGGGAAACGACTCGGGGGCTCACCGCGGTTGCAGTGGGCGTCGAAGCGGGCTCGGAGACGCGCTGGAGACGGCGAATTCGACGGCGATGATGGCCGGAGCCCGAAGAGGGGAACGGCGACGTGGCGGCGATGCAGGGCTTCCAGAGGCCCGTGGAGCGGTGGGGAGGAAGAGGGGGTTGTGGCGGAGCTTCTGAGCTAGTCAGGGGAGCGAGGGGTGGCCGGAGACGGCTACTATGGCGAACGGCGGCGACGGTGGTGTTCGGCCGTGTGAGAGAGAGAGAGCGAGGGAGAGGAGGGAAGAGCCGAGGGCGAGTGAGAGAGAGCAGGGGGGAGGCGTGGCGTCGTCCGGGGCATCGAGCGAGGAGGGGAGGGCAGGCAAGCAGGGAGAGAGGTGGCGTGGCGCGGTGGCGCGCGCGCGCGCCGGCCACACTCCCCTCCCTCTGTCGAGGACGAAGACGACAGAGGAGGGAGGTGGGCTGGGCCGGCTGCTGGCTGGGCCGGCCAGCTGGCTGGGCCGCACAGGGAGGAGCCCAGGTAAGCTTCTCCCTTTTATTTTTTTCTGTTTTCTAATTTCTGACATTTGTTTTGATTTAAAAAATATATTAAATCATTTATTTAACTTATGCCAATTTTTGCAGGGGCTAGATATATTATTTCAGA
>NC_041389.1:193886709-193894273 GCF_002162155.2 Triticum dicoccoides | reverse complement strand
AATATTCTGTTATGGGTAACAGAATAATATTCTGTTATGGGTAACAGAATAGTCCAGCCCTATATATTCACTAATTGCTAATACTTCAAGTTGCTTTTTCTTCTAAGTGAATGTGATCGGACCCGTTCCCCCTCTATGCTAAACTCAGCCCGGTCTGTTCACAAATTCTTCATGTGCGTTCTATTTGAATCCCGTTAAAAATTTTCACTGTGTCCTTGACAGCTGAAGAATTTGCGAACAAAATGTTAAAATTTTCATATCTAATTTTTCGACTTTTGCCCCTCAAATCGTTCTGCATCCCACGACAGGATTAATCTATTCACCCATGATCTAACACGATCTCCACCTCTCAGTATGTGGGTGGCACATGTCTCCAGGATGGCAAGGGTCAGGGGCACGTTCGTCAAATTTCCTCAGACGATCAGTTTTTCACCTCGGCTATAAATACCCCTCGCCCTCCTCTGAGCTAATTTACTCCGCTCAATCTCTCTCCCGCGCTCGAGCTCTCTGACCTAGCGCTACCTCTACTCTCCATCATCGCCGGTGAGGAAGAGCTGGACTACCTTGACCTCGTCATGGTCGTACTCGCGCTGCCCGCGGAAATCTTCACCTCCGCCGCTGACGTAGCTGTCTTCCTCCACCAAGTAAGGGTGTGGAAGATCTGAACGGACGAACTTCTCCACTTCAACTCTCAGTTTGTCGTTTTCTTTGTCAAGGGTAAATAAAATATGTTTTTACTACCCTTGTTGACTTTGTTGATTTCCACAAAATCTTCAAAAGATGTTTATTTCTTCATCTTCTATATCCTTAAACACCAAGTTGCTTGTTTTCTTGATTTGTTTCCCTAAGATGTGTTTTTCTTCAAGATTCCTCAATTGTGTGGATTTTCAATCTAAACAACTCTGGAACCTAAGACAAGAACTCTTAGTGAAATTCCTCAAGACTTCCTGGTCAGATTCCTCAAACTTGATTCCTTTTAAAAACAAAATTCTGACGCATATGAACTCTCCAAATTCTTCGCACCTATACTCTGTTCACAGGTACACATGTCTGCTGCTGAATCACTAGGTTCTCATCACTCATTTGTAGTGTTCCTCGAAGAAAAATTGCATACCTCCTTAGAGACTTCAATTGTTCAAAATCGTCAGCTGAAAATGGTTGATGGTAAGCTCCCTCAGAAGGGAGGGAAAAGGCCTGAGACAAATACTGCTTTCGAAATCCCTGATGAAATCTATGATGAATATTGCACTCCTGATGAAGCCAAGCATGGCACGGAGAACAAAAATCAGCGCAAAGTGTGGATTCAGCGGAATGAACGAAGATGGGCAAGAGAATGGAGGGAATATTGCTATGTCACTCCTAAATGCATGAAGAATTTCACAGTAAATCCTCAATGCCCAAGACCTCCATCGGCTCCAGGCCAAGTTGCTCATCCCTCTAGCATCAAAAGAGGTGAGGAATTTCCCAAGGAGTGGGCCAAGCGCCAAAGAAAGTTGGCCAAGGTAGCAAAAGAAGCAGTGAAGAAATTCAACGAAGATTCCGCTGCTGCTGCTGCTGCTCAGGCCTTTGCTAGCAAGACCAAGAAGGCTATGCCAAAGAAATCAGCTGTGAAACCTTCTTCCTCAGTTACAATGCCCTCACGGCCAAGTTCTTTAAAGCCCTCACGGCCAATTACTCAAGCAACATATTCAAGTGCAGCTCCAGCTCCCTCAACTGCAAAATCCTCAGCTGCACCTGCAAACTCCTTAGCACTTGTGCATCTTGCCACGTGCCAACGGACAACTGGCATCTCAATTGCTTCAGGAGCCTCTGCAAGTTCCTTAGCTCCGCCTCAGTCCTCAATAGCTAAAAATTTGCTGAAGAAAAAGGCTGCTGCTGGACGCGACACAAGGGAAAGTCCTCACAACAAGCAGGTCGCCTTTCAACTTTCGTCAAGTGATGATGAGGCTGATGATGAAGAACTTGCTGAGATCATTAGAGACCGCCAACAAAGGGCTGCTAGTGCCAAAGGCAGTGTTGTGCCACTTTTACTGGATCCAAAGAAGATCCTAGATTTCATTTATCTATGGCACAAGGATCCCAACACACCTCTGCCTGAATTGAATCTCTCGCCTGGTGAAAGTCATATGCTGACTGCCTTCGTTACTGAAGAAAAATGAAAATTTGATGAGGCCAGGCAAGTGAAGAAAACTCAGTATAAGAAGGAGTGTTTTCTGAACAAGAATGTTGTGAACATGTCTCCTGAAGAACTTGTGACTCTTCAAACAGGGATCAAAGCACTCAGTGATGAATTTGACACATACCGTGCAGATTGGCTAGGCGCCAAAGTCAGATTTGTCAGATTGGCAAAAGGTTTCAAGACCAATGTTGCTGCTGAATCGCAAGAAGAAACTCCTTAGGCTGAAGCATCTGCTCAGCCCACTGTAGAAAATGCTAGCACAGCTGATGAAAATCAGGCTGTTTGAAGATACTGAGAGTACCAGGGCCGCTCAAGAAATTCCAGCTCCTGATGAATCTACCAGGGGAACCATCAATGTTGTGCCTGAAGAACAACACAGGCCAGTTGAAGAATCTGCTGCTGCGCCTGAAGAATCTGAACCTACCAGGGCAACTGCATTAGTTGTGCCTGAAGAAATTGAACCTCTTTCATCTTCTCCTCCTGCAAAGTCATCACAGATGAAAAGTATCAACCTTCCTTCTGCAACAGAAGCAAAGAAGACTAAGGCTGCGGAGAGGGCAGCTATGAAAAAAAGGAAAGCATCTGCAACTTCAGAGTCTTCAGCTCCCAAGAAAGTGAAGACTTTGACAAGTTCATTCGCAAACCCCATTGATGTTATTCCTCTCTCAAGCATGCCATCAAAGGAGGTTGCTCCCTTTGGTGAGGAATATGTCATCCCAGATGACAGTGATGAAGAGAATCCCTCTGCTGCTACGTCAGAGCAATTGGATGAAGAAATTCAAGTGGATACAATCCCTTCACCTATGCTGGTACCATCGCCCATGCCTCAGTTTACAGCTGAAGAGGCAGACATTGAAGAAATTGATGTTGAAGATGAGGATGTGGACATTGGGTCTACAACTCCTATTTTGAACGATTATTATTGGGAAAGACATCATCCCAATTCTCATCTAACCACACCTCTGCAGCAAATTCCCTAGTCCCCTGTGCAGACCGAAGAAATTCATACGGATCTGAAGGATGACACGCTTCTCTTCATTCTATTCCTGAAGAAGCTCCAAGTGTTAATGCTGAAGAAATGGAGGCCAAGACTACTGCTGATGAAACTGCTGTTGAAATTCCTCAGTCTGTGGCTCCAGAAGTTGTGTATCAAGAGGGTGTGAAGATTTCAGCTGTAAATCTTCTGCCCAAACAAGAGAATCCTCATTCCAAGAAGCAGTATTTCAAAGTTGATGATTTCTTTGATGAGCATCATTTTTTCACGGATTTCAATCCTTATGACTCTACAAGACTTTGACACAAGCGCTTCTGGACAGCAAGTCAGATGAACTACTACTCAACAATCTTTTTTGATAAGGACAAGGTTTTTGAGCATCAGCAAATTCCTCATGTGGACATGGAATCACTCCCTTGCTTTCAACCTGCCCTTAGTGTTCTTCATGATGCTGGACTGCTGAACTTCTTCTCTGAAATCTGTGACTGGAATGAAGAACTTATTCTTTAGTTCTATGCAACACTGCACCTCACTGGAAATGTGCAAGATGTGAATTCATGGTTGCTCAACTAGATGACCGAAAATACTCATTACAATGCTCCGGCCTCTGAATTGCTTCATGCCGTCCCAGTCAGTCCTCCCACTGAAGGTGCACTGCAACTTTATGAGGAACCTGAACTTTCAAATCATTTGATGCAAGTTTCTGATGAAGCCTCTAAAGGCTGGCCAAGCTCCAAGGACCACATTCCTCATGAAGGAATTGCTTTATGTGCCAAGGATAGTATATCGCATATTGACCAAAACCCTTAGTGCAATTAAGGGCCACAACTCAGATGAAGAAGAAGTTGTTGGCATCATGAAGAATCTGCTCTTGAATATCATGCATGGTATTCCTATCAACTACTATGATTTCTTCATGAGGACTTTGGCCAATCCTGCTCTGTCGCCTTTTGATTTGAAGCCTTAAGCTCCCTAGATCATGAAATTCATCAGATCAAGGTCTTCAATTCATTACAAGGCTGACTTTCAAAATCATCTCAACTTTTTTTTCGCCAATTGAAGTCCTTAAAAGGACTATTTCCTCAGTTGATCAGAAGGGCAAAGCAGCTATCATTGATGAAGGCACTCGTCCTTTGGATGGTCAATTCCGCAATGCTGCTTCATATTCGACCAATGATGACTTTGCAACACAAGGCTCTGTCGCCAAAGCTTCAGAGCAAAATCTTCAAGCCACTGCTCAGCGTGTTATGACTGATCGTGAGCTTCTCCCCAGTCTTCACCAGAAAGTTGATAGAAATCACAAGTGGGTCAAGCGTCAGCTTGGTGCTATTCTTCAAAACATGACAGTCACCAGAACACTGTGAAGAAGAATCACCATTATCTGTATCAAGTCTTTGACTGCACCTAGGCTGTTCTTTCACATCTATACACTGCTGAAGAACTCAAGGAAATGGACTACCAACAGGACTTTGACTGGTCTCAGCTACCTTCGAAGAAATTCAAGAAGGTAAAAGTTCCTCAGCTAGTCACCAGTTCATATTCTTCATCATGCAAGACAGATGAAGCTGAAGATTTGGACGACACTGCGGCAGGCCCTACACCAATGGACAACCCCAACAATGTTGGCGCTCCTCCATCGACTTCATGATGATATTCTTCAGGGGCGTTAGTCCTCATTTTTCGTCCCTTTTGGTCATTTGATGACAAAGGGGGAGAAATTTGAGTTAGTCTTCAAGCGGGTCTCTATTATATAGGTGTTTTTTTGTTAAGTTACAACTCTTTCTCTTCTGAATTGTTTGCTCTGCCGAGTTGTAAACTTAAGTCCTATGGTGCTCTGATAATTTTGACTCCTTTCTGCATGCTTATTTCCTCAAGTACTTTAATGCATGCATGCTGAATTTCGTCGAACACGATATTTCATCATGCATTTCAAATTCTTCATATCCTTTGTCAAATGCGTGTATGAATTACAAGATATAGGGGAAGATCTCCATGATATTACTATACAATGTGCATTTGCTATCCAAATCAAATTCCTCAAATATGCACATCTTCAGGGGGAGTTCTTCTATATCTTGCAATCAAATTCCTCAATATTAGCATTTACACTTCATATTATTATCCCCATTGAAAACTTAACCTATTTGTCATCAATCACCAAAAAGGGGGAGATTGTAAGTGCATCTAGTGCCCCTTAGTGATTTTGGTGTATTGAAGACTTATAGGTTAAGGGACTAATGTGTTTGTGAGTGTACACAAGCTCTATAAGTCGATGAGGAGTTTGATATTTATGATGAAAGGGGACCCCTAAAAATGAATGTCTTCAGCTGAAGACTTTGGTTCTCCTGAAGACTTTGAAAGTGAAGAAATTGGTGTGACCTTGAAGACTTGGATATTCATGCGAGGACTATGAAGCGTGAAGACTTTTGTTTTTGTAATTTCATTTTCTCTTTCTTGAGTCATAGGAAACACCGTACTGTTAAATGGGGTCGAGGTAATACTAAGGAAACACTTTCCAAGTGATGCTCAACTCAAATCCTACACCTACCCAATCCTTCGAGTGAAGCCTTTGGAAATCTCATACAGTTCAGTCAATTTCTTCAGTGACAGAGACGAAGATCTTCTGTTCTCTAATGAATTTGTTCTGACTGAGGAGTTAGGAATTCGCCAGTGCGGATTGCCTACAAGTGAGGAACATGATAGCCCTGAGGGATTTGATTCTCAAATATCCGACCATTGCTATGCTAGGCGCCAGTTGTCCCAAAATATCTACCCACCTAACGGTCATATCATTGAAGGGCATTTATGTCTTATCATGTCGGGCTGCTCCCTAGTATATAAATATCCACCCCCTCAACCACTAGCTTGTTGGCTGCTCCGAGAGAAACTAACACTTGTCATTTGAGAGCATCCCATCCTCCGAGGACTTTGAGCAAAAATCATCAAGTGAGGAAAACCCAAAACCCAAACACCTACAACCCAAAGTGATTGAGCATCACTAAAGAGATTGTTCCTGTGTGGAACAAACACTTGTTACCTTTGAGGATTGTGCATCCTCCAGACGGTTAGGCGTCATGGTATGAGCATCCAAGAGTAATTGTGGATCACCGAGTGACCAAGTCTGTGAAGGTTTGGAAGTCACCTGAAGACTTACCACGAGTGATTGGGTGAGGTCTTTGTGACTTTAGCTCAAGGAGAATATGGTGAGGACTGTGTGTCCTCAGGTTTAAATACCCAGCCGCTCCAACCAGACGTACAACTGTCACAATAGTTGGAACTGGTCTACCAAATCATCGTCTTCACCAAGCTACTGCTTCTATTTCCTCAACTCTCTCATTTCCTCATTCATGTGTTGATGAACCTGATCATTACTGTTTGAAGACTTTGACTGAAGACTTTCTCTATTTCCTCAACCATATTTCTTCAGTCACATTGTCTTCATCCTGCTTATCCTGTTTCACGCTTTCTGTACTCAGTGTATGTTTCATTTCATCATGATGACTATGTTATTGCTCTATTATGTTTATACCTGAGTACTTATTCCGCTGCTAGTGTGTCGTTGCTTAGGAAATTCCTCACTTAGAATTTCCTCAGTGACAAATTTGTAAAAATCTCCTATTCACCCCCCTCTAGTCGATATAACGCACTTTCATAGCTTGCCGGAGAAAACTTGTTTACTTAAAAGTATAGAGGCACTCCTCCTCTGCATAGATGTAGTAAATGCACAAGTACCCGGCAAGACCATCTTTTTTCATTAATATGCGGATAGATAAGTACAAGGCTTAGAGAGTACAAACATGGATAGAAGAGATTACATATTTAAAACTAGAGTTTGGCAAGCACCTACATGTTTTAGATTGAAAAAAGATAAGTGCCCCGTAATCCCTTTCTTGTCCCTCTCCTCCTAGGAACTACAGTGGGAGGTGAAGAGGGAAAAAGGAGCGCCTGGGCAGAAGCCCAGCCTGACACCATCAGGGCCTGTTAGGAGTAGCCTGACAAGATCGAGAGTGGCAAGACTACGAATGAGGGGGATAGAGAGAGCAGCTGGGCGGTCCCCTAGTCACCCCCACTAGGGCCAGCGGGACCGGCTAGCATGGACACCGGTGGGAAAAACCTGCAGGGACCCAGCTGGAAGACTGCCAGAGGAGGCGAAGGCACCAAGAGAGCATCCCCTCCCCGGCAACCACCCGGAAGAGGCTGGTGACGATGGTGCCGGGGAGGGAGGGGAAGAGCAGAAACACAGAGCAGGAGGCCGGCAGTATGATACGAAGGCGTCGGTGCCATCATACTCCGACCTGAAGGCCTACCACCGCCTTCTCTGTCTTCGCCTGTTTCTTCCTTGTCACTATCGCTCTAGGTGGATGCCGGGCCCTTGGCCCGTCACCCCCCCC
>NC_041389.1:193867026-193886199 GCF_002162155.2 Triticum dicoccoides | reverse complement strand
GGGTTGGAGGACACCGCCATCTTCAGTGTCACCCCGACCTCGCCGGAGAGAGCAATGTTGGGAACTAAGGATCCCGAGCACATCGACATGGGCGGGCGCCGGAAGCCCTGAGGATTCCACCGGCAGGATCACGAGCCCCAACGGCTTGCAGGAGGGGTGACTCCTCTTCTCCGGGCGGCTAGCTCGCCTGGAGAAGGCGAGCGCTCCTCCATTACGGAGAAGCACAACGCCTTCCATACCGGGATTGATATGGCGTCCACGGATACATCACCGCAAACTACAACCGCCCCTTCTATGCTTGCTGCATCTCCCGCGGCCCCGGACTAGACTCACTCCCCGAGCGCCAACACCAGCTTTCGGGATCATCCCATCTGAGTTGAGGCCCGGGGCCTAGCCCCGGTCTCTCCCCATCGGCATGGCAAGGAAGTAGGCGAGGTAGAAGAAGAGGGAGGTGTGTGGATGAGTGCCTCCGCTGCCTCTCGTGCTCCCTTTTTGTATGCGAACTGAGACGGGGGGACTGATTCTCCACCCACTCCCAAGGGCTCCTTCGTATCTCACCCAAGCCACTAATGGCGGGCGAGCCCACCAACTACCCTCTTGCGCCAATACGGGATATTTGGGTTTTTGTCACAACTCACAACAGTCCTCCTACACCATATGCACCCGTCACCTACCCCGCGTGGTGCATGTGACGTACGTGCGGAAGGGACGGGCATAGTGGGATGAGTGAAATGGCAGTTAGCTCCCCGTGGGAATGGGCCATTACAAGATGGCCCCCACTGCATTTGGCATCACATGACGTGCGGGAAAACCGAAGGCTGGCTCAAGCACAGGTTAATGAAGAAGCAAAGAAGATATCAAGAAAAGAGGAGAATATCATTGTAAATGCCCTACATGTGTACCAGATGGGGCCTACCCTAGCGATGCTCGGCAGCACATTTGGACCAGGCACGGGAGCTCCTGTCGGTGCAACAGACCTTCACATATGCTGCCCAGACTGTACACAGGCTCAAGTGGCAGAGGTGCAAACTCCACCAAGCGTTCAAGACAAAACCAAGCCAGATGGATAGCCCTTCAAGATCACTGAACGACGAGGAGAAGTGGCTTACTAGTTGGAACTTCCACCTGAACTATCCGATGTGCACAACATGTTCCACGTGTCACAACTCCGGAAGTGCCTCCAAGTTCTAGTCAAGCCTGATCTCTACAAGGACGTCAATCACCAAGCCATTGACCTTCAGCCTGATTTGACCTACCGTGAGAGGCCCATCTGCATTTTTGATGAGGCTGAGCGACACACTCAAAGCCGCACCATCAAGTACTTCAAGGTCCAATGGAGCAACCACACTGAAGCAGAAGCAACCTGGGAACGTGAAGACTACCTTAGATCCGAGTTTCCGTATCTCTTTAAAGCCTAGTTTAGGAATCTCGGGGACGAGATTCTTGTAAGGGGGGTAGGTCTGTCACACCCTGCATTTTGTAGCATTTCATTTGCATTATTAAAGCATGAAAATTTGGACCAACAAAAACTTTTGCATTATTTGGCTTTTAATTTTTGGAGTTGGATTTCTCTGTGTGGTTTTTCAAGTGCTCTTTAAAGTCAACTACTCCACCTTCTGTACTTCATCTCCTTGCCCCAAACTTCTGCCCAATGATCATGCCATGTGTATAGTACAACATAGTATTTTCATACCAAAATAATTTGGCCAAAAAGTATTTTCAAAAAACAGTTTTCCAAAAACCCCTAAATTGAGGTTTGCACTGTAAGTACTTGATTTGGGGTATGAAAAATATTTCAAAAAGTATATTTGAGACCTATTAGATATAGGACTCCCATAAACCACAAAAATATAATTTCAAAAACTATTTTCCTATTTTATTTAAAGATTTTTCTTAAGGCCAGAAATGGTCTTTAATAAGGAAAAATTATTTTATTGTTTCAAAAATATTTGACAAAAATCAGGGAAACTCAGTGGAAATATATTTTCCATATATAAGAGTCTCAACACATGGTCATGTTCAAAATATTGGACAAAACCTCCCAAAACCAATTCTGCCCATGTCAAAGATTTGAAATATTTCTACAGGAAATATTTTCACAAAAATCCAGCAAGTCAAAAATGCATATTGTGATCACCTTGCAAAGCCTCATGTCAATTCAAGTCCTTTTTGTTCACCAAAATGATCCAAAACCCTCTCTGACCAGAATCATATTTTGATCAACTTTGTACTACCAACTTTCTCTCCTTGACCCCAACTTTGGTGAGCATGTTCACATGACCAAATTAGGCCACTACAGCAAGTAGTGCATCAAGGAGACGTGATTTTCTCAACTAGATCTACACAAGTCTATTTCTGCTCATTTCTAGGGTTTACAAAAGTTGCATTGGCAACTTTGCCCAAATAAGCTCCAAATTGGTGGAGGGCCCTAATTATATGTGTCATTTCACCCTGTGGAGACTCATGGCAATTTGAAATCATTTGCTTGCCAAAACCTTTATCAAACACTTTTTGCCACTTTTCAAAAATCACCATTTTGACCACTAAAACTATTCTCCTTGAGCTCAACTTTTTACCACAGCTCCTCCTAGACCCCTTTCACCTCCAGTAACAATGGCAAGTCCACAACTCAATTATTGGATGGGTAAAACCCCACTTTCTCTCTCTGAACAGCCCCTTTCTCCCTCTTCCTCATCTCTCTCCTCACCCCAGCGGCCATCCAGAGCATCCAATGCCTCCCCCTACTTCGTTACTCCACCCTTGAGCTACTGGACACGGTTTGCCGCGCCCACACGACATAGAAAATGCCATGCCGGCCATTTGGGCGCTCTGGAGCGCGCTACAGTGCGCTCCCGTACTGTAGCCGCCCTTTGCCCGACGCCACCGACCACCTCGGGCCTCCCCCGCGCGCCTGCCGATGCGCCTCGGTGTCCGCAACATGCTACGCGGTCGGGCCCCCTCCTCTCTCCTCCTCCCCGCGCCTCCGCGCTAGCAAACACCGGCCGCCCGAGTGCGCCAATGGTGCGGCTCACACGCGCGCGCCTCTGATCTCTCCCCACTCCCTCTCTCTATCTCACCCGACGTAGTCGACGTCCAGGAACACCCCAGACACCACGCCTGCTTCCCCCGAGCCCTGCAGCGACAAGCATGAGCTCGCCAGCGCACGGGTCTATGGGACCTTGCCGTTCGCCTATTTAAAGGCCTCCCCGACCCTCCTCTCCTCATCACTCGCTCTCTGCACCACCAAACCATCCCCCTGCACCCCTAGTTCCTCTCCAGAGCCGCTCGAGCTCGAGCTCCGCCGCTTCGGCTCGTCGGAGTTCGCGAGGTATAGGCCTTCCCCTCTCCTCCTCTGCCTTGATCTGGAACCCCTACAGCCCTCTGATCCTTTCCCCCTTGTTTCCCCTCTCTGTAGCAGCTGGAAACGGCCGGAACCGTCAACGCCTGAAGCTTCTCCGCCGCGAGACGTCGTCGCCGGCGAACCAGGCAACTCCGGTGATGTCCACCACCTCCACCCTAACGGCGACAGGACGCTGAGTCCGTCCCTGCCCTTGTCCAATCTCGCCGTGCCCCGCATCATCGCTGGTGAGCTCGCCGCCCTCTTTGACCCAGGGTTGACGACGACGGTCGTGGGGCCCATCTGTTAGCCTCACGTCCTAACGCCTGGGCCCCGCCCGTCAGGTTTAAACCTGGCACGCATGCATGCACCAGTGCGCTGGGCCGCCTCTCTGGCTGGGCCTGCTACCCTGCGGCTGTTCTGGCCCAGCAGGCATAGAGCCCTTTTCCTTTTCTTTTTCTTTTTCTGTCACCCTTCCAAAAATCCCAGAGGATAAAATATTTATCCAAATGAAAAAATTCCAGTTCCTAAATTCATGCAAAAATCCCACCTATTTAATGGTGCAACTTTCATTCAAATCCAACAACCTTTTCTTCACTGTAAATATTTAAATGTGATTTTAAGCATTTAAATATACCTTTGTAAATCCATTTCTCCTATTCTGCTACTCCAAATCCAAAACTAGAAAATTTGCCCTTCTTAGTTTTCACCCTAGTATTTAACAAAAATGAGTTGACATTTTTCTGAGCACTTTGGTTTTTCTGTTTTATTATTGCCTTATTTTTCTCGTTATTATTTTGCGACGATAGATTGCGTTGCTGACGAAGGAGTTGGACCAGAAAACTTTGAAGACCCAGAAGACTTTGTTGAGCCAGGCAAGCAGCTCTTTGACCATGTCTATGAAACCCTTTTTATGCATGTCATATAGCAGTTTACTGCTTGCATCGGAAACACGGTACTGTGATGACCACATGGGGTGGTTTGCCACCGTTACTTCCTCGTTGATACTTGCATTGTGTATGATCCTACCTTCTTATGAGGGTTATGCTGGTGGGAGTAGATAGGATGCTAAAGTAGATGCTACGCAAAAAGGGACGGGTATATGCATGATGAAGGAGGCAAAGTATTTTCAAAAGACTTTTCGAAAACCTCGTCGGGTGCCACTTATGCCCGAGAGAGATGATGAGATGGGTAACCACTTGATGACGAAGTGGTGTACCGAGGCAAGTGTGTGTGTTGTTTTCAAAAACATATTAGATTTATGATTTGATGACTGTCCCAACCTTACATGCGCAACCACTCTACCCTTATATGGGAAAGGGCATTATTGATTACCTAGGCCGATGCTAGCTTGGAGCCCGCATTACTAGTGACGGGGGAGAGTTGGTGCTCTCTCTCGGGACGGGGTCGTGCCAGGTAGGGCGGCCATGACTGTTTTCACAGGGCACCAGATACACCGTTGCGTCCCCTCTCGGATGTTACGATCTCCAGTGAGTCTCGTATGATGTACATCGTGAGGATACAGAACAATGAGTGGACTCCTTGTTAGTGTCGTCTAGGGAAAGATAGTGATCGGGTGCTTACCCCGGGTACTTGAGGTATCGCGGGTCGTGGATGACACGGAAGTTCCCCGGATCTTGTGGGTAAAGTGTGCAACCTCTGCAGAGTGTAAAACTATTCGAATAGCCGTGTCCACGGTCAAGGACAGTTGGGTGGTGCTGCTTAAACTATGTCCAGAGTTTACAAACTAGTGTGTGATAACTACTTGGGTCAAGTCAAAGGACTTGACGTGATTGAGATGGGTTGGTGCCCACTCTATTTATGTTGATACCTGTAACCTGTCCTCATGGTTACTTGAATTCTCTTGATGCATGTCTTACAAGTTGTTGAACATGTCATTGCACTCAAAACTAGCTTTCTGCAAAAATTTACCTATATCATGTATTGTTACATCTTTGACCAAAACATGGGTTGCTTGCGAGTACATTCAAAGTACTCATTTGCTTGCCACTGGTTATTTAATTGACTAGGCATGGAAGAACCAGAGTTCAAAGAAGAGTTCTTTGGAGACGAACATGCGAACTAGGACGTTTCCCAGTCAGAATGCCTGTAGGGTTGAGGCAGATGGCATGGGTTCTACTTATCGACGAAGATTTCCGCTGCTTGTGTTTCATTTGATGTTCAGCCCTTAAGGCTTTATCAATGTAAGACTTGACCATAATGGTCATAATTTGTGTAACACGGTATGTAAGGATGTAAGACTCTTGTTATTCAGCTTCTGTGTGTTCAGTGAGCATTGATCTCTGGGATCACTGTACACGTGCATTCGTTGATCTCGACTTATGAGTCGGGGTCCCCACAGAGCTGGAATCAGAGCCATCCTGACTGTAGGAAGCCTTAGTTAGCATGGATGTTAGTTAGCTTGAGACCATCTAAACTTCTCTTCTTTTCTAAAGCTTACCCAACCCAAGATATATTTCCCTTGTTGACCTCTCCCATTAATCCTTTCTAGATGGCTGCCGTACCCGAAGACTTACTGACCACCGGATTTCCCGTGCTTCTCGAGGATAGCCTCAAGAAGTGCCAGTTTCACCGAGCCCCCATTTTCACCTACCACGAGCATTGGATCAATGACACCGAGACGGAGTATCATGTGGAAGTGATCGTGAAGGCCAATGACTCTCCAAGAAGCTGGTTCTTCGAGGGACCCCAGATGGCAACACTAGTTCTTGCCGTCGAGACGGCAACCCTCAAGGCACTCACCTGCCTCCGAGACCTTCCTCCAGAGATGGCAGACGAGTTGGCGACCCACTTCTTGCCTTATCGGAAGGAAGGTGAGGATGAGAGCAGTGCACCAGCTCCACCATTAGAAGAAGGACTTCCACTCTGATTCCAGACCTACTTTAGCCTTTGTGCCGATAGTTTGGCACAACACTTGGCCTTGGAATCAATGGAACTCCGAAAGGAACTTCATGAGACCAAGGCACTTCTTCTTCAAGCACAAGGGAAGACGGATAGGATCAAGAAGGAAGGTGCTCCCCCTGGACAACCCGCAATCGCATACAGAGGCGGAAGACCCCCAAAGGATGGAGAACCACCACAACAACACCGCATGAGCGCAAAGGAATACCGCAAGCTCTTCGCACCACCAGCAAAGCAACGCCGTGTTGAACTCCTCCACTCCCCCACCCCTTCAAGTGAAGAGAAAAGTCAGGAAGCTGATGATGAGGAGGAAGACCCAGAAGAGCCAGACTACGCGACCGAGCATTCCACCACTTAGGCATCATTCACAACTTGGATATGCCCGTTAGTAACCCTACAGTAGGATAGGTCGTGTACCCCTATGCGAAATCGAGTCCATGTAATGGTTCATATGAAACCATGTAGTGTTGTGGTTGCTTTTGATGTGTTTGATGGATGTCGTGCTTTCCTTCGGGAACTTGTAAGCGACTACATCACCCATTTGGACTTTAATGAATGTGTTTGGCCCTTTTGGCCCTTGCATGAAACAATTAGTGTCATACCAACCCCCTTACTAGGCGTCCCATCTATACTGCTTTCCCCATCTTTCCCAGTCATGAGACCTTGACCACTCCAACAGGACGCCTGTTGTAACACGTACTGGTACCTCTACCCAGCAGCAAGAAGCCAGAGGTTCTGCTGAAGCAGGAGTCAGCCAGGACCAAGCCTGAGGACAGACTCCACCACCACCACCTCCTCCAAACATGGACATGGCTCAGCTTCTCCAAGCCTTCCAAGAGGAATGCCAAGCCAACACTGCAGCCCTCCAGGTGATTACTCAAGCTGTCAATCGCCAGCCGGCGGGACACGGCAATGGACGTTCCACGTTGGTGGAGTTCAAGAAGCATGCACCACCCGCCTTCATCAAGACCGCTGAACCCCTGGATGCAGACGACTGGGTCCGCACCATTGAGGACTTGTTGGAACTAGTCGGCTGCACTAAAGACCGTGAGAGGGTGGCATATGCTGCCCACTGTCTCGGGGGAACTGCCAGAGCTTGGTGGGATGGATTCAAGGCCATGCATGTTGAGCAAAACATCACATGGAATGACTTCAAGGCAGAATTCCGCAAGGCCCACATTCCTTCTGGAATCATGGCCATCAAGAAGCGTGAGTTTCGAGCCCTGAAGCAAGGAAGTAGCACTATCAAGGAGTACATGCAGAAGTTTAGTGTTCTCTCAAGGTATGCCCCTAAGGATGTCAGCACTGATGCTGCCAAAAAGGAGCGCTTCGTGGAAGGCCTTAACCAGACTCTGCAGTACTCGCTTCTTGTGTGTGACTGCCCGACCTTTCCTGATCTGGTGAACAAGGCACTCATGCTTGAGGACAAGCGACGTGCTTTGGATGATACCCGTAAGCGCAAGATGATCAGCAAGGGTAGCTCCAGCAACCAGAAGCCTCGCCCGTGGCAGCCAGCCCCGGTCAAGCCAACCTATCAGCAGCCAAGAGCTCCTGCACCCCGCACCAACTATCCACCTCAGCAGTATGCCAACCCCAGGCCAGCTTACAACAACCCCAATAACAATGCTGGCAAGAGCACCAACCCCAACCAAGTCACTTGCTTTGGATGTGGTCAGCCAGGACATTACTCCAAGAATTGCCCCAACAAGAAGCCCGACGCCCTGCGCCCCAATGCGCAGAACCCAGGACAAGGCCGTGGAATGCCACCAAGGAACCAAGCTCCCCGCAACCTGCCCAACAACGGCAAGGGTCGTGTGAATCATGTCACTGCAGAAGAAGCCCAGGAAGACCCGGACGTCGTGCTGGGTACGTTCCTTGTCAATTCAGCACCTACAACTGTCTTGTTTGATTCTGGAGCCACGCATTCATTTGTCACCCAAAAGTTTGCATTAAACCCCTACACCCCTGAATAACCCTATGGTGGTACAAACCCCCGGAGCAGAGATGAGAGCCAAGATAGGATGTAAAGGAGTCGGGATTGTCATTAATGGGGTAGACTTCCTAGCAGACCTTATCATCTTAAGATTGCAAGGCTTCGATGTGATCTTAGGAATGGATTGTCTCATCAAGCACCAAGGCTTGTTAGATTGTGCCAACCGGACTGTCACTGTGACCACTGACCAAGGAGTCGAAGTTAAGTTCGCCCCCAACCCCTCCTCTGCTCAAGCCAACCAAGTCAACTGTCTGACTGGAGTTGAATTGGAGCAAGTGCCGGTAGTATGCAAATACCCCGATGTCTTTCCTGATGAGCTAGAAGGAATGCCTCCTGACCGAGACATTGAGTTAATCATCGAGCTCATGCCCGGAGCAGGACCCATCTATAAGAAGCCTTATAGAATGGGATCGGAAGAGTTAGCAGAATTGAAGAAGCAACTGGAAGAACAGTTGAGGAAGGGATTTATCCGCCCTAGTGCCTCCCCTTGGGGATCACCTGTTCTGTTTGTGGCAAAGAAGGACGGTACCATCCGCTTGTGCATTGACTACCGCTCCCTCAATGAAGTTACAATCACGAACAAGTATCCACTTCCCAAGATTGATGATCTGTTTGATCAACTCAACGGGGCCAAGGTGCTCTCCAAGATCGACCTCAGATCTGGGTACTACCAGCTGAAAATCAGACCCCAAGATATTCCGAAGACGGCATTTGTAACCAGATATGGCCTGTATGAGTGCATGGGCATGTCCTTTGGATTGACCAATGCCCCGGCTTACTTCATGTATCTCATGAATAAGGTCTTCATGGAATATTTGGGAAAGTTTGTCGTTGTCTTCATTGATGACATTCTTGTCTTCTCGAATACGGAAGAAGAGCACGAGAAACACTTGAGGATGGTCCTAGACAAGCTTCGAGAGCACCAACTGTATGCCAAGTTCAGCAAGTGTGAATTTTGACTGCGTGAAGTTGGATTCTTGGGTCATGTTTTGACCGAAGAAGGATTGTCGGTCGATCTCGCTAAGATTCAAGCCATGACTGAATGGCAATCCCCAAGCAATGTGAAGGAAGTCAGAAGCTTCCTCTGACTCGCAGGATATTACCGCAAGTTCGTTGAAGGATTCTCAAGCATTGCCCGACCCATGACTCAGCTCTTGAAGAAGGACAAGAAGTTTGAATGGACGCCGAAGTGCGAAGAGAGCTTCCAGGAGCTGAAGAAGAGACTGACCACCGCCCCAGTTCTGGCCACACCAGATATACACAAGGAGTTTGTGATATATTGTGATGCGTCAAGAACCGGACTGGGAGGTGTTCTGATGCAAGAAGGCAGAGTCGTAGCTTACCTTTCAAGGCAACTACAGCCTCATGAAGAGAACTATGCTACTCATGATCTTGAGTTAGCAGCAGCGGTTCATGCCCTGAAGACATGGCGACATTACCTCCTAGGGAAGCAGTGTGAGATATACACGGATCAAAAAAGTCTGAAGTATATTTTCACTCAAAAGGAATTGAACATGAGGCAAAGAAGATGGCTAGAGTTGATCAAAGATTATGACCTCGGTGTTCAATACCACCCTGGGAAGGCTAATGTGGTAGCAGATGCATTAAGCAGAAAGGCTTGTTCCTTGAATGCTATGCTTAAGGACAAGTTACCCGCCTTGTATGAAGAACTTGAAAGCTTCGGGTTGGAACTGGTTGCACCAGGATTCTTGGCCAACCTTGGAGTTAGGCCTACCTTGATGGGTGATATTAAGGAAGCTCAGAAGGGACATGAAAGTATTGAAGGCATCAAGAGGAAGATCAAGGCAGGCAAGGCCCCAGGATTCCCAGAGGATGAGCAAGGGACTGTGTGGTTTGGGAATCGCATTTGCGTGCCCAACAAGGTTGAGATCAAGAATCTGATCTTGCAAGAAGCTCATGACACCCCGTATTCCATCCATCCTGGAGGAACCAAGATGTATCAAGACCTGAAGGAAAGATTTAGGTGGCACGGGATGAAAAGGGAGATTGCCACCTATGTTGCAAAGTGTGATGTATGCCAAGGAGTCAAGGCTGAATATCAGCGACCTGCTGGATTGCTCCAACCACTCAAGGTTCCCGAGTGGAAATGGGATAAAGTCGGAATGGATTTCATCACTGGACTACCTAGGTCAAACAAGGGACATGACTCCATCTGGGTCATAATCGATCATTTGACCAAAGTAGCCCATTTCATTCCTGTTAAGACTACCCATGATGGCAACCAGCTAGCAACTCTATACATCAACAGGATCGTAAGCCTTCATGGTGTTCCCAAGGAGATTGTGTCAGATCAAGGAACCCAGTTTACCTCAAGGTTCTGGAAGAAGTTCCAAGAAGCCATGGGGACCAAATTGTCCTTCAGCACTACTTTCCACCCACAGACCAGAGGTCAGACAGAACGAGTGAATCAAATACTCGAAGACATGCTCCGATCTTGTGTCTTAGCATATGGAGCTAGGTGGGAAGATTGCCTCCCTTTCGCCGAGTTCTCTTACAACAACAGTTATCAGTCAAGCCTTCAGATGGCACCATTTGAGGTGTTGTACGGACGGAAGTGCCGCACACCCCTCAATTGGTCAGAGACCAGAGAAGGACTTGTCTTTGGGCCCGATATCCTCCGTGAAGCAGAAGAGCAAGTCCAGTTTATCAGAGATCATTTTAAGACTGCCAAGTAAAGGCAGAAGAGCTACGCTGACTCACGTCATAGAGACGTAAACTTTCGAGTTGGAGACCATGTCTATCTCCAGGTCACACCTCTCAAGGGAACCCAGCGCTTCCATGTCAAAGGAAAGCTCGCCCCAAGATACATCGGCCCCTTCAAGATCACTGAACGACGAGGAGAAGTGGCTTACCAGTTGGAACTTCCACCTGAACTATCCGATGTGCACAACATGTTCCACGTGTCACAACTCCGGAAGTGCCTCCAAGTTCCAGTCAAGCCTGATCTCTACAAGGACGTCAATCACCAAGCCATTGACCTTCAGCCTGATTTGACCTACCGTGAGAGGCCCATCTGCATTTTGGATGAGGCTGAGTGACACACTCGAAGCCGCACCATCAAGTACTTCAAGGTCCAGTGGAGCAACCACACTGAAGCAGAAGCAACCTCGGAACGTGAAGACTACCTTAGATCCGAGTTTCCGTATCTCTTTAAAGCCTAGTTTAGGAATCTCGGGGACGAGATTCTTGTAAGGGGGGTAGGTCCGTCACACCCTGCATTTTGTAACATTTCATTTGCATTATTAAAGCATGAAAATTTGGACCAACAAAAACTTTTGCATTATTTGGCTTTTAATTTTTGGAGTTGGATTTCTCTATGTGGTTTGTCAAGTGCTCTTTAAAGTCAACTACTCCACCTTCTGTACTTCATCTCCTTGCCCCAAACTTCTGCCCAATGATCATGCCATGTGTATAGTACAACATAGTATTTTCTTACAAAAATAATTTGGCCAAAAAGTATTTTCAAAAATTAGTTTTCCAAAAACCCCTAAATTGAGGTTTGCACTGCAAGTACTTGATTTGGGGTATGAAAAATATTTCAAAAAGTATATTTGAGACCTATTAGATATAGGACTCCCATAAACCACAAAAATATAATTTTAAAAACTATTTCCTATTTTATTTAAAAGCTTTTTCTTAAGGCCAGAAATGGTCTTTAATAGGGAAAAATTATTTTATTGTTTCAAAAATATTTGAAAAAAATCAGGGAAACTCAGTGGACATATATTTTCCATATATAAGAGTTTCAACACATGGTCATGGATAAAACCTCTGCCCGAAAACCTCCCAAAACCAATTCTGCCCATTTCAAGGATTTGAAATATTTCTACAGGAAATATTTTCGCAAAAATCCAAGAAAAATCCAGCAAGTCACAAATGCATATTGTGATCACCTTGCAAAGCCTCATGTCAATTAAAGTCCTTTTTGTTAACCAAAATGACCGAAAACCCTCTCTGATCAGAATCATATTTGATCAACTTTGTACTACCAACTTTCTCTCCTTGACCCCAACTTTGGTGAGCATGTTCACACGACCAAATTAGGCCACTACAGCAAGTGGTGCATCAAGGAGAAGTGATTTTCTCAACTAGATCTACACAAGTCTATTTCTGCTCATTTCTAGGGTTTACAAAAGTTGCATTGGCAACTTTGCCCAAATAAGCTCCAAATTGGTGGAGGGCCCTAATTATATGTGTCATTTCACCCTGTGTAGGTTCATGGCAATTTGAAATCATTTTCTTGCCAGAACCTTTATCAAACACCTTCGGCCACTTTTCAAAAATCACCATTTTGACCACTAAAACTATTCTCCTTGAGCTCAACTTTTTACCACAGCTCCTCCTAGACCCCTTTCACCTCCAGTAACAATGGCAAGTCCACAGCTCAATTATTGGATGGGTAAAACCCCACTTTCTCTCTCTGGACAGCCCGTTTCTCCCTCTTCCTCACCTCTCTCCTCACCCCAGCGGCCATCCAGAGCATCCAATGCCTCCCCCTACTTCTTTACTCCACCCTTGAGCTACTGGACACGGTTGGCCGCACCCACAAGGCATAGAAAATGCCATGCCGGCCATTTGGGCGCTCTGGCCTCCCCTTGAGCTACTGTAGCCGCTCTCTGCCCGACGCCTCCGACCACCTCGGGCCTCCCCCGCGCGCCTGCCGATGCGCCTCGGCGTCCGCAACACGCTACGCGGTCGGGCCCCTCCTCTCTCCTCCTCCCCGCGCCTCCGCGCTAGCAAACACCGGCCGCCCGAGTGCGCTAATGGCGCGGCTCACACGCGCGCGCCTCTGACCTCTCCCCACTCGCTCTCTCTATCTCACCCGACGTAGTCGACGTCCAGGAACACCCCAGACACCATGCCTGCTTCCCCCGAGCCCTGCAGCAACGAGCGTGTGCTCGCCGGCGCACGGGTCTACGGGACCTCACCGTTCGCCTATTTAAAGGCCTCCCCGAGCCCTGCTCTCCTCATAACTCGCTCTCTGCACCACCAAACCCTCCCCCTGCACCCCCAGTTCCTCTCCAGAGCCGCCCGAGATCGAGATCGAGCTCGAGCTCCGCCGCTTTGGCTTGCCGGAGTTCGCGAGGTATAGGCCTCCCCCGCTCCTCCTCTACCTCGATCTGGAACCCCTGCAGCGCTCCGATCCTTTCCCCCTTGTTTCCCCTCTCTGTAGCTGCCGGAAACGGCCGGAACCGTCGACGCCCGAAGCTTCTCCGCCGCGAGACCTCGTCGCCGGCGAACCAGGCAACTCCGGTGACGTCCACCACCTCCACCCTAATGGCGACACGACGCTGAGTCCGTCCCTGCCCTTGTCCAAGCTTGCCGTGCCCCGCATCATCGACGGTGAGCTCGCCACCCTCTGTGACCCAGGGTTGACGACGACGGTCGTGGGGCCCGTCCGTCAGCCTCACGTCCTGACGCCTGGGCCCCGCCAGTCAGGTTTAAACCTGGCGCGCGCGCGTGCACCAGTGCGCTGGGACGCCTCTCTGGCTGGACCTGCTGCCCTGCGGCTGTTCTGGCCCAGCAGGCACAGAGCCCTTTTCTTTTTCTTTTTCATTTTTTGTCACCCTTGTAAAAATCCCACAGGATAAAATATTTATCCAAATGAAATAATTCCAACTCTTAAATTCATGTAAAAATCCCACCTATTAATGGTGCAACTTTCATTCAAATCCAACAACCTTTTCTTCATTGTAAATATTTAAATGTGATTTTAAGCATTTAAATATAGCTTTGTAAATCCATTTCTCCTATTCTGCTACTCCAAATCCAAAACTAGAAATTTTCCCCTTCTTAGTTTTCACCCTAGTATTTAACAAAAATGAGTTGACATTTTTCTGAGCACTTTGGTTTTTCTGTTTTATTATTGCCTTATTTTTCTCGTTATTATTTTGCGACGATAGATTGCGTTGCTGACGAAGGAGTTGGACCAGAAGACTTTGAAGACCCAGAAGACTTTGTTGAGCCAGGCAAGCAGCCCTTTGACCATGTCTATGAAACCCTTTTTATGCATGTCATATAGCACTTTATTGCTTGCATCAGAACACGGTACTGTGATGACCACATGGGGTAGTTTGCCACCGTTACTTCCTCGTTTATACTTGCATTGTGTATGACCCTACCTTCTTATGAGGGTTATGCTGGTGGGAGTAGATAGGATGCTAAAGTAGATGCTACGCAAAAAGGGACGGGTATATGCATGATGAAGGAGGCAAAGTATTTTCAAAAGACTTTTCAAAAACCTCGTCGGGTGCCACTTATGCCCGAGAGAGATGATGAGATGGGTAACCACTTGATGACGAAGTGGTGTACCGAGGAAAGTGTGTGTGTTGTTTTCGAAAATGGATTAGATTTAAGATTTCATGACTGTCCCAACCTTACATGCGCAACCACTCTATCCTTATATGGGAAAGGGCATTATTGATTACCTAGGCCGATGCTAGCTTGGAGCCCGCATTACTAGTGATGGGGGAGAGTTGGTGCTCTGTCTCGGGATGGGGTCGTGCCAGGTAGGGCGGCCATGAATGTTTTCACAGGGCACCGGATACACCGTTGTGTCCCCTCTCGGATGTTACGATCTTGAGTGAGTCTCGTATGATGTACATCGCGAGGATACGGAACAATGAGTGGACTCCTTGTTAGTGTTGTCTAGGGAAGGATAGTGATCGGGTGCTTACCCCGGGTACTTGAGGTATCGCGGGTCGTGGATGACACGGAAGTTCCCCGGATCTTGTGGGTAAAGTGTGCAACCTCTGCAGAGTGTAAAACTATTCGAATAGCCGTGCCGACAATATTTATGTTGTGTCACGCCCAATATGCGACCCTATCCAAAAGGAACTCGAAGGTCCCACTAAGGATAGACCCGCATATTGAAACGCTTTTGCAAGGTGGATATCATTACATCAACATTACATAATAGATGGGGATACATACATAAGGCATACAATGCCACACGAATACATCAATACAACATACAAGAACAACATCCGACTACGGATGAATCATAAACAGAAACTCAAACAATATCCACCCTGCTAGCCCAGGCTGCCGACCTGGAACCTATCCCCTGATCGAAGAAGCGGAAGAAGAACTCAACGCAAGCAAGCATCGCTCTCGCGTCATGATCATCGCAAAACCTGTACCTGCAACTGTTGTTGTAGTAATCTGTGAGCCACGAGGACTCAGCAATCCCATTACCATGGGTATCAAGACTAGCAAAGCTTAAAGGGAAAGGAGGGGGTAAAGTGGTGAGGCTGCAGCAGTGACTAAGCATGATATGGTGGTTAACATACGCAAATGAGAGCGAGAAGAGAACAAGTGGAACGGTCGCCAACTAGCAATGATCAAGAAGTGATCCTAAACTCCTACTTACGTCAAACATAACCCAGAAACCGTGTTCACTTCCCGGACTCCACTGAGAAGAGACCATCACGACTACACACACGGTTGATGCGTTTTAATTCGGATCTGGTGTCAAGTTATCTACAACCGGACATTAACAAATTCCCATCTGCCTATAACCGCAGGCACGACTTTCGAAAGATTATACCCTGCAGGGGTGTCCCAACTTAGCCCATGATAAGCTCTCGCGATCAACGAAGGAATAGACCTTCTCCCAGGAAGACCCGATCAGACTCGGAATCCCGGTTTACAAGACATTTCGACAATGGTAAAACAAGACCAGCAAGACCGCCCGATGCGCCCACAATCCCGATAGGAGCTGCACATATCTCGTTCTCAGGGCAACACTGGATAAGCGAAGTGTACGGGAACCGACGTAACCCAAGTTGCCAAGGGATGGCCCCGCACGGTGCTCTAGTTTGGACCAACGCTTAGACAAGCACTGGCCCGGGGGGGCTGTAATAAAGATGACCCTTGGGTTAATTACTCCCAAGGGAAAAGTAGGTGGTGGTGAGGCAAATGGTAAAAGTCAATGTTGGGCCTTGCTGGAGGAGTTTTATTCAAAGCGAACTGTCAAGGGGGTCCCATAAATCACCCGACCGCGTAAGGAACGCAAAATCCGGGAACATAACACCGGTATGATAGAAACTAGGGAGGCAAGAGTGGAACAAAACACCTGGCATAAGGCCGAGCCTTCCACCCTTTACCAAATATATAGATGCATTAATAATATAAGAGATATTGTGATATCCCAACATAATCCTGTTCACCATGGAGCAATCTTCAACTTCACCTGCAACTAGCAACGCTATAAAAGGGGCTGAGCAAAGCGGTAACATAGCCAAGCAACGGTTTGCGTAGGAAAGGTGTCAAAGGTTAAAGGTTCATGGCAATATGGGATGGCTTGATGAACAAGTGATAGGTATCGCAGCATAGCAATAGAACGAAGCAACCAACATAGCAATGATAGTAGTGAGATCCAGGGTAGCGGTCATCTTGCCTGAAATCCCGCAAGGAAGAAAAACGAGTCCATGAAGAAGATGAAGCCACCAGGACGAACCACACGTAGACGAACGCATCCTCACGAACGCAACGAAACGAGAACTATCGAGAAGAAGCACACAACATGTAAACACACCACACATAGACAAGACATGATGCACAACAAGCATGATGCATGACAAGGCTACATGAAGCTACTCATGGCAAGAGATGATGCACCCCAGGAGCAACACATCAAGGCAAGTTTAAATGAGGCCGGAAACAACATATAACAATTCCGGTAAGTCCTCATATGCATATTTCGAAATTGGTCCAGATCTGAATAAACCTTATGTTCAAGTTGTTAAACAGCAAGTTAAGATGCACCACGATGATCCACACGAGATTCTAGTCAAATTACATATAAAGTTTATTAGATTCGGAGCTACGGCCTAGAAGATATGAGCAAAACAAGTTAAACATGGCATTGATGCAAAATGCACCCAAACATCAAGCAAACACACCCAAACAAGGAGGCAACATGATAATACGAAGCTACATGCAAAATCAAGCAAGTTTCATATAGAGCACACTCAAAACGGAGCAACGGTGCAACACATACGCACTATACAAGTCATAGCAACAATCTGTCCAAAACAGCAACTAGGCATATTGCAAGCATCAAAACAACAAGCTACAACACCTCAACATAATAACAAAAGGCATGGGCAGGATGTACAGGTAGAGCATAACAAAACATGAACACTGAGCTATCTCCAGAAAAGACTAGAACATGCTCAAAATGACATGGAAAGATTGCAAATAGTAACAGTTTCAGACTTTAGCAGAAATAACATCAGGTTGCAATGTTCAGAGCTATCAAATAACATGTTACAGGAACTTAACATGGCAAACAAAGGCATGGCATGAATCTACTAATAGCATAGATCAAAAGTCCTTTACTGACCATAAGCCAAAAAGGATCAGAAGATATGATGGCACTCATGTAAACATGGCAAGTTATATAACAGATTCAAACATGGCAGAAACAGAATTATGAAGGCATGTAGATGAGCTTGTGCAACTCACTACAGAGCAATACATGGCATGGAAAGGCAACCAACAGTAAGAAGGCATGTTTATGAAGCTAAGCATGGCAAGAGCAAGTTCATAGGGTGCATGGAACACTAGGAAAACACATGGTAACAAGTGAACTTAATGTTAACAGGCTGACAGCAACATTATTTAGCAACTTTGGAGCAAGATATGAACAAGCTACAGCAACCTATAATTGCAACCAAGGGCATGGATGGATAGAGCAAGACATGTAGATTAAAACATGTTTAGTGATCATCTCCAGATTATGCATAGAATGATTAGTAGCAACATGTTTATATAGCATCACGAAATAACAGATTCATCCTAGCAAAACAGCAACATCATGTACACTACTTAACAAGCTCGATTCACTCACCACAAGTCATTGCATGACAAGATAAGCATAGCATCATCAAGAAGACATGTTTGTGAAACAAACCAAGGCAAGAACAAGTCCATAGCATGCAAGGATCAACTATAGCAAGCTTGGCCAAATTGAATAACACGTAAACAACCTGCCAGGAAACATTTTGAAGCAAAAGTAGAGCACTCAAATGACATGCTAGACTACTCCATAATTGCAAACAAGGGCATGAATGGATAGAAAACAACCATATGTTCAAAACACCCTTACTGAAGTATCTCTAAATATGCATGGATCTCTCTGTAGCAACAAGTTTACATGGCATAAAAATAACAGCAGACAGGGACTGAAATCAGCAACAGCAAGATGCCTAGTTTGCATGCTTGTGCTAGTCACCACATTGATCACAAAAATACATGGATAGCACCACTGGAAAGATGGCATAGCATAGATCAAAACACATGTAGACATCAACCTCATAGGATGCACACATCAATCATGGCAAAAATGACAAATGAGCAAGTTATAACAGTTTCAGCAGATTAACATCAACATGCAGTCTTCCAACAGAATTTAGGGCATCAAGATGAACTCAAATGAAAATGATGCAATGGAATGAAATGAAGTACTCGTCGAGGCGAACAATTTGACATATTACATGCACAAAACGGAGCTATGGATGCAGAGATACAATGGCATGAACATGGCATGATAATGCAATAATCTGGGGACTTAGATGAATTTCAGAGTGGGGAAGGTCAACCTCGGGGATGCACGGTTTTCGAGGCGGGGCCGGGCTCGCCGGAGAAACTCGCCGGAGAACGGGCGGGGGCGGCCGGAGACGAGGAAGGGAGGCCGGGAGAGGCAGGATCCGGGCCGGATCTGGGGGCTCCTCGCCGGATCCGGCCGGTTCCCGGCGGAGGGAGGAGGAGGCCATGGCGCGGCGGCGCGGTGCTGCGCGCTCCGGCGAGCACCGGGGTTCTCCGGCGGCGGGGCGGAGGAGTCCAGGCGGCGGGGCGACTCGGGGCCGAGCGTGGAGGAGGCCGGAGCCGAGGC
>NC_041389.1:193859404-193866536 GCF_002162155.2 Triticum dicoccoides | reverse complement strand
CTGGGCCTGCGGGCCGGCGGCGGCGCGGGGGTGGCTGGGGGTCACGTGGCGGACGCCGATTGGCGGACGGCGAAGGAGCGGACATGTCCGGCATCGCCTGGACGTGTCCGGCGGCGCAGAGGAGGACGAAAGCTAGGGTTTCGTGGGGTTTAGACCGCGAATTCGGGGGAGGGGACTAATTTATAGGTAGAGGGAGCTAGGAGAGTCCAAATGAGGAGCGGTTTTCGGCCACGCGATCGTGATCGAACGACCGAGAGCATGGAGGGGAGTTAGATGGGTTTTGGGCCAGTTTGGAAGGGGTGTTGGGCTGCAAAGAGAAGGAGGCTTTTACGGTTACCCGGTTAACCGTTGGAGTACCAAACGACCTCTAAATGGCACGAAACTTGACAGGCGGTCTACCAATGCTATACCAAGGCCGCTTGGCAAACCTCGGGCCATTCCGAGAACGTTTAACACCCACACAAGAGAAGAGGCAAAAAGGGGGACGCCGGAGGACATAGGAGTGCCGGATTGCAAAACGGACAACGGGGAAAATGCTCGGATGCATGAGACGAACACGTATGCAAAAAGAAATGCACATGATGACATGGCAAAGTGCAACACGCAAGAAGATGACATGGCAACAACAACGAATAACTGGCAGACACCTGGCGCAACGAATCCGGGGCGTCACAACACTCCTCCACTAACAAGAGATCTCGTCCCGAGATCTTAGGACCAAGACGGAAGGGAAAAGGGATGAGGTGAAGCAAGAACTCAAGAGAAGAAGCAAAGAATCGGAAGCACTCGAGAAGAAGAGATGAACGATGAGGATGACAAGAATTACGAGGATCAAAAGCTCACGGAATCAGATAGACTATGAAAGCAACTCTGGTTAGAACGAGATAAGAAACGAATAAGACTGAAAGGATTTAGGCAGCACTCCGGTTGAAAATGGAAGGAAAAGAACATGAACTAGAGAGGTTGGAATGATACTTGATGAACTCTTGAAGAATGAATTAAATCTTGAAGAACCACCATGAAGAACTCCGGTAACAAAAGGATGATGAGGTAGAAATGAAGGATGAAAGAATAGAAGAGCGTTGTGATGATTTAGATGGGGTTCCGACGAAATGGTCTAGAAAATTGAACTCCGGAAAAGGAAAGATGAAAACACTTGGAACTAGAATTTATTCAACAAGAAAAAACTATGAGGGAAAAGGATTACTCACTTGGATGAAATAAGAATAAGATTTATTGTATGTTTATCCTTCATCAAATTAAATTGATGACAAGCAATGGATTTTTGCATACTACTTATTCCTCTTGAAAAGGATTGAGAAATTACATATCGCAAACTTGAGAAGGTCTTCATGAACCACCGGTAAGATTGAAGGAACGAATGGATTAATATGATAAACAAGGAAAAGAATCTTGAACGAACCACCGTAAGAATTCAGAAATGACTGATAAAAGAGAAAGAATCACCGGGGAGAATTAGAAGAACAAATATGCTAGAGGGGATTCAGATGCAAAAGAACACGGAGATCAAGAGCTGATTACAGAACACTTGAACGAAGCACCGGGGTAAATAGAGAACGATAACTGGAATGATGGCCTCCGGTAAAAAGAATACGGGAAACAACTTCTGAAATACTCCGGATGGGTAAGAAAAGAATATCTGACAGATGGAATAATTCGAGAGGATCATATGAAAACTCTTCTTCGATCTTCAACTGACGACGACAAAACAACACCAAAAATACTGAGATACTCCGGGAGAATGAAAAGCAGAGAGGTTGAGCAAACAATGAAATGATCTTGGAAGCGATCTTGGAGATGGCATCTGGCGGATGAAATTCATTCTTACGTCACACTTGAAAAATTGAGAATAACTCCGGGGGAAGTAGAAGAGTCAGGTAAGATCCTGGGAAAAGACCTGTGGGTTAGGGCCCACTGAAGAGATAACACCGTTGGAAAGAATTGTTGAACAGATAGATGATGCACCGGAACAATTGAATTATTTGAATGAGGTGGCAACCTCGAATTAATTGGAATATAGACGAATCTCCTGAGATGTCTTGAGCACTCCGGAAGGATAAACTAGCGAGAGACGAACGAGCAAGGGGAAAAACACTTGAGCCGAGGAAAAAGAATATGATCAACCCGAAAAAAAACTTGAATTGAATCCACCGGAAAAGAAAAGAGATGAAGAATGACGAACTAGAAGAGAATTCACCGGTTGAAATAATTAAGGAAAAAAAACTGAAGATGCTCCGCATGAATGAAATTGATGGTCGAAAGAGACTCAAACTCCGGAATGATAAAGGGTGGGAGGGCGGGAAAACAAAGGCAACTTGGAAGGGGAAATCGACGAATGACTTGAAGAGAAAACACCGGTTGAGGTCATTGAGGAAAGGAAGCAAAGACTTCACACGAGTATGATGGATACTCGATTACGAACTCCGGTTCCGAGAGGAAGAAGGGTGGGCGGGTGGGAAAAGAAAACAACTGAGGATTGAACTTGGCAACAAGAAGAGGCTCGAGTCGACTTGACGAGAAATGCACCGGATCAAAGAGCTGAGAACCAACGATCGGAAAAACCAACTGCGTGATCCTAAAGAAAAATTTGAAGGGGAAGAGGAGTAATACAAAACACCTACGTCAAGATTCCTCACCAGAGCGACGAAGGGGCAGAGGAGTAAAAAGAATTCCTACTCTCCGATATAACTAGACTCCGAAAATAGTTTTCTTTTAGACTCAACAACGGCCAAACTACACGATCAATCAAGGGGGCTCCTAAAGTCGGTCGAGGCTCTGATACCAACTTGTCACGCCCAATATGCGACCCTATCCAAAAGGAACTCGAAGGTCCCACTAAGGATAGACCCGCATATTGAAACGCTTTTGTAAGGTGGATATCATTACATCAGCATTACATAATAGATGGGGATACATACAAGAGGCATACAATGCCACACGAATACAACATCATCATACATAAGAGCACCATCCGACTACTGATGAAACACAAACAGAAACTCAAACGAATAGAAACATTACATAATAGATGGGGATACATACATAAGGCATACAATGCCACACGAATACATCAATACAACATACAAGAACATAATCCGACTACGGATGAATCATAAACAGAAACTCAAACAATATCCACCCTGCTAGCCCAGGCTGCCGACCTGGAACCTATCCCCTGATCGAAGAAGCGGAAGAAGAACTCAACGCAAGCAAGCATCGCTCTCGCGTCATGATCATCGCAAAACCTGTACCTGCAACTGTTGTTGTAGTAATCTGTGAGCCACGAGGACTCAGCAATCCCATTACCATGGGTATCAAGACTAGCAAAGCTTAAAGGGAAAGGAAGGGGTAAAGTGGTGAGGCTGCAGCAGCGACTAAGCATGATATGGTGGCTAACATACGCAAATGAGAGCGAGAAGAGAACAAGTGGAACGGTCGCCAACTAGCAATGATCAAGAAGTGATCCTGAACTCCTACTTACGTCAAACATAACCCAGAAACCGTGTTCACTTCCTGGACTCCACTGAGAAGAGACCATCACGGCTACACACACGGTTGATGCGTTTTAATTCGGATCTGGTGTCAAGTTATCTACAACCGGACATTAACAAATTCCCATCTGCCTATAACCGCAGGCACGGCTTTCGAAAGATTATACCCTGCAGGGGTGTCCCAACTTAGCCCATGATAAGCTCTCGCGATCAACGAAGGAATAGACCTTCTCCCAGGAAGACCCGATCAGACTCGGAATCCCGGTTTACAAGACATTTCGACAATGGTAAAACGAGACCAGCAAGACCACCCGATGCGCCGACAATCCCGATAGGAGCTGCACATATCTCGTTCTCAGGGCAACACCGGATAAGCGAAGCGTACAGGAACCGACGTAACCCAAGTTGCCAAGGGATGGCCCCGCACGGTGCTCTAGTTTGGACCAACGCTTAGACAAGCACTGGCCCGGGGGGGCTGTAATAAAGATGACCCTTGGGTTAATTACTCCCAAGGGAAAAGTAGGTGGTGGTGAGGCAAATGGTAAAAGTCAATGTTGGGCCTTGCTGGAGGAGTTTTATTCAAAGCGAACTGTCAAGGGGGTCCCATAAATCACCCGACCGCGTAAGGAACGCAAAATCCGGGAACATAACACCGGTATGACGGAAACTAGGGCGGCAAGAGTGGAACAAAACACCAGGCATAAGGCCGAGCCTTGCACCCTTTACCAAATATATAGATGCATTAATAATATAAGAGATATTGTGATATCCCAACATAATCCTGTTCACCATGGAGCAATCTTCAACTTCACCTGCAACTAGCAACGCTATAAAAGGGGCTGAGCAAAGCGGTAACATAGCCAAGCAACGGTTTGCGTAGGAAAGGTGTCAAAGGTTAGAGGTTCATGGCAATATGGGATGGCTTGATGAACAAGTGATAGGTATCGCAGCATAGCAATAGAACGAAGCAACTAGCATAGCAATGATAGTAGTGAGATCCAGGGTAGCGGTCATCTTGCCTGAAATCCCGCAAGGAATAAGAACGAGTCCATGAAGAAGATGAAGCCACGAGGACGAACCACACGTATACGAACGCATCCTCACGAACGCAATGAAACGAGAACTATCCAGAAGAAGCACACAACATGTAAACACACCACACATAGCCAAGACATGATGCACAACAAGCATGATGCATGACAAGGCTACATGAAGCTACTCATGGCAAGAGATGATGCATCCAGGAGCAACACATTAAGGCAAGTTTAAATGAGGCCGGAAACAACATATAACAATTCCGGTAAGTCCTCATATGCATATTTCGAAATTGGTCCAGATCTGAATAAACCTTATGTTCAAGTTGTTAAACAGCAAGTTAAGATGCACCACGATGATCCACACGAGATTCTAGTCAAATTACATATAAAGTTTATTAGATTCGGAGCTACGGCCTAGAAGATATGAGCAAAACAAGTTAAACATGGCATTGATGCAAAATGCACCCAAACATCAAGCAAACACACCCAAAACAAGGAGGCAACATGATAATACGAAGCTACATGCAAAATCAAGCAAGTTTCGTATAGAGCACACTCAAAACGGAGCAACGGTGCAACACATACCCACTATACAAGTCATAGCAACAATCTGTCCAAAACAGCAACTAGGCATATTGCAAGCATCAAAACAACAAGCTACAGCACCTCAACATAATAACAAAAGGCATGGGCATGATGTACAGGTAAAGCATAACAAAACATGAACACTGAGCTATCTCCAGAAAAGACTAGAAATGCTCAAAATGACATGGAAAGATTGCAAATAGTAACAGTTTCAGACTTTAGCAGAAATAACATCAGGTTGCAATGTTCAGAGCTATCAAATAACATGTTACAGGAACTTAACATGGCAAACAAAGGCATGGCATGAATCTACTAATAGCATAGATCAAAAGTCCTTTACTGACCATAAGCCAAAAAGGATCGGAAGATATGATGGCACTCATGTAAACATGGCAAGTTATATAACAGATTCAAACATGGCAGAAACAGAATTATGAAGGCATGTAGATGAGCTTGTGCAACTCACTACAGAGCAATACATGGCATGGAAAGGCAACCAACAGTAAGAAGGCATGTTTATGAAGCTAAGCATGGCAAGAGCAAGTTCATAGGGTGCATGGAACACTAGGAAAACACATGGTAACAAGTGAACTTAATGTTAACAGGCTGACAGCAACATTATTTAGCAAATTTGGAGCAAGATATGAACAAGCTACATCAACCTATAATTGCAACCAAGGGCATGGATGGATAGAGCAAGACATGTAGATTAAAACATGTTTAGTGATCATCTCCAGATTATGCATAGAATGATTAGTAGCAACATGTTTATATAGCATCACGAAATAACAGATTCATCCTAGCAAAACGGCAACATCATGTACACTACTTAACAAGCTCGATTCACTCACCACAAGTCATTGTATGACAAGATAAGCATAGCATCATCAAGAAGACATGTTTGTGAAACAAACCAAGGCAAGAACAAGTCCATAGCATGCAAGGATCAACTATAGGAAGCTTGGCCAAATTGAATAACACGTAAACAACCTGCCAGGAAACATTTTGAAGCAAAAGTAGAGCACTCAAGTGACATGCTAGACTACTCCATAATTGCAAACAAGGGCATGAATGGATAGAAAACAACCATATGTTCAAAACACCCTTACTGAAGTATCTCTATATATGCATGGATCTCTCTGTAGCAACAAGTTTACATGGCATAAAAATAACAGCAGACATGGACTGAAATCAGCAACAGCAAGATGCCTAGTTTGCATGCTTGTGCTAGTCACCACATTGATCACAAAAATACATGGATAGCACCACTGGAAAGATGGCATAGCATAGATCAAAACACATGTAGACATCAACCTCATAGGATGCACACATCAATCATGGCAAAAATGACAAATGAGCAAGTTATAACAGTTTCAGCAGATTAACATCAACATGCACTCTTCCAACAGAATTTAGGGCATCAAGATGAACTCCAATGAAAATGATGCAATGGAATGAAATGAAGTACTCGTCGAGACGAACAATTTGACATATTACATGCACGAAACGGAGCTATGGATGCAGAGATACAATGGCATAAACATGGCATGATAATTTAATAATATGGGGACTTGGACGAATTTCAGAGTGGGGAAGGTCAACCTCGGGGATGCACGGTTTTCGAGGTGGGGCCGTGCTAGCCGGAGAGACTCGCCGGAGAACGGGCGGGGGCGGCCGGAGACGAGGAAGGGAGGCCGGGAGAGGGAGGATCCGGGCCGGATCTGGGGGCTCCTCGCCGGATCCGGCCGGTTCCCGGCGGAGGGAGGCGGAGGCCATGGCGCGGCGGCGCGGTGCTGCGCGCTCCGGCGAGTCTCTCCGAGGTTCTCCGGCGGCGGGGCGGAGGAGTTCAGGCGGCGGGGCGACTCGGGGCCGAGCGCGGAGGAGGCCGGAGCCGAGGCGGCGGGGCGGCACCCGCGGTGGCGCGGCATCGGGGCCGGAGGCGGAGCAGCGCGCGGGACGGCGCGGCGCACACCGGCGGCGAGGTCCGAGGCGGCCGAG
>NC_041389.1:193789123-193859102 GCF_002162155.2 Triticum dicoccoides | reverse complement strand
CACGTGGCGGACGCCGATTGGCGGAGGGCGACGGAGCGGACATGTCCGGCATCGCCTGGACGTGTCCGGCGGCGCAGAGGAGGACGAAAGCTAGGGTTTCGGGGGGTTTAGACCTTGAATTCGGGGGAGGGGACTAATTTATAGGTAGAGGGAGCTAGGAGATTCCAAATGAGGAGCGGTTTTCGGCCATGCGATCGTGATCAAACGACCGAGAGCATGGAGGGGAGTTAGATGAGTTTTGGGCCAGTTTGGAAGGGGTGTTGGGCTGCAAAGAGAAGGAGGCTTTTACGGTTACCCGGTTAACCGTTGGAGTACCAAACGACCTCCAAATGGCACGAAACTTGACAGGCGGTTTACCGGTGCTATACCAAGGCCGCTTGGCAAACCTTGGGCCATTCCGAGAATGTTTAACACCTGCACAAGAGAAGAGGCAAAAAGGGGGACGCCGGAGGACATAGGAGTGCCGGATTGCAAAACGGACAACGGGGAAAATGCTCGGATGCATGAGACGAACACATATGCAAAAAGAAATGCACATGATGACATGGCAAAGTGCAACACGCAAGCAGATGACATGGCAACAACGACGAATAACTGGCAGACACCTGGCGCAACGAATCCGGGGCGTTACATGTTGATACCTATGACCTGTCCTCATGGTTACTTGAATTCTCTTGATGCATGTCTTAAAAGTTGTTGAACATGTCATTGCACTCAAAACTAGCTTTCTGCAAAAATTTACCTATATCATGTATTGTTACATCTTGGACCAAAACATGGGTTGCTTGCGAGTACATTCACAGTACTCATTGGCTTGCTACTGGTTATTTAATTGACCAGGCATGGAAGAACCGGAGTTCGAAGAAGAGTTCTTTGGAGACGAACATGCGAACTAGGATGTTTCCCAGTCAGAATTCCTGTAGGGTTGAGGCAGATGGCATGGGTTCTACTTATCGACGAAGATTTCCGCTGCTTGTGTTTCATTTGATGTTCAGCCCTTAAGGCTTTATCAATGTAAGACATGACCATAATGGTCATAATTTGTGTAAGGCGGTATGTAAGGATGTAAGACTCTTGTTATTCAGCTTCTGTGTGTTCATTGAGCATTGATCTCTGGGTTCACTGTACACGTGCATTCGGTGATCTCGACTTATGAGTCGGGGTCCCCACAGCACAATACGGGCATTCCGCTTCACCTTGTTCAACAACCAGAATGTCTTTCGCCTCTTTCTTTACCGTATTTAATAGTACAAGTATACAACCCTGGTTCATCATTCTTTATTTGGTGCTTATGTAATTCTTGAACATATGTACCTGTTGAAAAGAATAACGCATTGCTTGTTGAACCTGATGGATAAGAATAAAGTTATAGCCTACTTTCAAATTTGAATTCGGTACAATTTTAAATAGCAGTGATTAAATTAGGGTGAAAATACGCTCTGTAGGTCGTTACGGTGCATGGTCTATATAGCACAAACATGTGTGGTATACATCATAATCCGAGATGGTTCACGGAGAGGAAACATGTGCAACCATGCACATAGTTGCCGTTTGCGAAGCGTGTGTGACGTCAGATAATATCACAAACAGTGCGAGCAAACTAAATGTTTGTAATAGTTGCATTATTGTACACGATTTACAGTCATGAACCGTTTCTGATGTCATACGCATCGTGAACGTTGCACCACATATGGTTAGCTAATCCTGTATGACAAATGATGCGTGTGCGATAGATATCCTGTACGACACTGGTATGACGGTCCAACATTTCGTAATCCTATCTGACACTCGGATGATGATTAGCTAATCTTCTTAATTACATATCACATATGGTTCGGGAGAAGTGAGTGTGTGTGATTGTCTGCTTATCATACACGTTGTATAATCGTGAACTGTTTGTGATGGGGCACGCATCATAAACATAGCACCACAGAATGCTGACTGTGTTGGTAATGCAAGAACAAACAAGTAGCAAGGATGGAGCATTTTGGATATTTGACATATCACAAACAGTTGTCTGAAGGATCGCATTTGGGATAGATGATGGCATCTCATATGCTTAGTTATGCAAAGCGTATGTATTGCTACTCCCTATCCCTAATAGTTTATGGGTCGTGTGGGAAGGACCCCCCCCCCCATCACACACATAGGCATGGAGACGGTTTAAAATGCCATCGTGGAAAGGGGTTAAAAACCGTTTGTATAGCAGCTCATTGTAGCAGTGCGCGCCAATATCTTTTCTTCAGCCACACCTATCGTTTCGGTGGTAGACATGCTTCTATCCCGGATCATGCCTTTCATCTTATTGCTATGGCAACCCTTACTGATCTTCATTATGAGAAAAGGTCAATGCTAGTAGACCCATCTTTCCATCGTTACCCTATCATGTCACCTATTCCATGGACGAGTACGGTTCCCTTCCTCCGTGTGATGATGATGTGGTCGTGACATCGTGTCCTGCTACATGATCATTGAGTACGTCCTCACCCCCGAGCCAGTCATGGATGCCACCTGGCCAAGCCAGCACTTGGTGTAGCTTTGTTTACACCAACTTCTCCAGATACTGATCCATCTTCGTGCACACCGTCACAGCATGATTAGATCATAGTACTAGAATTTCCCACGACATTTGTGTGGCATAAGTAGGCTTGCATATTGTTTGGAATAGCAGTAAGATGTGATGTTGCTTGTGTATGATTTGAATGCCTTTTGTGTGATTTTGTTCAGTTGAGTTGTTTAGTTTGCTTCTTTATTTGGTCCTTTGGTGTTACCTTATTTTCCCTTATTAAAGTTTCTAATCAATCGACACCGGACTCGAAGAAGCAATGATGATTTCAAATATTTGGAAGCTCAGCTGAACGGTATGGCATTCTCAATTGACTTTATTGTATTGGGAATATCTACTATGAATAGGTATCCTAATCGACTATCAGCATCAAGTCCGCATCAGTTGTGCAACCTTTAAAAGTAATGATCAAACCAGCAGGAAGACAAGTCAGGTGCAAGGCCAATGTGTAACGCCCCGGATTCGATGCGCCAGGTGTCTGCCAGTTATTCGCCGTTGTTGCCATTTCATTTGCTTGCGTGTTGCATTTTGCCTTGTCATCATATGCATTTCATGTTGCATACGTGTTCGTCTCATGCATCCGAGCATTTTCCCCGTTGTCCGTTTGGAAACCCGGCACTCCTATGTCCTCCGGCGTCCCCTTTTGTCTCCTATTGTGAGCGGGTGATAAACTTTCTCGGAATGGCCCGAGGTTTGCCTAGCGGCCTTGGTATAGCACCGGTAGACCGCCTGTCAAGTTTCGTGCCATTTGGAGGTCGTTCGATACTCCAACGGTTAACCGGGTAACCGCAAAGACCTCTTTTGTGTGCATCCCAACATCCCTTCCAAAGTGGCCCAAAACCCATCCAAGTCTCTTCCATGCTCTCGGTCGTTCGATCAACTAGCTCCCTCTACCTATAAAAACGTCTTCCCCTCTCCATGTTTCGGATCAATTCCCCCCGAAACCCTAGCCCCGCTCCTCTCGCCCGCCGGACACGTCCAATCTGGACCGGACGCTTCCGCCCGCCGCCCGCAGCCAATTGGCAAGCGCCACGTGGCTCCCGCCGACCGCGCCACCGCCAGCCCGCCCGGGCCCGTCTCCGGCCCCGCGGCCCGTTCCATCGTCGCCAGGCCGCGCCTCGCCGCCTCAGCGCCCTCGCGAGCTCCGCCACCCCGCCGAAGTACGGCCGCCACCGCTCGCCTCCGGCACCGGCCCGCTGCCCCGCCGTGCCCGCCTCCGCTCGCCCCGAGCTCCGCGCCTGCCGCCGCCTGCTCTGGCGCCGCCGCGGCGGCCACGGCGCCTCCGCCCGCCGACTCCTTCCGTGGCCGCCGTCCCACCGGCGAGCTTCGCCACCCCGCCGTCCTCCGGCGACCCGTCCCCACCGGCGCGCTCCCTCCGCCGCCCTCGGCCGCCGCGCCGAAGCGCCTCCTCGCCGGCCACCACCACCTCCGACGGATCCGGCTCCCCCACACCCCGGTGACCTTCCCCAACCACTCCGACCGCCACACCGCCCGTCTCCGACGAGCTCTCCGGCGAGCTCGGCCCTGCCTCGATCTGGATCTGACGGTTGACTTTCTTCCCCCCTCATTTTTCTCTGTCCCCGAAATTTGCATATTCTGGAGCCAACTTTGACATGTCATAACTTGCTGCATACTGCTCCGTTTCATGCGTGTAATATGTCAAATTGTTCGTCTCGACGAGTACTTCATTTATTCCATTGCATCATGTTCATTTGAGTTCATCTTGATGCCCGAATCATCATTGTAAAAGTGCTATTTGATGTTAATCTGCTGAAACTGTTATAACTTGATGATTTGTCATTTTTTGCCATGTTTGATGTGTGCATTTTATGAGCATGAGCTCTACATGTGTTTTGATCTATGCCATGCCATCTTCACAGGGGTGCTATCCATGTATTTTTGTGAGTTGTGTGCTGAGTGCATCGAGCTTGTTAAGTGGGGTACTTGCTGTTGCTGATTTGCTAGACAGATTCTGCTATATTTTGTTGCTATGTTAACCTGCTGCTACAAGTCATTCTATGCATAATCTGGAGAAGTTCACTAAGGATATTTTGTTATACATGTCATGCTATACCCATTCCTGCCCCTGGTTGCATTTATAGCCTGCTGTAACTGGTTGTTATCTTGCTCCAAACTTGCTAAATAATGTTGCTGTCAGCCTGTTAACATTAAGTTCAGTTTTGCCATGAGCTTTGCTAGTGATCCATGCACCCTATGAACTTGCTCTTGCCATGCTTAGCGTCATAAACATGTCTTATTACTATTGGTCACGTTGCCATGCCATGTATTGCTCTTTGGTGAGTGGTTCAAGCTCACCAACATGCCTACTTATTGTTGTTCCTGCCATGTATGAATCTGTCATATAACTTGTTATGTTTACATGGGTGCCATCTTATTTTCTGTGCCTTTTTGGCTCATGGTCAGTAAGGGACTTTTGTTCTATGAAATTAGTAGATTCATGCCATGCCTTTGTTTGCCATGATAAGTTCCTGTAGCATGTTGTTTGATAGCTCTAAACATTGCAACCTGATGTTGTTTCTTGATAAGTCTGAAATTGTTATTATTTGCAATCTTCCCGTGTCCTTTTGAGCATGTTCTAGTGATTTCTGGAGATATCTCAGTGTTCATCTTTTGTCATGCTTTACCTGTACTTCATTCCCATGCCTTTTGTTCTTACGTTGGGATGCTGTAGCTTATTGTTTTGATGCTTGCAAGATGCCTAGTTGCTGTTTTGGACATATTGTTGTTATAACTTGTAGAGTGTATGTGTTGAACCGTTGCTCCGTTTTGAGTGTGCTCTATATGAAACTTGCTTAGAATTGCGTGTAGTTTCATATTATCATGTTGCATCCATGTTTTGAGAGTGTTTGCTTGATGTTTGTATGCATTTTGCATCAATGCCATGTTTAACTTGTTTTGCTCATATCTTCTAGGCCGTAGCTCCGAAGTAAATGAACTTTATATGTAACTTGACTAGAATCTCGTCTAGATCATCTTGGTGCATCTTAACTTGCTGTTTAACAACTTGAACATAAGGTTTATTCAGTTCTGGACCAATTCCTAAATTTGCATATGAGGACTTACCGGAATTGTTATATGTTGTTTCCGGCCTCATTTAAACTTGCTTTGATGTGTGGTTCTTGTTTGCATCATCTCTTACCATGAGTAGCTCCATGTAGCTTTGCCATGCATCATGCTTGTTGTGCATCATGTCTTGTCTATGTGTGGTGTGTTTACCATGTTGTGTGCTTCTTCTCGATAGTTCCCGTTTTCATTGCGGTCGTGAGGATTCGTTCGTCTACACTTGGTTCGTCTTCGTGGCTTCATCTTCTTCATGGACTCGTTCTTCTTCCTTGCGGGATTTCAGGCAAGATGACCGCTACCCTGGATCTCACTACTATCATTGCTATGCTAGTTGCTTCGTTCTATCACTATGCTGCGTTTCCTATCACTTGTTCCTTAAGCCTCCCCAAATTTCCATGAACCTCTAACCTTTGACACCCTTCCTAGCAAACCATTGCTTGGCTATGTTACCGCTTTTGCTCAGCCCCTCTTATAGCATTGTTAGTTGCAGGTGAAGTTGAAGATTGCTCCATGGTGGACAGGGTTATGTTGGGATATCACAATATCTCTTTTATATTATTAATGCATCTATATATTTGGTAAAGAGTGGAAGGCTCGGCCTTATGCCTGGTGTTTTGTTCCACTCTTGCCGCCCTAGTTTCCGTCATACCGGTGTTATGTTCCCGGATTTTGCGTTCCTTACGCGGTCAGGTGATTTATGGGACCCCCTTGACAGTTCTCTTTGAATAAAACTCCTCCAGCAAGGCCCAACCTTGGTTTTACCATTTGCCTCACCACCACCTACTTTTCCCTTGGGAGTCGCTCTCTCGAGGGTCATCTTTATTCAGCCCCCCCGGGCCAATGCTTGTCTAAGTGTTGGTCCGAACTAGAGCCCTTTGCAGCGCCCCCTCAAGGAAACTTGAGGTCTGGTTTTAGTTGTACGGATTGCTCATCCGGTGTTGCCCTGAGAACGAGATATGTGCAGCTCCTATCGGGATGTCGGTGCATCGGGCGGTCTTGCTGGTCTTGTTTTACCATTGTCGAAATGTCTTGTAAACCGGGATTCCGAGACTGATCGGGTCTTCCTGGGAGAAGGTATATCCTTCGTTGATCGCGAGAGCTTATCATGGGCTAAGTTGGGACACCCCTGCAGGGTATAAACTTTCGAAAGCCGTGCCCATGGTTATGTGGCAGATGGGAATTTCTTAATGTCCGGTTGTAGATAACTTGACACCAGATCCGAATTAAAACGCATCAACCGCGTGTGTAGCCATGCTGGTCTCTTCTCAGCGGAGTCCGGGAAGTGAACACGGTTTCTGTGTTATGATTGACGTAAGTAGGTGTTCAGGATCACCTCTTGATCATTGCTAGTTGACGACCGTTCCTTTGTTTCTCTTCTCGCTCTCATTTGCGTATGATAGCCACCATATCATGCTTAGTCGCTGCTGCAACCTCACCACTTTACTCCTTCCTTTCCCTTTAAGCTTTGCTAGTCTTGATACCCATGGTAATGGGATTGCTGAGTCCTCGTGGCTCACAGATTACTACAACAATAGTTGCAGGTATAGGTTATGCGATGATCATGACGCGAGAGCGATGTTTGCTTGTTTTGGAGTTCTTCTTCTGCTTCTTCTTTGATCAGGGGATAGGTTCCAGGTCGGCAGCCTGGGCTAGCAGGGTGGATGTCGTTTGAGCTTCTGTTTGTGTTTCATCCGTAGTCGGATGTTGCTCTTGTAAGATGATGTTGTATTCGTGTGGCATTGTATGCCTCTTGTATGTATCCCCATCTATTATGTAATGTTGATGTAATGATATCCACCTTGCAAAAGTGTTTCAATATGCGGGTCTATCCTTGGTGGGACCTTCGAGTTCCTTTTGGATAGGGTCGCATATTGGGCGTGACACAATGGTATATTTTCAGTCAAATGTATGACTCATATATAACGTTCTGGTTCAGCTATGAATGAAACTTGAAATATGTTATACTTCGGAAGGAAACCCTAATTTGCTATGTGTTCAGTATTCAGCAAGGAAGAAAATCAGACATTTCTTCTCCTACAAGTAACCGACAACAAAAAATATTATGGGTATATATATGGCATTCAAACATTATGGGTATATATATGGCATTCATCCCGCATCACAGTGAGAAACTTCGGGTGTAAGAAAATCAGTCTTCCTCCACATGCTACTAGAAGAAGCTTCCAATGCAAGAATCGTTAATTTTCCTTGCTACACTATTTGGATAGCTTCTAGTGTAAGATGCTTGACCTTCTTCAGCAAGTTATAACAGTAGGGTTCCGACATATGGCACTAAATCTTCCTCAATAAGCAAACAAAGGAGAAGCTTTTGAGGTACGACATCCAGCATTCCTCAGGACGATACTCTTGATAAGTCTTCATTAGTACGACGCTATACATAGTTATCAGTATTGCTACATGATATTACATTGTGAGTTGGTTGTATATGACAATGCATCTCAGGAATCAGGTCCGTAGCTATTTTGTCATAAGTACAAATCAGTCAAGAAATATGCCTGCCTCAAGAATCGAGTGTTCGACTACATATACTTCTAGGTATATGGTGAGCATGCATTCCAAGTCATGCAAGTCACTCATACGAGGATACAACTATGTTCAAGTGGATCTACGGGAAGAAGGTAAGGATGCAACAGCCCCATAAGTTATGCCAGAGGAAGAAAGTCAGATGTACATCTCATGTGATTTAAGAATTGACAAGTTGTGAAGCAAACAACCTTGGAACAATAGTCTTGACAGTGGTTATCAAGGTCAGTTTCCCTGCACCGAACAAGGTGATATCATGAACTATTGTCACCATCTTGTATGATCGGCCACAACAATGAGCTCTATATAATTACATGCCCACATGTACATGAGGACCCATGTCATCAACCATAACAAGGTATGACATTGGAATATTACACCAAGAACACATATGGTCACAAGAAGGATCGAGGACATATGTGAACAAGCTATTTTAGTAAGGGATTCTGACAAAGAAAATAATGACAATCAAGGAGTAAGTCTGGCAGCAAAGGTATGATGATTCCTGCACGCCCGTCATGGTCTGGATACCCAAGTCAGCTTGAGACCACGATTCCTTATGGATCGACATGGACATACACTTAGAGGCCTACTCTGTTCCATAAGGACCTCATATCCAGCCAACCCGCTTGACTAACTTCACGTGCTCAAAATTGTCAGTGTGGAATATCCAAGTATGTCCCGTCAGAACCAAGATTCCTTAGCCATCTCAATAGTTTGACTTCACTGGCCATGTTAAAGCATCGCACGACCTATTACCCTCATATGGACATACCGACAGAATGAGCAAGTGAGATGCTGAACAAAAACTCAAATCGTGTGCTCTCCCATGTGGAACTAAGTGCAAGGACAACCTGCCATGGAAAATAACTCCCCGCTAGACGACTATCAGTCTAGACTCGAGATGCTACTGTTTGAGGTATGTTACAACTATAACACCGTACCCCTTTATACTGCCAACGACGGGAGACAATCGAATCTTTGGTACAAATTTCATGCTTGAGACAAACAAACAATCCAAGATGATCCAGTGCCACCTACGGGCTGCCAGATCCCGTAAAGAGAATGTCTATGATTCTCAAATTGGTTGAACCCGGAAGACATGCATTTATTTGGATAACCCGGTGGAAGGAATTAAAAAGGGTTTCATGCCCACCTGCAATTTATTCATAGATTCATTGGATATTACTGTTGATAGATCAAAGAGTGGCATGTCAATAAAAAATCACTCTGAACTTGTGGAAACTCATTATCTCCTAGGTATGATAATATATCGCCACCCCAGCTAAGCCGACAGATATGAAAGAATCAAAGTCAGCATAAGGTTTGACATATGAGGAAAGACCCATCAAAACTTTGGGTAAGGTGAAGCAAACCACCCAGAGCAAGGTAATCAGATTATATGAAATTCAGGGGGAACAACATACGAAGGAAACGGATACCCGAGCTGGACACGATTTTGTTAAGTCATATTCATACTTGTTCTCTGAGCAACCAAATCTTGAGGATGATATTTTCCTAAGGGGGTAGGTTTGTAACACCCCAATTTTGGCCCTTTCATTTTCTTTTGAATTTCTTTGGTTTTTGTTTTGATTTTTCTTTTGGAGTGGTTCTCTGGACTTGAAACCTGGGAAGATCCTATTTCCTTCTTCTCCCAAGTGGTTCATTACTCACAAATATTTCCCAAGATCATGTCATTTCCATTCTAAGCCAACCCCAATCTTTATTTCTTGGGAATATTGCCTTTTCTATTAAAGGAATAACCCTGTTTGACCTATGTTGTGAAGTGATGTCTATTACACAACTTATTCTAGTAGACTCGTGTTGGGCCTCCAAGCGCAGAGTTTTGTAGGACAGTACCAATTTCCCTCAAGTCGATGACCTAAGGTTTATCAATCCATGGGAGGCGTAGGATGGAGATGGTCTCTCTCAAACAACCCTACAATCAAATACAAGAAATATCTTGTGCCCCCAATGATACGTCTCCAACGAATCTATAATTTTAGATTGTTCCATGCTATTATAGTATCAATCTTGGACGTTTTATATGCCATTATTTGTAATTATATATCATTTTTTGGGACTAACCTATTAACTTAGTACCTAGTGCCAGTTGTAGTTTTTTTGCCTGTTTTTGGCTTTTCAGGAAATCAATATCAAACAGAGTCCAAACGGAGAAAAAACTTCGGATTAATTTTTTCTGGACCAGAAGAGACCCTAGAAGGTTCGGGAGAAGGCCAGACGAGCCACGAGGGAGCTGTCGGTGTCAAAACCGGCGGATCTCGGGTAGGGGGTCCCGATCTATGCGTCTTAGGCTGATGGTAACAGGAGACAAGTGACACAATGTTTAGCCAGGTTCGGGCCCTCTCGATGGAGGTAAAACCCTACTTCCTGCTTGATTGATATTGAAGACATGAGTAGTAGAAGAGTAGATCTACCACGAGATCGTAGGGGCTAAACCCTAGAAGCTAGCCTATGATGATTATGATTGTGATCGTCCTTCGAAGGACCAACCTCTCCGGTTTATATAGACATCGGAGAGGGCTAGGGTTTACATGGAGTCGGTTACAAGGAAGGAAATATAATATCCGGATCGCCAAGCTTGTCTTCCACACAAAGGAGAGTCCCATCCGGACACGGGATGGAGTCTTGAGTCTTGTAACTTCACGCTCCAATAGTCCGGACGAAGTACATAGTCCAGCTGTCCGGATACCCCCTAATCCAGGACTCCCTCAGTAGCCCCTGAACCAAGCTTCAATGACGATGAGTCCGGTGCGCAGTCTTGTCTTCGGCATTGCAAGGCGGGTTCCATCTCCGAATACTCCAAAGTGATTATCGAACACGTAGACCGTGTCCGGATCTGCAAGAAGATTTTCACATACCATCGTAGGGAGCACAACATAAATCTGATCTGCTGGCAATCTATCGTGCCCTTGCATCGTGGCCCGTCCTAACACAAACCGGTTTTTTCTAGCTTACCTTGATACGTGTTGCGAGGCAGTTTTATTGGCACGCCCTGCCAAAGCAGAGATCGTGTCCCCCTTATTACGGGATCTTCCATCAATATGGGCATGTGCCACCCCACGACGACTGTTGGTATGACTCCATGTTTTTAGATAAGTCTCAAGTGGTCACGCTGAGGACTCTTGATATTCACTCCCTTTATAAAGGGGCCAAGGCCTATACCTCTTTTCCACCACCATTGCGCCCTTTCGCATCTCGAGTTCTAACACCCGAGACCCAAACTCAAACACCCCAGATCCTCCAATATGTCCGGATCCAACCTTCAAGGCCGGTGGGTGGCCTCCTTGATCAAAGAGGAGGACATTGCGAGGCTCAAGGAGGTCGAATATCTGACTGCCGACCTCCAGCATAGGCTTCCTGCTCCAGGGTAGGTCATCCCTACCCCCGAGCCCAATGAGAGCGTCGTATTTGTTCCTCACTTCCTCCGCGGCTTGGGCCTCACCCTTGATCCCTTTGTAAGGGGGCTCATGTTCTATTACAGGTTAGATTTTCATGATCTACCTCCGGACGCTATCCTCCATATCTCGTCGTTCATCATTGTGTGCGAGGCTTTTCTTCACGTCACCCCACACTTCAGCTTGTGGCTCAAGACCTTCAATGTGAAGCCGAAGATGATCGAGGGTCGACATGCGGAGTGCGGAGGTGCCATAATAAGCAGGAACGCCGATGCCCCATGGCTAGAGGGTTCTTTCCCAGAGGTATTCGATGTATGGCAGCAGAGGTGGTTTTACGTCACGGCTCCCAGAGGCACAAAGTGGGTGGCTGCCCCCGATCTCCGCTCGGGCCCTCCGTCACAACTGGCATCATGGACCGATGTAGGACGGAATTGGGGGCCCGCTATGATGTACCAATACTGCAGAGCCGTATCCGGGAGCTTCTTGAGAGGGACATTAACCTTATCAGCATAATTCAGGTAATGCTAATCCCACGGATGTTACCGTGCAAACGCCAGCCTCTTCGGATGTGGGAGTTCAATCCAGAGGGTCCGCGGACTATTATGCACTTCTTTGGCCTGACGCTCGAAGGGATGTGTAAATTATTCTTCGGACCACAAGTAAAGTGTCCGGACACCACCATGGATGCGGGCCTAAGTTGCAATCGCCTAGATACCCAAGTAAGTAACCTTGAAACCGGACACTTCGTTTATATTTGTCATAGTCATTATTCTGAAAATCCTCCATGGCCAGGAATGGCTCAGCAAGGCGGAGAGAATCGGGTGTCCGGCGCCACTTCCCGAAGGCTCGCCTAGTCCCACCATAGCCAAGATGCTTGGCCGGGTACTCAGCAAAATGCCCTCGGGAAAAGACGAAGGGAAGATGAGAGAAGCCGAACTTCACACACTGCGCATCCAAATCAGGGGAATTGCTACCTTCCCTAAGGAGGATAGTCGGGAAGGGAAGTCTAAAGCCTCCTCCCCGCGTGGGAAGAAGAGGGCCGCCTACGTAGACTTGGGGATGGAGGTGCCCAAGCAAGGGATGAAAGCGTCACTAGGGGGCCCTGCCCCGAAGGGCGTCCTTACCACGTCATGCCCGCCGACGAGCCAGCCCCAAACCGAGCTGTGAGTTAATCGTAGATTTGAAGGTACTCTATTTCTCCGAGAACAATAACCAGGATTCATTTTTTTGCAGTCCGGCTAGCAGCTCTTCTCAGCAGAGTTCGTCTTCAGGGGATCTCCCTCTGGAGATGATGGAGAGTGAGACCCCACCAACCTCTCCGCCTCATGAGGCGGGCGACACCGAGGTGTCGTCACGGAGTAGTCCGGATCTGCCGAAGCCAGAAGCTAATCCTTCAGCCGCCCTAAGCCCAGGGTGTTCGGCTCCCATGGGGGGCGATGAGAAGGGTCCGGCACAGTTTGGTGTCCGGCCGGACATACTGACGGGCCTTCTGGAGCAGGCCGCACTCTCGGAGGAGCACCGCTCATTAATGAGCACGGTGCTCAAGAAGATTTCATTCGCCACAAGCGGTTTGAATGAAGCGTTTACGAGCCTGCTCAGAGGCTTTGAGGTATGTAATGAAAAATACATAATTTTTGGTTGTGAGGCATGCGCTAGGTGTGCTCCATATGGATAGTAGCCCCTGAGACTCTGGTTGCCTGCCATAGGCGGCAAACAGAGGATGTGTAAGTAATGATTGTGCTGTATATGTGCGCAGGTGTCTAAGGATCCGGCAGCCGACCAGTCCGTTGAAGTTGCCGAACTAAGGAGGCAGGGTGGAGCTATTGATGCCGATATCACGCTGGTGAACGAGCGGCTGAACGAGTCACAAGGTATGTGCTCTGCTTTCCTTATTATGTTGTGTAGAAAAATTTGAGAGGGGCATAATATTAATGCGACATACTTGGACTGCAGACAGTGCCACTGTCGTGGAAGCCCTGAGGGCGGAGCTTGCCCAGGCCAAGGAACAAGCTCGGGCTAGCAATGCGGCTACCCTAAAGGCGGCCGAAGAGTTGAGAGCCGTACAGGCTGCTCATCGCCGAAGCGAAGACAAGATAGCCGAAATGGCTGTGGAGTTGAAAAATGCCGCCGACTGGTATGAGCTCCTTGAAAAGGAGAATCAGGTTAATTCCGCTGACCTGAAAAAGGCACTTAACGCGGCCAAGGAGATGCGGACCAAAATTAGGGATGTGCGGGAGGAGCTTTGACAGGCCGGAAAAATCGCGGCTGGTAACCCCTACTTACTGCGGATGAAGTTTTTGGATCCGACGTATGCTTCCCTGGATCGATGCTGGAGTCCTGCAGATGCATATGCGGACTAGGCGAAGAGTACGGCTGATGTGGCCAAGTTTTTCGAGGAGCAAGGTGATACAGAAATGGAGAAGCTATTCTGGTCGCAATTCAATGCTCCTGCGCGCCCATTGCCGTTGAGTGAGAAGATGGCTGCCGTGGCGGAACTTCATAGGCTCTCCGGGCTTGCCATGCGGTCTGTAATACACGATCTTTAGCCGAAGGAGCCGAAGTTGGACAGTTATTTTGGTTTAGTGCAACAATTCCTTGGTGCCGTATCACGGATCGATGCGATGAGAAGGTCGGCGTGTATAGAGGGTGCACGAATGGCTCTCGCCCATGTTAAAGCATATTGGACGGATATGGAGGCCACCATCGTTGCAACCCAGAATCCGGCGGGAGGCCAGGATCCGACCGAGCACTACTTAGAGCAGGTAATAGAAGGTGCTCGTTTGATAGAGGCTCTGTGCTCGAAGAATGTAATGTTCGAGTGACAAATTGTGTCATTGTAAAAACAATGTTATTTTGATTATGAGGCTATATTTATACTTTGTGCCCGAAAGTATTATTTGTGCCTCCTGTGCGGCCGTTTTTATGTATATGTGTAATTCTGAAAGTTAGCAGTCGTTGGCTTCAGCCCCCATGCATACAATGCGGGGGTGTTCGCGAAAAATATGCATAATCACACTTGATCCAACGTCTTGGTCCATTAAGGAGGTGATCGCACGTCGAACTAGGCAACCAGACTATATAGCTATAACACTTTCACTTAGCCATAGGAGTTTGACGGTGGGGCTACTATGTAGCCCCTAGTACTTTTGCGTGCATCCGAATACGGGCGCGTGTGTACATGACCGGGAAACGGCCCTTCGTTAATGCGGAGGAATCCTAAAGATTCCGGTTGAACAGTCTCTCGTTGTATCATGACAGTCAGTTTTCGGCTTTCTCTACTGAGGTGCTCATCCAGAATAACCAGGGCACAATCACAGTAGTTCTCCTTTGGCCGCCTTAGCCCATAAGAACGGAACGTAAGGTGGCAAACCCAGGAGCCGGGCAAACCCAACATTTGACCAAAGACATGATTCGGAGCTGATGCATATAAGGCCAAACTCGTGATGCCGAACACTCCCGAAGGTATTCGGACTTTATAACAGAAAATGGGCTGAGGAATGCCCTTTCATTATAAACCCTGTATTTCCAGGTACGTGCGTTAGCCTGTCGTGGCAAAATGCCAATAACGGCAGTACCCTCTGTGGGTATAGTACCCATGGGATGTGTAAACAACAAGAGGCAATAGAAAAGGTTTACACAAGGGCTCAATCTAAAGAGAAACCTTTGAGCGGGGCCCTACTACACGTCTGCGCCTTTATCTCTGTTGTGCCGTGTCCTGGAAGGGTATCACGCGAATGTTGTCTGTAAAAAGAAAGCACGTGCAGAAGAGTACAACGTAAGCATGCGATGGATAGTAAAAGTGTAAGAAATTGGCCTGCCAATAAGGTTGAGACAAGAGTAGGGTGTATTAAATATCTATATCCCCTAGTGTCCTCTATGGGATTACATACGTGGCGCCCTGGATCAGTTTTATCCGGGCTGCCGGACTCGTCTAATCGTGTCCGTGGTCTTAACGACCAGTCATGCTTTCTGGGGTTGGAGGCCGCTTAGAATCCGGCCGCTGGAGCCGTCGCGTATTCCTCCGCGCGTGAAGAGCACTCTGTGTTTCCATTAACAGTGATGATGCCTCGTGGACCGGGCATCTTGAGTGTGAGGTAGGCGTAATGCAGTACTGCGTTGAAGCAGGTGAAGGCCGTTCTTCTAAGCAATGCGTGATAGCCGCTTTGGAAGGGTGCGATGGTGAAGAGTAGTTCTTTGCTTCCGGAGTTGCCTGGGGAGCCGAATGTTACCTCCAGTACGACGGAGCCCCTACCATAGGCTTCAACACCTAGTATCACCCCTTCAAAGGTGGTGTTGCTTTGGCTGATTCTGGATGAGTCTATACCCATCCTGCGGACAGTGTCCTGGTATATTAAATTGAGACTACTGCCGCCGTCCATGAGGACGTGAGTAAGATGGTATCCGTCGATTATTGGGTCGAGCACCAAGGCATCTGATCCTCCATGCCGAATACTAGTCAGGCAGTCCGTGTGATCGAAAGTGATCGGACAAGCCGACATGTGGTTAGGTGTGGGTACGACGGGCTCTATAGCGTATGCGTTGCTGAGCGCGCATTCGTGCCTTCTTGTGGATGTGTGAGTAGCGTGGATCATGTTTATTGTTTTTACCTCTGGTGGGAATTTTTTCTGTCCCCCAGTGTTCGGCTGGCGAGGCTCATCCTCGTCTTCACTTGGTGTTTCCCTTCCCTTGTGTTCGGCATTTAATTTGCCGACCTGCTTGAAGACCCAACATTCTTTGTGAGTGTGGTTCGCAGGTTTGTCGGGGTGCCATGAATTTGGCACAGTCTGTCCAGGACTTTGTTCAGACCGGACGGTCCTTCTTTGCTGCCTTTAACTGGCTTCTTTTGATGACCGGGTCGAGAGCCCCTGAATCCGGCATTGACCGTTGTGTTGTCCGGGCTCTCTTCCTTGTTTTGGCGTTTGTTTTTATTGCGCCGTGGCTTCCCATTGCCATCCCTTATTTCGGATGTGCTTGGGTCGCTGGTGCCTTTACGGGCCAACCAGCTATCTTCACCCGTGCAAAAGCGGGTCATAAGGCTTGTTAAGGCTGCCATTGTCCTTGGCTTTTCTTGGCTGAGGTGTCTGGCGAGCCAATCGTCTCGGATGCTATGTTTGAACGCCGCTAAGGCCTCGGCATCCGTACAATCGACAATTTGATTTTTCTTAGTGAGGAATCTGTTCCAAAGCTTGCGGGCGGACTCTCCGGGCTGTTGGATTATGTGACTGAAATCGTCCGCATCCGGAGGCCGGACATAAGTCCCTTGAAAATTGGCCCTGAAAGCGTCCTCGAGTTCCTCCCAACTTCCAATTGAGTTTTCGGGGAGGCCTTTCAACTAGTGTCGATCTGGCCCCTTCAACTTGAGGGGAAGGTATTTGAGGGCGTGGAGGTCGTCCCCACGAGCCATGTGTATATGCAGGATGAAATCCTCGATCCAGACCCCTTGGTCTGTCGTTCCGTCGTATGCCTCTATGTTCACAGATTTCAAACCCTGTGGAAATTCGTGCTCCAGTACTTCTTAGGTGAAGCACAGGGGGTGAGCAGCCCCTCAGTATCTGGATGTGCTGTGGCATGCTGTCGGCTGTTGTTGTGTCCCGTGTCCATTCCGAACTGGTATCCGATCGGTATGATCGTTTTGGTGACCATAGTCCCGCGCCGGGGTGTGTCCTTTTGATCCGTAGATGGATCTAGTCGCGCCGGCTTTCTTATCCAGGTGCTCACGTAAATCGTGCACGGCGTCGGTAGCTGCTCTGTTGCGGTTACGAAGTGGTTCGTCCGGCCTCCTGGTCGTGTTGTTCTTTGGTGGAATGGCCTCGTCATCGAATTCTTGCAGCAACTTGCGTTTTGGATAGCTCTTTGTATGGCGATCGTCGCCATACCTTTCTTCAGTGTCTAGCACTTTATTCCATCTGCAATTGAGTGTTTCCTGTGCGGCCTTAAGCCGTTGCTTTTGTTTCTTTAGACTTCTTGCGGTGGCCATAAGCCTTCTGTGGAGGTTATCTCGTTCCACGCGTGTTTCCGGGATGATTAATGCATAGTCATCCGGACTGTGTTCTTGTCCTGGGGCTGTTTGATGAACTCGTCCCTCGGGATCATTGTGATCGGGCGTCTTCTCCGAACTGTGTTCGGCATGACCTGGCTCATCCTGCTCCATCGCTGGGTCCATATGGTCGTTGTTGCCTTCGGAGTTGACTGGGGTGTCGATCTTTTTGGCGCTCTTGTCGCTATTTTTACTGTTGCTAGACTTGGAGCGGCGTCTGCACCGTCGTTTTGGCTTTTGCTCAGGGGTTTTATCTTTCGGATTGTTGTTGTCGTCCTCCATAGGCGTATCCACCATGTATATATCTTATGAAGGGGTGGCTGTCTGCCGCCCCTGAGCGGTGGTTCCTGTTCTTCTCCTGCATCGTCGTCCGTACCGTCGATGTCTTCGGAGTCGAAGTCAAGCATGTCAGTTAAATCATGGACCGTGGCAATGAAGTGGGTGGTCGGTGGGCAACGAATTCCTTCGTCGCCTGCTTCCCACTCAAGCCGGACATAATTTGGCCAAGAGTCTCCTGACAAAGAGAGAGACTTCAACGAGTTCAGCACGTCACCAAAGGGCGAGTGCTAGAAGATATCCGCAGCGGTGAACTCCATTACAGGAGCCCAAGCAGGTTCGGTGGGCTCAGGAGCGCGCGGACTGGAACCTACAGCCGGATACGAGTCCGGGGGTCCGGTGTCACAGGCTTCTTTGGGGGTGAGGCATGTGTTCGGCTCTACCGCCAATGGGTGTGTGGCCTGCGGGGCAGGGTCCATCCACCCGTCCTCGGGCGGCGCAATCTACTCCGGATTTAGGTCCGTGGCTCCTGCATGGGCGATATCCCGAGCATTATCCGACAGCAGGTCTAAGCCGTGCTCATCGTGATTGTCCGGCGCTCCTGGTGTAGGTCCGAGCCCGTCGAAGATCAAGTCTCCGCGGATATCGGCCGTGTAGTTCAGCATTCCGAATCTGACCTGGTGGCCAGGGGCGTAGCTATCAATCTGCTCCAAATGGCCAAGCGAATTGGCCCACAGTGTGAAGCCGCCGAACACGAAGATCTGTCTGGGGAGAAGAGTCTCACCCTGGACCGCGTTGTTGTTGATGATTGAAGGAGCCATCAGGCCTTGCAGCGACGACACAGAGGAACTCTCAATGAAAGCACCAATGTCGGTGTCAAAACCGGCGGATCTCGGGTAGGGGGTCCCGATCTGTGCGTCTTAGGCTGATGGTAACAGGAGACAAGGGACACAATGTTTACCTAGGTTCGGGCCCTCTCGATGGAGGTAAAACCCTACTTCCTGCTTGATTGATATTTAAGATATGAGTAGTACAAGAGTAGATCTACCACGAGATCGTAGAGGCTAAACCCTAGAAGCTAGCCTATGATGATTATGATTGTGATCGTCCTTCTAAGGAACAACCTCTTCAGTTTATATAGACATCAGAGAGGGCTAGGGTTTACAAGGAGTCGGTTACAAGGAAGGAAATATAATATTTGGATCGCCAAGCTTGTCTTCCATGCAAAGGAGAGTCCCATACGGACACGGGATGGAGTCTTGAGTCTTGTATCTTCACGCTCCAATAGTCTGGACGAAGTATATAGTCCGGCTGTCCAGATACCCCCTAATCCAGGACTCCCTCAGGAGCGACAAGGTTGGGAGGCACACCGCAGGGGGCCCCCAGGCATGTTAGCCCCTCGTGGCACCTCCAACCCTAATTCCACCTCTATAAATTTTCAAATATTCCCCTAACATCAAGGAGCCAACCAAAATACTTTTTCCGTCGCTGCAGTTTTTGTTCCCAAGAGATCCCATCTGGAGGCCTTCTCTGGTACTCTGCCAGAGGGGGAATTCATCACAGAGGGGCTGTACATCAACCTTGCCACCCTTCCCATGATGCATGAGTAGTTTACCGCAGACCTACAGGTCCAAATCTAGTAGCTAGGTGGCTTCTTCTCTCTCTTTGATCTTCAATACAATGTTCTCCTTGATGTTCTTGGAGATCTATTTGATGTAATGACTTTTTGTAGTGTGTTTGTTGGGATCCGACGAATTACAAGTTTATGATCAGATCTATCCATGAATATTATTTGAGTTGTCTGTAAACTCTTTTATGCATGATTGTTATAGCTTCACATTTCTCTTCGATCTATTGATTTGGTTTGGCCAACTAGATTGATTAATCTTGTAATAGGAGAGGTGCTTTGTAATGGGTTCGGTCTTGTGGTGCTCAATGCCAGTGATAGAAAGGGACATGACACGTATTGTATTTTTGCTATTAAGGATAAAAATATGGGATTTATTCATAAATGAGTTTACTTTGTGTACATCATGTCATCTTGCTTAAGCCGTTACTCCGTTCTTTATGAACTTAATACTCTAGATGCATGCTGGATAGCGGTTGATGTGTGGAGTAATAGTAGTAGATGTAGAATAGTTTCGGTCTACTTGTCTCGGACATGATGCCTATATACATGATCATTACCTTGTATATTGTCATATTTTTTTGCTTTTCTATCAATTGCCCAACAGTAATTTGTTTATCCACCGTACGATATTTTCAAGAGAGAAGCCTCTAGTGAAAACTATGGCCCCTGGGTCTAATTTTTATCATATATTAAAACTAAAAACACCTTGCTGCAAATTTCTTTATTTATTTTATTTTGTATTTTTGTATGATCTATCTATCTATCACCATACAATTTAATCTTGCAAGTAACCGCCAAGGGATTGACAACCACTTGTTTGCGTTGGGTGCAAGGATTTGTTATCTTGTGTGCAGGTACTGCTAGCGAGGTGTTCCGTGGTTCTCCTACTGGATGGATAACCTTGGTTCTTAACCGAGGGAAATACTTATCTCTATTGTACTGCATCATCCTCTCCTCTTCGAGGAAATCCCAACATAACTCACAAGTAGCAGGAAGAATTTCTCGCGCCGTTGCCAAGGAGACATCATCAAAATCTATCAAGTACCTTCTCATAAACTTTCATCTCCTTACAATTACGTTATTTGCCATTTGCCTATCTTTTTCATCTCCCCCTCTTCTAAAATGTTTTCACAAAAATACAAAAATATTTTTCATTTGCCTTTTTTGATTTTTTGCCTTTTGTTTGCATGTTATCTCGTTTGCTAGTCATGATGTCTCAAGAAAATACAAAATTATGTGATTTTTCTAATACTAATAATAATGATTAAATTAGTACTCCAATTGCTCCACCCACCACTAGTGTGGAGTCTTGTGATATTAATGCCGCTGTGTTAAATCTTGTTATGAAAGAATAATTGTTTGGTAGTCCTAATGATGATGACGCGTCCCATGTAAACACTTTCTTTGAATTGTGTGACATGCAAAAGAAAAAGATGTGTACAATGATATTTTCAAATTAAAATTATTTCTGTTCTCACTACGAGATCGCGCTAAAACTTGGTTTGCATCTTTGCCACAAAATATTATTGATTCTTGGGATAAGTGTGAAGATGCTTTTATTGCCAAGTATTTTCCTCATGCGAAAATTATTTCCCTTAGAAATCAAATTATTAATTTCAAGCAACTTGATCATGAACATGTTGCCTGTCGGTGTACAAAAGTAGGGGCTCTACTTTTGACCCCTTTACTTGTGCACGGGCAGTCAGAGCCTCCCGCCACGGCCACACATAACACGGCAGGAAAGGGAAGCCAGAGAGAAGCTGAAGCCACAAGGCAAATAGAGCAACGACAAGGACCAAGGCCACGAAGATCAGATGAACGGAGCAGGTTTCCCCGGCAAGGATCCTTGCCGGGGAAGCCTCAGCGGCCCAGGCAAGACCCTTGCCGGGGGAGCTCGCCCCCACCAGCCGAGCGAGCCACCTTTGAGCCCACCAACGCTAGACACATGTGTCAGGACAGGGCTCGGGAGGCACCTCCGGGGTGGCATGCAGATCTTTGTGAAGACATAGAATACTAAAGATCAAATGAGGATGGGAAGGCAACCATCCTCACCGAAGAAACCCACAAGACCCCCGGCAAGATCCTTGCCGGGGAAGCCAGCACGCCATGGAAAGACCCTTGCCGGGCCACCCGGCAAGGCCCTCGCCAAGTGCACTGGCATGGCCACTGCCAGGCCCGTGCCAGCCAAGTCTTCGCCGCCGTTCGCATACAGCTGCTGACCCAACCAGCTGGGCAGGCACCTGCGTGGCAACATGCAGTCCTTCGTGGACGCTCCACCACCGCGCCACCTCAGCTGCCTGCCTGCCTACATGGCATCGCATGCACCGCTGGTCGGGGCGCGTGTCGAAACAAGGAGGAGCAGCGACAGACAAGATGGGCTTCGCTCCCGCCCCCGATAAAGTGGAGGCACACCTAAGCTCTGCATTGAATGCGCTTTGTCCTGCTAGCGATAAGATCACAACACTGTAGCACTTTCCAGCTCCCGTGTACCATTGTAGCAGCCCCTTTCGCCTATAAAAGGAGGCCCATGGCACACTGAGAAGGGATTTGGCTCTTTCGAACCTCGCAGCACCTAGAGCTAGTTCAAGAGCTCAAGAACACTAATACATCCACCAAAGCAGGATCGTAGGGTTTTACGCATCTTTGCGGCCCGAACCTGGGTAAATCCCCCTTGTGTTGTCTACTAGTCCCGCTCTTCTCACGATCCCCGCGCCCCGCAACCGTAGAAGGGATTCCAGTGATCCCATAGGTGTCGTTTCCCACCGACATCTTTGGCGCGCCAGGTAGGGGGTGCAATTGTGAGAATCTGGTCTAGCAGTTGACCTAGTTGTTCTTCATTGCCACGGCTCCTACGGACAAGGCGGCCAAGAAGGCGGCGCTGCCCGTTGACACGAAGGATGCCGAGGCGGCGACAAGAGAGCTAAGTCATGCTGAATTTTAAGTTTTTCTCCTTGAATATAAGGTTATTATCCTCGACGGTTCGGCCTACGTATGGAGAGCCTGTACGTAGAGGGCCCCTCCTGCGATCAGCAATGCCCTTGTCCTGTTTCGAGTCCGCTCAACAGTTCAGGTGGCCGCGTCGAGAGCGGCAGGGTAACCTTTCGCCATCGGCAACGCTTTCGGTTCTGACTCGAGTCAAGCTCGACAGATCGAGCGGCCGCGCCAAGGGCGGCAAGGTGCTTTGCCCGGCAACAAGCACACTTGGCAGGCTAATGAGGATCCATCCTCAAAGCGCCGCCCTGGGTTTACGTACCGGCAAGCTTAGCCAGTTGACGTAGGGCGGACATACAAAGGAAAATCGAACAGGAAAATAACATGCATAGTTTCAGAAGCATCACAGAGTTATATTACACAAATTGCCGCCGTGGTTCTAACTAAAGATAGCATTGTCTTGGTCATGAACCAGTAGCGGCGACGGAGAACGGGATGCCTAGTCTCGGCGCTGGGCCTCCACCCTCTTGATTTTGTCGATGCGGCTGAGGATGGGCTGGATACGCTCATTGAGCGCCGCGATGTCGGCATCCTCCGACAAGCTCTTCAGCACAGCTCCGAAGTCGGGGTTTGGGTGCCAGTGCGCAATCTTGGTGAGCACCCTGGTCATGGACCCCCAGCAGAGTATCCGGGATTCCTCAGCCAGGGAGGCTGCCTGGTTGGAGTGAAGCCTCTTCAGGGCGCCGACGACCTTCTCAAAATATATTGTCAGGTTGGCATTGGGGCTCAGGCTTGCTTCTAGGGCGTACCCCATCTCCGGCATCCCCATAATGGCCAGTTGATCGGCCGTCGAGTTTGCAACAGCGGCAAGGTGCACGAGCCAGCGTTTCTCGCCCGCCTTGTGGTCATTGAGGTTGGCGGTCTCGTTCATCAGCAGCTGCTTCTCCGTCTCCAGCTCCTTGTTCAGGATCCCCTCCTGGGTCCTGGCCTCCGACAGCATCTCCTCGAGCTCTCCCAGCTTCAGCTTGAGGTCTTTGATGGAGGTGTTGGCCTCGGAGAGTTCTCCAGACTTGCTGATGACCTCGCCCTGCGCCACCGTCAGAGTGTCTATGAGCGTATGCTTCTCTTGGGCCAGCTTTAGAGCTTTCTCCTCCAGCTCCTTCACCTTGCCAGCATGGACCTGAGCCTGGGCGTTGAGTGCCTCCTGATGCCTCTGCTCCAGCTCTTGGGTCCGCTGCAGGACGAGCTTGTCCACCTCTTCGTCCTTGCCACGGAGCGTGGTGGCAAGCCTCTCCTCGCGCTCGGCAAGGTCCTCCTCCTGGGTCTTCAGTGCGGCCTCGTGTTGGGACCGGACGGCTTCCGCTTCGTCGGCCAACTTCTTCGCCGTCTCCTGGGCCTTCTCAATGTCCGCCAGCTTCAGGGCAAGCTCCACCTCACGGTTGGCCAGCTCACCCTGGGCAACCTTCAGTTCGTCCTGGGCCTGGTGGAACCAGTCCTGCGCCTCGGCGACGCGCCCCCCAAAGTCCTCCTCCATCTTCTCCACCACCGCCGTCCTGGACTTGGCCTTGTCCAGGCGAGCGCGGTGGAGTGCTTGGAGTTTCTGGACACTGGCGCCCATGGCTTGGAGCAGCTGCTCCTCCTGGGAGCCGGCGCTACCAACGCCCGGCTCATCAATAACCTCGAGGCCGGCGGTGGCAAGCGCCTCCTCATCAAACACCTCTCCCTCAAAGGGAGCCCTGGTGCTCGACGTGACAAGGAGATGGACGAAGAGGTCGTCGCTGACCCTCAGGTACCTGCCGGAGCCCGAGGCAGCGGAGGAGGAGGGCATGTCGTGAAACGCCCCCTCCTCGGCAGTGGCCTTGCCGGCTCCCTTGGTAGGCCCCTTGCCAGGCTCTTCGGTGGGCCCCTTGGCACCATCCTCGGTGGCACCCCTGGCGCCCTCCTCGGCAGCAATCTTCTCCGCCTCCACCGCGGCATCCACGGCAACGTCCTTGATGGTGGCGTCGACATCCTCTGAGGAGAGGTCTGGACGCCATGAAAGAGATAGGGCGGAGCCAAGATCGAAGGTCAATAAGGGAAAGGGGAAAAGCAGAATGCAAGCGGAAGCGGAGAGCGAGTGGCTTACCTGTGCCGGGCCGAGAGGTGGAAGCCCCTTCTCCGCCAAGGTCTGGCATCGAGGCAAAACCACCGGCGCCTGCGTTCTCCTCCCCCTCCTCCGTGTGCACGGCCTCGGTGCTTGGTGTCCTTGCCGGGGATGCCCCTTGGGGCGGTGTAGTTGACGGAAGCGACACGGTCGGAGAAGCCCCATGTGGCTCCCCTTGGTGCTGCTCCTCTCCTACATCCACGGCACGGTTAACACTAAAGCATCACACACGACACACGTTGATCGAGGGTGGGTGGTGGACTCACGCTGGGGCTGGGCTGGGGGCTGCTATCTGGGCTGTTCGACACCACCAGTGGCGTACTTGAGGTGCCTGCCGGGGGCTGGCCGCTCGCCGAAATCCTGGCCCTCTTTATCCTCTGGGCTAGCGTCTCCACTTCCCTACAAGATGAAGACAAGTAAGCAATGCCATTGGGGGGGAGTGTAAGGAATGAGGGAGGAAAGCAGAGGCTTACTCTTTGTTCTCTTCCTCCTCCTCCTCTGTTGCTTTCCTCTTTCGCTCCGGGCTGAGAGGCTCGAGCTCTCTCTCCGGGCTGAGAGGCCCGAAGTCAAACAATTCAAGCCCAATCCCAGCGCCAATGTTTGCCGGCGAGGGGGGAGGCGATGGCGTCCGGGCGCGCTTGGACGATGAAGAAGCAGATGTCCTCTTCTTCGACGCCACGACTTTTGCTGTTTTCTTCATCGCCACCGCCCTCGTCTGGCGCACGGGCGCTTCCTGGGCTTGCCGCAGCTGCACGGCCCAGTCAAGGCGGACCGGCTCGCCGGAGTGGCCCGCCGCAGGACCCGCTTCTTTCCGGTGATCGGGTGATCGGCAGTCGCGGTCCTCCCGTCCTCGCCCTCCTCCGACGACGACCCGTCGGCGGCGTCTTCGAAGAGGGGAGCCCCGATGTTGCCGCCGCTGGCCTCCCCAGCGGCTAGTGCCCACCGGGCGAGCTCCCCCTCCTCCGCCGCGGCCTTGTCCACCATGCCGCTAGTGCTGCCGGCCTCCCTGACGAGCTTTGCCTCCTCCTCGGCAAGCCTCGCCTCCTCCACCCTGGCGGCGATATAGTCCAACTCCGCCGGAGAGGTGTCCTAGATAAGCTGCGGCTCGTCGGTGACGTATATCTCGTGCAGGGTGTTTAAGAACTCCTGCGCCACGAGCCCGTCCGGCTCAACCAAGTTCGGGTCAATGCCATGTGCGTTGAAGAGCGGCATCATGGCAATGATCTCGTTCTGGCGAGAGTTGTTCCTCAGCGGGACCACTCCCACCGGCAGCTTGAAAACGGGCTCCTTGTCAACCTTGCCGGCCTTCACGGCGGCCTGGCAAGCTTGCCGGACCGCTCGACCTCGCCCTCGTCATCAACCTTGAGTTGGAAGATTCGCTGGCAAAGATGGGCATGCCGTAGCACCGTCAGGTTGTTGTCGAGGCCGGGGCGGAGCCTGAAGATGTCGGCGGCGCTCACGAAGAGCCAGGCCGGCCTCCCCTTGTCGTGCAGAGGGGCAATCCGGAGGCGGATGAAGTCCGCCCCGATCATCTTGAGGGTGAGCCCGGCCTGGGTGAGCCAAAGAATCCTGGTGGTGGCGGCCGTGAGCTTCGCGTTGTTGCCGTCAACTTCGCCCCAATCGCCGACACGGACAGGCGGCTTCTGGCGAACCTCGCAGAATGATGGCGGGTCCTTCTCCTCAATCCAGCACCACCGGCCCCACCATTCTTCCCTCCTCTCCTTCGTGGCGCCATCCGGGTACGCCCCGTTGGCCTTCGGGATCCAGGCAACACAGCCAGCAATGGGGCCCCCTTTTTGGATCTGAGGGGAGAAGTAATGGTGGAAGAGCGCCATGCTGGGGTGCACCCCGACGAAGCCCTCGCAGAGATGTGCGAAGAGAGCCATGCACGCCATGGCATTTGGGGTGAAATCCAAGAAGCGGAAGCCATAGGTGTGCATGATGTCCTTGAAGAAATCAGAAAAGGGGGTACAGAGCCTGCAAGGGAAATAGTCGACAAAGAAGGGATACCAATGTGGGGAAGGCCCAGCGCTGGCGGGGACGACATGCGTGGATGGATGCCCCGTCTTCAATCCCCACAGATCCTTGAACATCTCCCGAAGCTCGGGCACGCCAACCGTTAAGGAGAAGTAGGCGTACTGCACCCGCCGCGCCACCAGCTCGCTCTCCGGCTGCTCCGACACGCCGGCATCCTTCGCTGCTCCCTTGCTCTTGGTGGACTTAGGTGCCATGGTGGCTGCGGGAAGCAAAAAAGCAGAGGATGGCGGAAGCACGACGGCGATGGGCAAAGACAGAGAGGCTCGAGAAGAAGGAAGAAAGGGGGCGGCGGTTCTGAGATTGGAGGAAGGCGCAGGGGAGGGGTAAAGTGAGTAGCGTGCCCGGGGTTATTCCTTTTTTATGGGGAAAGGCGCGAGCCGCCTCCTTTACCATTAACTGCGGTACTACGCATGCGTGCGAGTGCTGTCCCACGCATGCCTCCCGCGTCATGCGCGTGCACGACCCCCATGTCGTGCGTTCAACGCGGGTCGTGGGGAAGTGCGCGGACAGAATAGTGGCCGCGGTAAAAATCCGCCCCAACTGCCCGCGCACTGTTCTGGGCATGGCCCAACAATGCGCTGCGCTTATGTGTGGCCCAGGCCCGGGGGCTCCCGTCGGTGTACAAAAGTAGGGACTTTGCTTTTGACCCTTTTACTTGTGCATGGGCAGTTAGAGCCTCCCGCCACGGCCACACATAATAGGGCAGGAAAGGGAAGCTGGAGAGAAGCCGAAGCCACAAGGCAAACAGAGCAACGACAAGGACCAAGGCCACGAAGATCAGATGAACGGAGCAGGTTTCCCCCGCAAGGATCCTTGTCGGGGGAGCTCGCCCCCACCAGCCGTGCGAGCCATCTTTGAGCCCACCAACGCTAGACAAATGCGTCAGGACAGGGCTCGGGAGGCACCTCCGGGGTGGCATGCAGATCTTTGTGAAGACATAGAATACTCAAGATCAAATGCGGATGGGAAGGCAACCATCCTCACCGAAGAATCCCACAAGAGCCCCGGCAAGATCCTTGCCGGGGAAGCCAGCGCGCCGTGCAAGACCCTTGCGGGGCCACCCGGCAAGGCCCTCGCCAAGTGCACCGTCCGGGCCACTGCCAGGCCCGCGCCAGCCAAGTCTTCACCGCCGTTCACATACAGCTGCTGACCCAACCAGCTGGGCAGGCACCTGCGTGGCAACATGCAGTCCTTCGTGGATGCTCCACCACCACGCCACCTCAGCTGCCTACCTGCCTACATGGCACCGCATGCACCGCTGGCCGGGGCGCATGTCGAAATGAGGAGGAGCAGTGACGGACGAGACCGGCTTCGCTCCTGCCCCCGATAAAGTGGAGGGACACCTAAGCCCCGCATTGAATGCGCTTTGTCCTGTAATACTAGCGATAAGCTCACAACGCTGTAGCACTTTCCACCTCCTGTGTACCACTGTGGCAGCCCCTTTCGCCTATAAAAGGAGGCCCATGGCACACTGAGAAGGGATTCGGCTCTTTCGAACCTCGCAGCACCTAGAGGTAGTTCGAGAGCTCAAGAAGACTAATACAACCACCAAAGCAGGATCGTAGGGTTTTACGCATCTTTGCGGCCGAACCTGGGTAAATCCCCCTTGTGTTGTCTACTAGTCCCGCTCTTCTCACGATCCCCGCGCCCCACAACCGTAGAAGGGATTCCAGTGATCCCATAGGTGTCGTTTCCCACCGACATTGCCCAATATCGGGAAAGGATGAAATTGATGACAAGAAATTGCCCTACTCATTGTTTAACTTTGTGGATGATCATACAATTTTTTTATGCAGGATTGAACATTGTTTCTAGAAATCTTTTAGATTCCGCCGCAGGAGGTACTTTTAAGGAAATAAAATTAGGGGCACCCACCAAATTGCTTGTTAATCATATGGAAAATTATTCACAATGTCATACTGAAGGAACGCCTACTAGTAAAAAGTTGAATTCTATTGAAGAAACTAGTAGTTTGAGTGATAAAGTAGATGCGCTTATCAAATTGGTTGCAAGTAGAAAATACTCATGTTTAATTATCCCAATGATGTGCCAATGTCTACTTTGAAGGAGCAAAATAATGATCCCATAGATGTGAATTTTGTCTTGTGAAACAATTTTAATAGTAATGCTTACAGAGGTAATTTTAATCCTAGGCCGTTTCCTGGAAATTTCTCTAATAATTATGGCAATTCCTATGGTAATCCTTATAATAATAACATGATGCTCTCTGATCTTGAAAGTAATATCAAATAATTTATTAATGCTTAAAAAGTTTTCAAGACTACGAAAGAACAAAAATTAAGTAAAATTGATGATATGTCTAGGAGTATGGAAATAATCGTTCATGATGTAGAAAATCTTAAAGCTAAAATTTTGCCACCTATTATTGATATTAATGAATAAATTAAAGCACTTTATGTCTCCATGGATGAAAGTGATGAAATATCTGCTAGGTTGAAGGCTAAGAGAGAATTCTTAGAAAAAGCGATTCCGCCTGGTTTTTATTGTAGTAACGACGAAGAAATTAAAATGATTGGTGTTTCTCCCAATGAATCTTGGTTTATCAATATAAAAATTGATGAAAAGGGGACTGAAGAAGAGTCAACCTTAGCTAGAAGGCATCCCCATAGTTCGGAGGGTGAAAATCTTAATGAAACAATTGATAAAAGTGGGTTTGGAGAGGTAAAATTTTTAAATAGTCATGTGCCCACTCTTTTGGATTATGATAGTTGTTCTTTAAGTTATTGCATTTCTTTGTTGCAATGCACGCTAAATTCACCCAATGCTTATGAACAAAATAAGGCTTTTACTAAACATATTGTAGAAGCGATGATGAAAGTGTTCGAAAAAAACTAGAATTAGAGATTTCAATTCCTAGGAATTTAAATGATGAATGGTAACCCACCATTAAAGTCAAAATTAAAAATTGTGAGTGCAATGCTTTATGTGATTTCGGTGCTAGCATTTCCACTATACCAAAATCTCTATGCGATGTGTTAGGTTTTACCAATATAGATGAATGCTCCCTTAATTTGCACTTAGCAGATTCTTCTATCAAAATTCTTTGGGTAGAATAAATAATGTTCTTATTCTTGCAAATAGGAATTATGTACCCTTTGATTTCATTATGCTTGATATTGATTGCAATCTGTCTTGTCCCATAATACTTGGTAGGCCTTTCCTACGAACTATAGGTGTCGTTATTGATGTGAAATAAAGGTATAAAGAAAATTAGACCACCATATGAATCCATTCTGAGGGCTACCTATCGAATTAATCTTAAAGATGACAATACTTGAAACTATGCATTACGCCTAGCTAGGGGCATAAAACAATAGTGCTAGTTGGGAGGCAACCCAATAGTTATCTTATTTTTTGTTTATTTTTTTGTTTTCCTGTGTGCGCACAATTATGCTATTGTTATGATTTTGCTTTTTGTTTTAATTAGTGTTTGTGCCAAGTAAAGCCTTTGGGATGATTTGGATGATAATTGCTTTGATTCTGTGTAAAAATAGAAACTTTTGCCTCCACTAGAAGAATTGTTAAAATTTGCTGGAGCGTGATAAAATTCTGACTTTTTACACATGATTTATATGCAAATTCCCCACGTTGTCCTAATTTTTCAGAATTTTTGGATTTACAGATTGTTCAAATTGTTACAAACTGTTCTGTTTTTGATAGATTATCTTTTTGATGCATTGTTTTGCTTGTTTTGATGGAACTATGGATTGTATCGGATGGGGCGGGGGGTATAAGCCATGGAGAAGTTAGGACGTGGTAGGTATAATGAAGAAATAAAATAAGAATGGGTTTGCAACAGTACCTAAAGTAGTGATTTGCTTTGTTATACTAATGTTTCTCACGAAGGTTTTGTTAAATTTTGTGTGATTCAAGTTTTCAAGTTTTGTGTGAGATCACGATGGATGAAGGAATAAGGAGTGGCAAGAGCCTAAGCTTGGGGATGTCTAAGGCACCCCATGGTAATATTCAAGAACTCCCAAGCAACTAAGCTTGGGGATGCCCCGGAAGGCACCCCCTTTTCTTCTACCAACTATCGGTAATTTTACTTGGAGCTATATTTTTATTCGTCACATGATATGAGTTTTGCTTGGAGCATCGTGTATTATATGAGTATTTGCATTGTTTTATTTTTAGTTTGTCACAATCATCTTTGTTGGACACACCTTTTTAGAGGGACACACATTTTTCGTGATTTTTAGAATACCCTAGGTGCTTCACTTATATATTTTGAGCTAGGCAGTTGCTCTAGTACTTCACTTATATCTTTTTGAGCACCGCGGTGATTATATTTTGAAGAAATAGACGAACTATCATACTTCACTTATATCTTTTTGAGACTTGATAATAGTATGGTAATTTGAACAAGATATGAATTTGGTCCCAAAGTGATGAATATACAAGAAGGATATAATACTTTCATATAGATCATTGGATATGATAAGTTTGATTCCTTGCAGTAGTTTTGTGATATGGAGATGATAATATGTGAGTTATGCTAGTAAGTAATTGTGATTTATTAAGAATATTAGTGTTATGGTTTGTTATTCCCTATGCATGCACGTAAAGTCAATAGTTATGCAACAAAGTTACATCCTACTTATGATGCATTATTCAGTGTTAGTTATGTTCAATGCATGTTTATGACCATTTTAGTTTTTTGGTTGGTTGCTTCTTAATCTATTTTCTAGCCTACATTTGTACTAAGCAGAATTAATTCTTGTGCATCCAATTCCTTAAACCCAAAGTTGTGCCAAATGAGTCCACCATACCTACCTATATGCGGTATTTCTATGCCGTTCCAAGTAAATTTGCATGTGCCAACTCTAATTTTTCAATATAATTTTCTGTTTTGTGTGTCCGTACCGCTCATGAAGTGGCAAGTGATGGCCAATATTTTACATGGTAGGCATGTTATTCTCACGATGAGTGTTTATTCACTTGTCATTGCACGAGAAAGTGGCAAGGTAATAGGGATGCCCAGTCCCGAAATGAAAAAAATATCAATAATAAATTGCTTACAAAGTGTTGGTATGGAAGACACCTGTGGATATGGCTAGCCATGGATTGTGAAAAAATGTGGTGTAACATCCCAAAATCCTAATCCTAAATTTTGGAATGTTATATTAAATAAATAGCTTTGGTTGTATGCTTGATTGTTATGTGATTGATTGTGTGAAATTTGAAACTTTTTGAAAGTTGTGAGAGGAAATGAAATGACTTTCCCAAACTTTCACTTTTCAGTTTGATCTCCATGAATTCAAATTCATTTATAATGAAAACCCTAGAGTGAAGTCAACATGAGTTATTCCATTTGAAATTAAAAGGGTTTTTGAAAATATTTGAATTCCATATGAAAATATTTCAAATTCAGAAACTTTATGCAACTCATTGATTTTCATGAGAAAAGATAAAAATGACTTCTCAAAATTATATGAAATATGAGTTGGAAGTTTAAAAGAAACAATTGGAAAAGCCCCTTTGAAGTTATTTGAAACCCACCTTCATTTTGAAGTTATTTCAACTTCCAAATTTCATATTCTCTGAAAGTTATTCAAAATGAGAGAACTAATATGACACTTCAAATATTCCTAGGCATTTGAAATATATGGGGCCAACGGAAAACAGAAAAGATTTGAAATTGGTTTGAGATTCAAATTCGAAACCAATTGGGAGTTATTTGATTTTATTCAAATTATTTTTTCCTAAACATAAATATATGAAAATTAGGGTAAAATGATTCCCTTGAACAAAAAAAGGTGAAAATTAGTCTTCAAATCATTTTGGTATTTTAATTTTTTATTGAATTTTAAATGCAATAGTAGCACTATTTGCATTATTTAAAATTTTGTTTATTTTATCTGAACTTAAAAAATACTTCTTATTTTAGGAAATCTTTTCCTGATCATTTTGGTATATAATATGTCCATGGGATTATTTTAATTTGTTTTCTTTTAATATTTTTCTTCTCTGTCTTTATTTTAAAAGAAAAGTTTTCTTTTAGAAATAGACGAAGCCCTTCGGACCACCAGCACAGTAGGCCAGCCACCAGCAAGCCAGCCGACCTAGCCCACACCTGAGATGATTCCCTTCCAAACGGTCGCCGACCCCTTTCCTTCTCCCCCCACTGATAGTGGACCCCATCGCCCGATTCTAACCCAAGGCGATCATCACTTTCCTTCTGCCGGAGATCACCGCCGCTTCGTCAAGATTTGTCGTATGCATCGAATCTGACCTCGGCCTGACCCACGCCAGCTCCTCTATAAAGCCCCTCCCCCCTATTCAATCCCCATAAACCTCCTCGACCATGCCCTCTCCCGTCGTGTATTGCTCGCTGGAGTTCTCTATGCCACCACCACTCCTCGAGCTTGCTCTGCCGCCCACACTCACCTCCGACCCTCACCACCACCACCAATTGCCTCGCCTCAATCTGCTACGCCCAACCGTCCACTCACCCGAGCACAACGCCCGCTGGAACACCGACGCCAACAACCACTGAGCGCCGCCTTCGCCCCGAGCTCGCCGCTCTCCGCTTCCTTCGTCCTCAAGCTTCACCTCGACCACCCACATACGCGGGGTGAAGTGCTGCACCGCCAGGACCCCATCATCGTTGGAGATCACCGGAACACCACCTTCGACGGCAATTGTGCCACCTCTGGCCGCCGCACTGTAAGCCCCAACCATTTGCCCCCTCTTTCTCAACGGCCACCCTCCCCCACCCTCAGATCTCGATCCAACGGCCCGCGGAGATCCGCTGTTAATTTAAAACAATGAAAAGTTCTTTTAGAATTCGGTCGGCTGCCCATTGCTCAAAACACGCACCCGCTAGGACAATAAGGCGATGCCACGTGTTCCTCTGTCCGTAGCATTTTTCTTTTTGATTTAGTCTACTCAATGTTTTTGAGTGATTCCAATTGCATTGTGTCACAAATTTTATGAAGATTCTGTTAGTGCCTTGAAATTATGAATTTGGATAATTTAAATTTGAATTATTTCATACTTGTCCAAATCACTAATTTCGTCATATCTTAAGTTTTAAAATATATTTTTGATTGTTTCTTTTTGCTACTGTTTTGGTATTGTTTTGTTTATCCAGTAGCATATAGTAATTTCTTAGTTTGTTTTGAACTAGATGTGTCGCAAAAGTAGTAATGTTTTAGTATTGTTATAGGATTAGTATTACTTCCTTTAGTTTTGATTGTATTAAATTACTTTTATTTTGTCGTTTGACAAGTTCTACTTAGTTTCTGTTATGTTAATAATAGACATTTTATTTGCAGTAAAAAATATTTTTTATTATTTTTGTTTCTTTTGTTTTCAAAGAAAACTTCTTTTGGGCATAAGTAGAGCTTTATAAATGATTCCGATTTGTTTCCTTTTTCATAGAAAATTGTAGGAATGTTTCTTTCTATTATTTTAATGAAAAATTTATTTTATTTTCTGTTAATTTATTAACTTAGTGTTTTCTTTGTTGTTGAGTTAATGTAGGACAAAAAAACTAGTTTTGTGATGACTAGTTAAGTCATAGGACCTTTCTTTACTAGTTTTTCTTTGTAGTTTTCTATTGAGGTTTTCTTGGGCTTTTATTTGGTTTTTCTTACTGATTTCTTTATTGAATCTCTATTTGTTGATTGTTAACTGGATTGCTACAAATGATTGCTAGAATGAATGCTTGTGTGATTGCAATGTTTGACTATATAGATTTCATTGGAGTGACGAATAGTTCTATCAAGTCATTTTTCTAAGAGCGTTAAAATCTCCATCAAGCTATACGAGTCAAGTTCACTTTGACCATCTGTTTTACCTAAGTTCTATTTGCATGTAGTATCACCTTTTCAACAATTCCTCCAGTAGTGATATTGAATCTTGTATGAGTAGAATGCATGAGGTAGGAACCCACCTCCCTGTTACCAAGCCTGGGATGTTGTTTAGTTTTGATGCTACGCTATAGTAGATGGGGTTGGTATGAGTGCTGGGGAGTGGTGTGAGAATGGAGGACTCAATGTTAACGACGGCAGCACCATGATGGCAAATTTCAACTCTTCAAGACTTCAAGATTTCAACTCTTCAAGACTTCAAGACTTCAATACACAACACCGGGTGGAATGGATGAACTGCGCCCTAGAGTACCCAGTGGTTAGCCTAGATGTTGATAGAGAAGCACTAGTCAATCACACGGAAAGCTCGACCTAGACTCAAAGACGAAAGAATACTTCATGTCTAGAAGCTTACCTATACAACTGCAAGTCATATTGGGCTCTAGCTTGGTTGACCTTAGTTGTGACTCTGGCTGGGATAGTGCCAGAACATGTAGAACTATGATAGGATTGGATGGGCAAGGAACTATTCGCAATACCATGTTTCGTTCATCTTGTTCTCAAATACCCTGAAGTGTGAGAACATAAAAAGAGGGATCGAATCTTGTGGGTAAAGTGCATAAAGTCTGCAGAGTTAAAACCTAATCAATTAGCTGTGTCCCCGGTTACAGACAATTTGAGCCAATGGATTTGTATCTATCTCACAACTCTCAACACTCGACTGATAATTATTTGTGGGCAACTTATAAGTGTTCTGGGCTATGAGGATTGGTTGGCGGAACCATGTCACATTAGATAAATCTGTAGGGAAGACTCCTGTTATTTCTTTGTTGTAGGGAAATAAAATCAGCTTTTATGCAAAACAAAACTCAGGAACAGAGCCACAAGCCATATTGCATACAGAATAGTTTTATCATCTGTTTTCTCTTATTGTGATCTTGGTCGTACATTCCATGTATTGACCTACACGGCTGCAATGTATCATGTTGCAGGATTACGACGAGTAAGAGTATGCTATAAGGTTACGGTCTACACTCAACTTGTCATTGGCATTGATGGGACTCCATACCCGTTTGATTGTTTCTGCTAAGACTTATGAGGTATATATATCAGTTTGATGTTATTTATACATGTGATTGCACTCTAATATATACATTGATGTACTGTGTGTGCCAGCATACTGATCCAGGGAGGGCACAGATACACAGAGGCTTAACCGTTTGAGGTCGGGTCACTACAGATATTGTATCAGAGCACATGTTGACTGTAGGACGTGACCCTAGAAATGGCTTAGTTATAGGAAGACTCTGATAGGAACAACTTTTATGTTATACCACTGGTACATCGAGCTGCTATACAAACGGTTTTTAACCCCTTTTCGCGACAACATTTTAAACCGTTGCCTTGTCAGTGTGTGAGATAGGGGGGTCCTTCCCACATGACCCAGAAACTGTCGGGGATAGGGTGCCATGATGCAGACGCGTTGGCAAACGTAATCGTATGCGATGCAACAACATATCACACACACCACATTCTGGCACACGTGTGGGAGTGGTGATCAAATGTTTCTAATGACTCAGTGAAAACAAACAGTGTTTCATACTGAACCATTTGCAAAACAGTATCTAAGGCACACGGGCCATTATAGGAACTGTGTGCGATAGGTGCCCCATCGCGGATGAGTTTTCTACAGAAATCGCCTGCCGTGCATGACACCATCGCACACGTTTTGCGAACAATTACCGTGTGGGATAATGTGCTATCACAAATGGTTCAAGAGCCCCTTCACACACATACAAGTGCTGCAGATCATTTGTGGTTTGTTGCGTATCACCAACGGTTGCGGTATGAGTGACGTGTGCTTTCCATTTGGGATCGCACATGTTTCCTGAAAAATTTACAAGTGGGATTGCATTTCACATTGGGCACGGTTTACTATATGCTCTTGTGTGCGATAATGTGCTGTCACAAATGGTTCTAGAGCCCATACGCACACGTAGGAGTGCTGCAAATCATCTGCGCTCTATTGTGTATCACCGACGGTTCCGCTATGATTGGCGTATACTTCCCGTTGTGGATCGCACACACTCATTTAGTTGAACCGTATGCGCATCAATGGCCAGGTTAAAGCAAAAATATCACATTGAATAGTTTGCAAAAAGCAAATTCGCCATAATACGCAATTGAACAAATAGAATCCACAGGAAGAACATTCATCATAATCCACAACAATTGCAATTGAACAAATGGTAGCTAATTTCCAATAATTTGTCGACATATATATGCATTACATAATTAATCATAGTGTACAAGATATGAAGACCTCGTCACATGGAAAACAATGGATCAATGCGTATATGTTTAGCGGCTAACTCTTACTCACTTTTTCAGGAGAAGGCGTGCTAAAATCTTCATTGTCACCAATGGGCTTTATGTAGTGATTCAGGAAAAGTTGCTGATAAATCTCCTAACCATCAGCAATTCACCAGCGGGGAGCGGTTCAGGGGTCCTCGGTTTAAAGATGAGTTGCGGTATTTTTAAGATCAGAATGTGCCATATGAGTGGAGTTGAAGATATTAATTAAGATAGACTTACTGGTACTAATTCGCGGATATCTTCACAACTATTAGCATATATGCAGATGGAGATCATGTGTCTGCAAAAATAGTATCCATAAAGGTTGGTCCTTGCTTGTTGCTAAGGACACTGAATTTTTTTGTACAAAATTATTCATGTATTTGCCCTGTTAGGAACAACCTAACCGGTGTTAGATGTATTTTTTGCGTTGGACAGAACCAGAAACATGTTTATTTAGAAACTTGAACATTTGATTAGCGTAAGAAAAGGAATTTGCAAACTATTGTATACATTTTCCAAAAATAATAGATTTCGGTGTCTTACCGGAGAAACGATCTCCTGCTGCAGAGGTAGTTCCTTGGTTTAGTTTTCCACAATGCCAACACACTGCAAATGAAGATGAATTTTCACAACATCAATTATTGAACCAAACATGAATGCAAATTAACTTTAACATCATAGAATTCAATACCTATCCATGAATTACTGAAGATGCATCAGATCTCGAGGCTTTATTGACTCTCTGAGAGAATCAACTTAGTAAATTATGTTCTTGTTTGGAACAATGAATACCAAGATCCAGTGATTGCTACAGATTAAGAAAACCATGAACTTATTAATTATGTCAAAATCTGAAAGACAATCAGTGTATGTGTTGTTGTTTATTTGACTTACCCTTCATGATATGGCCAGAGAAATGATTTTGCATGGGAGGTGTTTTTGAAGATAGGGGTGACCTTGTTAATGTCCCACTCCTATTCATCCTTATCATGTAATATTGCGCCAGTTGCTAATGCAAGATCTATGAAATACACATTCTCCTTTTTCTTCTCTGTGCGGTCAATCCCCTGAGAGGAATAAAATACAGTTAGATGTTTATCATTTACAGCCTTGTATGGAGAAGTTAATCAAAGTTTGTGAAGTACTTACAAAATCAGGCATCTAACAAGAGTGGCATCGAGCACGTTGAAGTTTAAGAAGAGATGTAAGTCCTTGAAATCCACACTGATGGAACCTAGATTGTGTCGGAAATGATCTCTGTTGTAGTAGACTAGTAGAACATGATGACCTGCTGACATTTGATACATGCAATATTTATGTAAGGCGCGGCAACTGGAACTGCACTCATCAAAGTATTCACCAACAAGAAATGGCTGGCCATGGACGTAAAAGCGTGCTTCAAGTACGTCTGCTTTATATTTTAGCAAGCGTAGATTCTAATTATGCATCATCCATGTCTGTTAATTTAGTTTTGGGAGATGAGTGCCTTAAGTAAGAGGCAGTCGTTCTCATTCCTCCTCGGTCTCGGGGGCCGCCTCCACACAGGTGCATCCTTTTTACCCGCTTCCTTCTTAGTACTTGAAGCATGTTTAGTGCATGGTCTTGATGGCTGAAAGGCAGATTGTTGAGAAGATGGTAAAGCTGCAACAAAATGCTTAGCAGATGGTTTAGCTATGCGGGACTACTGATTTGGCAATGTTGCTATGATGGACAGCTGGGCCGTAGGAGCAGGGGCATCGAACTATTGATCGGGCGTCAAAGTTATGTCGGGTTTCTGCGCAGATGGTGCCAACTTCTCGGTGTGTTGAGGAGGTTGTGCCAACTTGTTGCTTTGTTGAGCAGGCAGTGCTTACGCATCGGTATGTCGATCACGCGGTTGCGGACCAACGGACTGATGAGCAGTCGGTTCTGGACCTACAGACTGCTTAGGAGGCGGTTCTGAAGCATCAAATTGCTTAGCAGTCCGTTCCACCAGGTTGGTCTGCTGAGCATGTGGTGCTGCTGAGTCTTACCCCGTTGCTTCAGTGGTCGGCATCTGAACCAGTGGTGCATCTTTAGCAGTTATAGGCCTTGCCACTAGCTGCACTAGGGCGGACGATGACACGGAATGTATGGCACAAAGTCGGGCGGGCTGATCACATGTTTATGCACCATCCATCAGATTACAAGTATTAGGTTCCACTACAAAAAAATACACTTCCGTGATGATACATGTTTGTTACAGTAGGTCACGTTTTCTTTCATGCATGTACATCCATGACGATTTTATGACAGAAGCAAGATAGTCATACCTGTGCTGTCGTAGAAGTGTTCCATGACATTACCAAAATTATCATCATGGAAGTGTCCACTTCCATGATGATAAATCATGCGTCATAGAAGTGCTTTCATCAAGGGTGACCGACACGTGGCATCCACCATAACGGGACACTGTTAAGCTATCGGGTCCGATTTTGGATCCGATAACCCGCTAAAAGCCATGACCAATGCCGATTTTCCACGTGTAAAATTCTCATTGGCCGACGGAACCACGTGTCAGCTCCGCGTTGGCATAGGTGTCACTCATCCAATGGTCGAGATGTGCCTATGATATGTTGACACATGGACGGGCCCAAAAGTGGCCAATAAATTTTAAATGGGTCGGCCCAACTAAAGGCCCGCAAGATTTAGCGGACCATAATGGGCGGGCCTAGCTAAAGGCCCACAAGATTTTGCAGACCATAATGGGCCGGCCCAGCTAAAGTCCCAACATTCTTAGTTAATGCCCGTACGGCTAGTGTCAAATCGGCCTTTCAACGGCACATCCTAAACTTGTCATCATCGCGGCCCATGGTCACTTCTGGCCCATTAATAGTCTGCTAAGTATTTGGGCCGAATTATGGCCCGGTGTAATTCCGGCCTGTTAAAGGTCCTGCTTCATTTGGGCCCATTTACAGGCCATTGAAACTTTCGGCCCATAAACGATCATGAAGGATTTGGGTCATATTCAGCCATGTCTGACATTCGGCCTGTTAGATGCCCACTATAGATTTGCGCCACTTTCAGCCTGTTGTGATTTTCGCCCTGTTAACGTCGGACGAAATCCATGGGCCATATGTGGCCCAACGTCACATCGGGCCCATTAACAACCCATATAAAAATGACACTAATCAAGCCCGACCAAACATCCGGCCTGTTAAAGGCCCGTGCAGTAGGTCGGTGCATTTACGGCCCGTCCAAATTTCGGCCTGTGAACGATCCGCATTGTAAATGGGCCACCATTTCGGCCTACTAAGACCAGTGGGTTATTTTGCACAATCAGGGCCAGATCTCACTTTTGGCCTATTAAAGGCCCATGTTTTTTATGGGTTCGAGATACTTACACATGTAACCGGACTATTGTTACTGAGGGCCCAAATTATGTTTAGGCCTGTTAAAGTCCCACTATGGGCACAGGCCTACCAGAAAAATAGGAAAGCTTATGCTGATTTAGGCCCAGATATTTTTAGTGGGCTACATGCAAATTTCGACCCATAATCGTTTTAGCCCAATCGGAATGGGCCCGACAAATGTTGGCATGTTGGGCTCCTACGAAGCTTTCGGTCGAATACATTACTAAGATAAACCTACACTATACAGAAATAGTGTCGTAATTACTGCAGCCTTTGGCAGCATCATAAATGCTGTATCACGACAAAATAAATTTCAACCATACAACAAAAGGCCCGTTAGCATAAAGTTTACAGTCCTGGCAGATAAAAGCACCATCAGATGTATAGAAGCACAGATCATTTGACCCGAGTGCTAATTATTTAGGCTGTCGAATCTGATTGGTCAGCACGATCTTCACCTTTTTCCGCCATTGCTCCTGAACAATGAAGCGAATGTCTAATAGTCCGGTTTCAAACCCATTCATATCTTGACAACATTTGTCAACCACTATTCTTGTTTCCGAAACAACCTCCATTAGGGATTGGACTTGTGTTTGGAACACAGATATATCACTCTGTCTAGCCGAAAGATTTTGTTCAGTAGGCGATTTGGATGGGGTTACCTTGACAACCAACCCAGAATTACGCAAGAAGGTGCTTTTTGCTATGTTAGTGGAGAGATACTGACGCACTGCATCAAGAGATGACATTGTGCATGTGGTAGCCTCGTCACCTTCAGGTGGTTGTGGTTGTTCAATCATTTGTTCCATAGCTTGCTGAAAGTTTGAACTTGTAGATTAGTGTACCAGATAAGTTACTAATGAGACAAAAATAAACAAAGTAGGTTACACGTTTATACATAACTTATTTTGGCAAACTACTGTAATACATTAGCATGTATTGTAGTGCCAACTACATAATAAAATCACTTTCGAAACATATGTCCATGTAGCATGCCTACTGTATTGTCTATTTCCTCACATTCGTTGACATCTAAGGATAAAGAGACATGGTTTAAAGTAGGATGAACATAGTATGACATCATTCATATCATGGGCAAACAGGTATAAAATAAATAGGCTATTTTATCATTGTGTGCGCACGTGAACATCACAACTAGATTACAGATCAAGACCAAAAGAATATCCTTCATCTCTTTTAAACCATGTAAGGTGAAATGATACGTTAAGACAACTGTGTATAAAAGTGAACAGAGTAACTGACATTGGTTGCAAACCAAGCAGTTAAATGAACACATCACAGTACCAATCAGTTCAAAGGTAGGAGGAGTAAGGACTTACAACAGCGGCTTGAACTGGTGTGCTCAGGCCCTTCATCTTGCTGGTGTGGCAATCCTTGAAAATTTGCACTACATTCAGTTCAGGTTCTTTTTGGTTCGCACGGGCTTTCCTCTGTATTTGGAACAATTCAATATAGATACGATAATATGGAACAGAAAAAAGAAGGAAGTAGCAGCTATTTACAAGAGCCTCGCGGTGTGAATTATAGCTACAAGATCCTGTTGTTTGTTGGAATTTCACTTTAGAACGGTTGGTCTCGTTCTTCAAACAGTTAGCCTAGAAGAAGATACACTTGTAAGGCACATACATAAATACAAGTTCAATATGTGGTCTGATCAAATACATATAGCCTACCTGATAATTTGGATCAGACCAGTGTTTAACAAGGGCTGTCCAGTCTTCATTTGTAATATATTCCACTAGAGATGCTTGGGCGATTTGATTGTTAGCCTTGCCTTCATAGTGAGATTTTCTAAGGTGGTACGGATACTGTCGCAGAGCATACTGAAAAACATGAGTGCATGCTTGTTTAGTTGCATCATCTTTCGCATCCAACTTGAAACTCATCTGTTGAAAAAAGAATGCGAGTCTTATTAGGAGGAAGCTAGAAAGTATGGGACGGAGCAAGACAATATTACTAATTGCGATGAATAACATTACTTATAGATAAATGGTCAAGGAAGGTGTTAAACTGGGTACTGTCTTTCTCATTCCTGTACTGGATCCACGTTGGGAGGATACATGCATGACACCTAATGGCAACGGCTGCCTCTGATACTAACTTGGCTGACTTTGTAGCAACACATGGCCTTTTTACACCTGCCTCAAAATGGATCTCCATTCTTCCTCCTTTAGATTTTGTTAATCTGTCAAGCATTATCCCTGATGTCTGTTTCTGCTTGCGCCATGGTGCTCAAACTGTGAGAGTACATATAAAGGAGCATGCAACTGCAACTTGACCCGGTCAAGTACCGTCTTGGTGTTGATGCTCATGAGGTTCATCTGATTTTGCCAAGTCATGTTGTGTCAGCAGTGCTTCAGAAGTAGTGTTAGGTGTGAAGGCAGCTTGGGAACTGGCCAGTTCCGAAGCAAACAAATGAGTAACTCGTTGAGATGCTGGTATAGTTGAAGCGGATGCTGCAGCTGGTAGAGCAGGTGATTTTGTGTTTGTAGATTTAGCTGGGGGACTTGGACCTTCTACTGCACTATAAGTACCAGCAGAATCTCGAGGGTAGATCCTTTTCCGTTTCACCCAACGAGTAACACCATTCCCTACTATATTCTATTCCTTGCTCTTTTTTTACTTTGCCATGTCAAGTCGTACCCATAACACAAAAGAGTAAAATTGCTCTTCAGAACTCATTGATGCATGATACAGACAAGCAATACTTTGATGTAAGACAACCGTATGAGGATGGAATATGTAAGAAAAACAGGATGGCGTGACATATTCACAGCTACGATGTGTAAACTAAGCAGAAGGATTTTCAAGAAAATAGAAGTAATGCAAGCTAGACACCATATGAAAGATGCAACCAATATTACTCTGCCAAGTTAAAAGTGTCTTGTCATAAGTGGCAATTCGAAAAACTAGAATCAGTACAACATAGAAATCAATACAAGATGCAACCACTATCAAACTGCCATGTTAAAAGCATCCAATCATGAGTGACTAATGCGGGATACACAACAACAGTACTTTGATGTAAGAACATGGTATAATAGATAGATGCAGTGTATTCTAGACACAGAAAGCCATGTCATATGCACATGTATAACATATAAACTTAGCAGGTGCAATTTAATCAAAATAGAAGAAATACAGGCTAGACAACATATGCAACATGAAACCAATTATCACACTGTCAACTTAGAGCAAGCACCTGCGATGGTGGAGTACGAGAGATGAACCCATCATGTAGGACTTCAACTTCATTAGCAGTAGTAGTGGCAAATCTAGAGAGTCTCTGTTTGCGTCGGTGCGGAGGACCACCAACATCCCCTAACTTACTCTTTTCCTTCCTATTTTCTGATATTGCCTTATGAAGTCAAAACCACAAGAAGATGAATAAAATTCGCTCTGCATAACTAGTTGATGCATGATATAGGCAAACACTACTTTGATGTAAGGCAAGCGCAGGATAGGAGGATGGAATATATATACAAAAAAGACAGTGTTGCATATTCACAAGTATGATAGGAGGATGGAATATGCATGAAAAAATAGTAAGCAGAAGGCATTTCAACAAAATTAGACGAAATGAAAGCTAGGCACCATATGAACATGCAACCAATATCACTCTATCAGGTAAAAAGTGTCTTGTCATAAGTGCCATTTCAAGAAGTTAGAAGTAGTACAAGCTAGAAGACATTGCAAGATGCAACCTACATCACAGTCCCAAGTTAAATGTGTCTTATGGGTAAGTGATCGTTGCAGGTATAAGTTGTAAGCTACACAGATGCAATTCAAGATAATCAGAAGCAATACAAACTAGACATCATACGGAACACACAACCACGTATAACAATTCCAAGTTAGAGAAAGCACCTGTGATGGTGGAGTAGGGGAAATGTGATCATCATGTACATGTATGTTCTAGAAACAGGAACACGTGTCATATTCACAGGCATTATGTGTAAAGTAAGCAGATGCAATTCAACAAAGTTAAAAGCAATACAAGCTAGACATCATACGCAACATGCAACCACATAAAATAGTGCGGTGTTAGAGCAAGCACCTATGATGGTGGAGTAGGGGAGATGTGCTCATCATCTACACAGCTACGTTGACTGTCAAGCCTTGTGTTGTCTTGCGAATCTTGTTGGGAGGATGGTGATGACCCACAAGTGTAGGGGATCGCAACAGCTTTCGAGGGTAAAGTATTCAACCCAAATTTATTGATTTGACACAAGGGGAGCCAAAGAATATTCTTAAGTATTAGCAGTTGAGTTGTCAATTCAACCACACCTGGATAACTTAGTATCTGCAGCAAAGTATTTAGTACCAAAGTAGTATGATAATAATGGTAACAATGGCAAAAGTAAAGATAGCAGTTTTGTAGTAATTGTAACAGTAGCAACGGAAAAGTAAATAAGCGAAGCACAATATGTGAAAATCTCGTAGGCATTGGATCAGTGATGGATAATTATGTCCGATGCAATTCCTCATGTAATAGCTATAACATAGGGTGACACAGAACTTGCTCCAGTTCATCAATGTAATGTAGGCATGTATTCCGAATATAGTCATACGTGCTTATGGAAAAGAACTTGCATGACATCTTTTGTCCTACCCTCCCGTGGTAGCGGGGTCCTAGTGGAAACTAAGGATATTAAGGCCTCCTTTTAATAGAGTACTGGACCAAAGCATTAACACATAGTGAATACATGAACTCCTCAAACTACGGTCATCACCGAGAAGTATCCCGATTATTGTCACTTCAGGGTTGTCGGATCATAACACATAATAGGTGACTATAGACTTGCAAGATAGGATCAAGAACTCACATATATTCATGAAAACATAACAGGTTCAGATCTGAAATCATGGCACTCGGGCCCTAGTGACAAGCATTAAGCATAGCAAAGTCATAGCAACATCAATCTCAGAACATAGTGGATACTAGGGATCAAACCCTAACAAAACTAACTTGATGACATGGTAAATCTCATCCAACCCATCACCGTCCAGCAAGCCTATGATGGAATTACTCACGCACGGCAGTGAGCATCATCAAATTGGTGATGGAGGATGGTTGATGATGACGACGGCGATGAATCCCCCTCTCCGGAGCCCCGAACGGACTCCAGATCAGCCCTCCCGAGAGAGATTAGGGCTTGGCAGCGGCTCCGTATCGTAAAACGCGATGAAACTTTCTCTCTGATTTTTTTCTCCGTGAAACGAAATATATAGAGTTGGATTTGAGGTCGGTGGAGCATTAGGGGGCCCACGAGAGAGGGGGCGTGCCTAGGGGGGAGGGCGCGCCCCCACCCTCGTGGATAGGGTGTGGGCCCCCTGGCCTTGATTCTTTCGCCAGTATTTTTTATATTTTACAAAAGTTATCTCCGTGGATTTTCAGGTCATTCCGAGAACTTTTGTTTTCTGCACAATAAACAACATCATGGCAGTTCTGCTAAAAATAGCATCAGTCCGGGTTAGTTTCATTCAAATCATGCAAATTAGAGTCCAAAACAAGGGCAAAAGTGTTTGGAAAATTAGATACGTTGCAGACGTATCAACTCCCCCAAGCTTAAACCTTTGCTTGTCCTCAAGCAATTCAGTTGATAAATTGAAAGTGATAAAGAAAAACTTCTACAAACTCTATTTGCTCTTGTTGTTGTAAATATGTAAAGCCAAGATTATAAACTAACCATATTCACAATAACACTTAGGTCTCATATTTACTCATATCAATGGCATAATCAGCTAGCGAGCAATAATAATAAAACTCGGATGACAACACTTTCTCAAAACAATCATAATATGATATAACAAGATGGTATCAACTTAGCCCTTTCTGAGACCGCAAAACATGAATGCAGAGCACCTTTAAAGATCAAGGACTGACTAAACATTGTAATTCATGGTAAAAGAGATCCAGTCAAGTCATACCCAATATAAACTAATAGTAATGAATGCAAATGACAGTGTGCTCTCTAGCGGGTGCTTTTTAATAAGAAGGTGATGACTCAACATAAAAGTAAGTAGATAGGCCCTTCGCAGAGGGAAGTAGGGATTTGTAGAGGTGCCAGAGCTCAATTTTAAAATAGAGATGAATAACATTTTGAGCGGCATACTTTCACTATCAACGCAACAACTATGAGATGGCGATATCTTCCATGCTACATACATTATAGGCGGTTCCCAAACAGAATGGTAAAAGTTTATACTCCCCCACCACCAACAAGCATCAATCCATGGCTTGCTCGAAACAACGAGTGCCTCCAACCAGAAACATTGTTTAATTATTTTGATTTCCTTTGATCCTTTTGATCATGGGACTAGGCATCCCGGTTACCAGCCATTTTCTCGTGAATGAGGAGCAGAGTCCACTCCTCTTGAGAATAACCCACCTAGCATGGAAGATACAGACAACCCTAGTTGAAACATGAGCTGCTTGAGCATACAAAACAGAATTTCATTTGAAGGTTTGGAGTTTGGCACATACAAATTTACTTGGAACGGCAGGTAGATACCGCATATAGGAAGGTATGGTGGACTCATATGGAATAACTTTGGGGTTCATGGAGTTTGTATGCACAAGAAGTATTCCCGCTTAGTACAAGTGAAGGCTAGCAAAAGACTGGGAAGCGACCAACTGAGAGAGCGACAACAGTCATGAACATGCATTAAAATTAATTTACACCAAGTACAAGCATGAGTAGGATATAATCCACCATGAACATAAATATCGTGAAGGCTATGTTGATTTGTTTCAACTACATGCGTGAACATGTGCCAAGTCGAGTCACTCAATTCATTCAAAGGAGGATACCATCCCATCATACCACATCATAATCATTTTAATAGCATGTTGGCACGCAAGGTAAACCATTATAACTCATAGCTAATCAAGCATGGCACAAGAAACTATAATCTCTAAATGTCATCGCAAATATGTTTACTTCATAATAGCTGACTCAGGAACGATGAATCATCATATTTACAAAAACATCGAGAATGTGTATAATAATAAGAGTGCACGTGCATTGGACTAAGCTGGAATCTGCAAGCATTCTACTCAAGAGAGAAGACAAGTAATATGGGCTCTAAGTTAAATAAACAATCATGCATATAAGAGCCACTAAGCATTTTCAATATAGTCTTCTCGACCCCCCAAAAGAAAGAAAAGAAAATAAAACTATTTACACGGGAAAGCTCCCAACAAGGAAAAGAAGAACAAGAAATCTTTTTGGGTTTTCATTTTAATTTCTACTATAGGCAAAGAAATTAAACTGACTAATTTTTTTGGTTTTTCTTAAAGTTTATCAAACACACAAGAAGAAAACTAGAAAAGAAATTTAAACTAGCATGGATAATATAATGAAAGAGTGTGAGCACCGACGACTAGTGTGTGAACATGAATGTAAAGTCGGTGAGAAATACGTACTCCCCCAAGCTTAGGCTTTTGGCCTAAGTTGGTTTAATACCAAGGACCGTTGCTACACTCTACCATTATAACTCATAGCTAATTAAGCATGGCACAAGCAATTATAATCTCTAAATGTCATTGCAAATATGTTTACTTCATAATAGGCTGAATCAGGAACGGTGAACTCATCATATTTACAAAAACAAAAGAGGTCGAGTTCATACCAGCTTCTCTCATCTTGATCAGTCCATCATATATCGTCATTATTGCCTTTCACTTGCACGACCGAACGGTGTGTATAATAATAATAGTGCACGTGCATTGGACTAAGCTGGAATCTGCAAGCATTCAACTCAAGAGAGAAGACAAAGTAATATGGGCTCTAATTTAAATCAACAATCATGCATATGAGAGCCACTAAACATTTTCAATATGGTCTTCTACTCTCGACCCCCAAAGGTAAGAAAATAAAATAAAAGTATTTACACGGGAAAGGTTCCAACAAGTAGAAAGAAGAACAAGAAATCTTTTTGGGTTTTCATTTAAATTACAACTACAGGCATGGAAAGTAAACTAACTAATTTTTTGGTTTTTCTTAAGGTTTATCAAACACACAAGAAGAAAGCTAAAAAAGAAAATTAAACTAACATGGATAATACAATGAAAGAGTGTGAGCACCGACAACTAGAATAGTGTGTGAATGTCACAGCCCCAGCTATTGCTTGCAATTATTTGCATCAGTGTGCATTCATGCATGATGTTTAACCCCAGCTATTGCTTGCAATTATTTGCATCAATGTGCATTCATGCATGATGTTCAAATTTATGGATTTGGAATTGAGGGAATTCTCAAAGCCTCAAAATGAAATAAAGGGCAAGAACTCTAAAAATTACATTCAATGAACCAAAAATGCTCTTCATTAATGTCTGGTATTTTTGGCAAGGGCTTAGACCCAAACCAAAAATAATGAAAATTTTTAAAGAATAATTTTGGGCACTGAATTTAAATCATATTTTATTTGAATTTGGAATTATATTCCTAATATATGGAATATATTTCAAATAACCCTGAGTTATTTTATGTGCATCTAGCCTAGTCCAAAGTATGTGCATAAAAACATTCAGAGTAGTTTGGCACTGTTTTTAGTTCATGTGAATTTGCAAATAGGGGCAAATATTAAATACAAACAAAAAAACAAAATTGAAACAGAAAGAAAAGGAAAGAACAGAAACGTACCTGGCGGCCCGCAACTATAGTCGGCCCAGCTCCTGTGCAGCCCACCCGAGCCCAACTGCCAGTCATCTTCCTCCTCGCGCCAGAAGGACGTGAGGCGCGTGGCCACCGTGCGTTGGCCACCTCCTGCCTACCTGTGTGTAGCCCCCCGATGCCCTGGACGTGTCTGGAATCGCCATGCACCGCCCTGGCCCCTTGTTCACTTTTCCCCCTAGTCTCTTCCTCGCTACCCGCACCCCGCCCGAACGCCTCCGTCGCTGCCGCAAAACACCACGCTCACCACCACCCCCTCACCTCTCCGACGCGGCCCCGAGCTCAGTCGTGCCTCCCTCGTCCTCCCCAATGGCTCACGCGACCGGAAGAGCCCCGAAGCGCTACCCCGACGCTTTTCCCTCCTCAGACGCTGGAGATCGGCCTCGCCGCCCCGCTCAGCTCCGGCCTTCCCCGAGCCCGCTTCGAAGCCTACTGGAAACGCCGTGAGCTCCTGATCATCCTCCCCCTCTCTGTTTTCTCTCTAGAATGCCATAGCCGCCGTGCCTCTCTCACCCGACAGCGCCGCCGCCAAAGCTCGCCGGCGATGACGCCCTGGTCACGATTCGGTCCCGGGCATGCGTCCAACGTTCTCGCCGCACCGCGTAGACGCCGTAGGTGTTAACCCCGCATCGCCAAGGCCACTGTGGCCTCGTCCCCGAGCTCGCCCGAGCTCCACCCGCCGCTTCTGTGCTCGCCGTCGTCATCTCCGGCGACTCCAAGGCCTTCCATTCACTCTGCTAGACGCGGTCGAGCGCGGGCTACCCCCTGGTGGCCTTCGCGCATCCATCCGTCGCCCGCAGCTCGAGTCTGGCGTGTTGCTGCCGCAGTTTAGGTCGCCGCCGGTGAAACTCCGACGAGAGCCGACGTGGCCTCGTCATTAGCACTAACCCCCGCCAGCTGGACCACCATTAGACACTGATAGCGGGCCCCATAGCGGGTCAAAGCCCGGGGCAACGCGGGATTAGTATCTGTCTCACTGACCAGTGGACCCCACTGGTCGGGTTTGACTCCGTTGACCTGCTGAGGTCAGCATGGCGCAATGCTGATGCAATAATAGGTTTTTCTGGATTTATTCTTTAAGGAAATTCCAGAAAATAGCTAAAACTTCCAAAAATCATATAAATTCAACCATAACTCCAAATGAGATAAGTTATATATGAAAAATGATCAGAAAAATCCAATCTATCCATCTGTACTAGTTTCATGCATGTTTAAACAACTTAACCTTGCTGTTTAGTGCAAAACATGATAAGCACTATTTAAATTCATAAGATGAGTTTGGGGTTGAACCATTGGTTCAAAATGACTCAAACCCATCTGGTTTTAGTTGCATTAGCCCAACACACTCATTTTGCCATGTCATGATCATGCATCATATTGTGCATTGCATTGATTGTGCTTCCTTCACTGTTGCCGGTAATTGTCCCCTCTCGATAGACGTGGTTTCGACGATGAGTTCGATGACACTGATGAAGAGCTATATCATCTTCAGAAGTGCCAGGCAAGCAAAACCCCCTTGTTCATTCCGATACAATCCGACTCTCTCGCTCCTACTCTCTTTTACTGCATTAGGACAACAACGATTCAACTGTTACGTGTTGCGGTAGTTGAACCCCTTTCCTCTACATGACCTGTCATTGCCACACTAAATAGATGAAACCCACTAGCATGAGTAGGAGTTGTTTGAGTCCTGTTGTGCCTACTCATTCATGCTTGTTTGTCATGCCTGCTATTGCTTAGAGTTGTGTCAGGTCTGATTCACCAGGGATGAATTGGAGGTGTGTGAACATGTCCTACTGTGTGTGAGCTAAGTGTGTGAACACGATTTGGTAAAGGTAGCGGTGAGAGGCCATGGAGTACATGGTGGGTTGTCTCATAGAAACCATCCTCAGGAACTGAGTTCTGTGTTTGTGATCCATGAACAGTTACTACCACACATTGGGCTCCGGGAGCTCCAAGCTCTCTTGCCTTATTAATCAACTCGATCTCTATCCAGGAGTTGCAACTAGTTTCTGGTGTTTGTAGGTAGTGCTAGTAGTCTACCAGGTGGCACCCGGTACATGTGGGCTTGGGACAGACTAGGCATCATGGCACGGTGTACCAAGCGTAGATCCACCCGTCGAGGTGGGCTTGGGAACCCTGCACACATCGTTTGGGGCCATGAGCGACACCCCGGCCGGATCTCCTTGCGGATGGAACCCGAATAGGCGATAAACCTGGACGAGAGACTTGTGTGGTTAGTCAGGTCGTGGCCGACACCCTCGCTGGGCTTCTGCTTGAAGGTTGCTGAGTACATGTCGTGTAAACGGCGATAAGTGGTGAGAGCGTGTGTGAAGAAGTACACCCCTCCAGGGTTAACATCATCTAATCGAATAGCCGTGTCTGCGGTAAAGGACTTCTGGGTTGCCTGTACAGTTCATAGACAAGTGAAAGTGGATACTCTAAAATGCGCAAGATAAGCGTGAGTGCTATGGATGGTGTTCTCGTAGGGAGACGGGAGCGGATCCATAGTGGTGTATTGATATGGTGAATATGTGGACTCGTGTGCGCCACCTCAAAAGAGATACATTGTAGTTGTAGTTCAGGATAGACACTGAGTCAAAGCTAGCTTGCTGTAGTTAAACCCCATCATCCCCTTTGTTGACAATGATGCATATGTAGTTAGTTCCAATGTAAGTCTTGTTGGGTACATTCGTACTCATGTTTGCCTATTTTATGTTTTTGCAGAGAGACTTCGGTCTCACTAGTAGTTCCACGTGGTCTTTGATGTTTAGCTTGTTACCTCAGCTACGATCTTGTGCCATCGGCAGGATCTGGTAGATAGTCAGGCTTCTCAGCCTTTTCATTTATAGTTGTCTGTACTCAGACATGTTAAGCTTCCGTGTGTGCTTTGACTTGTATGCTCTGAATGTTGGGTCATGAGACCCATGTTTGTAATATCTCGCTCCTCAGAGCCTATTGAATAAAATACTTGAGTTGTAGAGCCATGTTGTGATGCCATGTTGTATCTGCACATATCGAGCATATTGTGTGTATGTTATTGAAATGCTTGGTATGTGTGGGATCTGACAACCTAGTTGTTTATCCTTGGTAGCCTCTCTTACATGGCAATGTCTCCTAGTGCTTCCACTGAGCCATGGTAGCTTGCTACTGCTTCGGAACACTTAGGTTGGCCGGCATGTGTCCTTCTTCGTTGCTGTGTTGTCCCTTTGCGGAAATGTCACGCGGTGTCTACCGGAGTCTTGTTTGCCTGCTACAGCCCAGATTCTCTGGAGTCCTGGTAGACCAGCTGCTATAGCCCAGATTCACTCGTTGTTGACCAGCACGTTCATTATTGGGTCATGTATGCATGTCCCTGTAAATTAGCGCCACTTTGGGTTCACGGCTAGTCATGTCAGCCCGGGTTCTTTGTCATATGGATGCTAGCGATACTATCATATACGTGAGCCAAAAGGCGCAAACGGTCCCGGGACTGGTAAGGCGACACCCCGTGGGAATACCGTGCGTGAGGCCACAAAGTGATATGATGTGTTACATGCTAGATCGATGTGGCATTGGATCGGGGTCCTGACAGCTTTGGTATTAGAGCTTGACTGCCTGTAGGATTATCAAGCCAAACTGGTCGAAGTTGAGTCTAGAAATTCTTTAGTTATATAAGGGAATTGATCGTGGTTGGGGACGTAAGGCTCTTTTTACTCCTTATACCTTATGCCCTCTGATCTGAGTCATCTTATCTCTCCTAAAGGGTTAAGGAACTAGGCTTTCTCTTCTTTCTATCAGGATCGCGTGTTACTAATCAGTAGACTCATAAGATTGTTGGATTTAAGCCTCAGTTCAGTTCCTACTACTTCCATATGTTAACTGTTGATCTCGAAACCTTGATATTGTGCTTCTGAGTGGTTATGCCACCATTTTTGGTAGCATGTCTCAAATCCTTCTGAGCATTTACAGCCGTTATGATGTCCGAGTCATCCCAGGTTTCTAAACAGTCTGATGCATTTGCAAAGTCCTTTCCCTTTGGTTTCGATGTCCTTTTAGGCTAGGTTAATCACACTAATTGCTGAGTTGAGGTACTCTATTGCCTCGACATATATGTGGGAGTTATCATTATGACCCTAGGTGTCTTGGAGTATCACCTAGTATCTCGCCCATGTTTTGTAATCGCAGTGTGGTGATTCTGGTCATCATTCTTGAAAGCATCCCGTGATGTCATTTAGTTAGTAGGCATTTCACACCTGGGTTATGAACCCGAGATTCACCCTATCTACCTCATGTTGTTAGTGTTTGCTTGTTCCTTTAGGTTATTAGTAACCTTTGCGATAGTCCTCGAGGTCCGTGGTATTTCCTTCTTCCAATACCATGAACTATTTATAGTAGAAGTTCCTCGTTGAACCGAAAGATCACAACGAGAGTGCTCTTGATGAGTTCTCGATTCTATGTTGATACTCTGCCAGCTCTACTTTTCTGCATGGGTTATCCGGAAGAAACCTGTTGAACTTGGTTCGACATGCTAGTCCATGCATCCACAACTCAAAAAATCATATGTTCTTTTGAGTTGTCCCATTTTAGTTGTCTTCCGACCCTCGTCTATCAATTGATAGTCAAGAGTATGTGTGCATTCGTTTGTCGATACCTATTACTCTTGTGGTCCGTCAAGCCATTCTATTCTGGAATGACCAGGAGAATCAAACTCCAGTATCTCATCCATTTCTAGGATTGGATCAAAGTAGTTGTACTTCGCAGATCAAAATTCCAATCCAACTTTTGTTCTGTTCTACCTTGGAGTATCACCCTCTTCCATAACAAGAGTATCGTGAGAATTGCACACCCTCTTATGAACTCTTGATATAGTGATACTTCTCGCCCTCATTATTCATTTCTCGGCTCTCGTGTTGTTGCAACCGAAATGCCGACAGATGAACTATGATGTGTGAAATCAATACTCCTAGCTACTCTGTTGCTTGGTAGTTAAAGGACAATAATTTCATTCTTAGCGTGTTGGTTCTGGAATCATCATTCTAAGATAGATTGTGCTACCTAGTTCTTATTTTCGGTGCACCTTTCGATCAATGAGTTAGGGCTATGCCAATCCCTTGCTTATTTGATCATCTCGTCTTGCCCTGAAAAGCAAGATTGTTCTTGAGCTTAATAGCATATCGGTGGTTCGTGATTTTCCAAATATCTTCTCGGAAGTATTACCAGGTTGACACCTGACTGCTATGTTGAGCTCATGATCAAGTTGGTTTCCGAAACCACCCTTTCTCCAAGAATCTGTGTCAGATACCCTGAGCTAGTTGGTTAAGCAAAACAACAACTTGGAGAGTTGGAGGATAAAAGCTTAACTCACCTAGCTCATTTCACGGGATATCTTGTATGTGTGTTGAAGAAGGATGGTATTTCCATCGATTGACCCTTGTGATCAGTTAATGGACCTACCATCTTATCCAATCTTTGATTTGAGTATGGGCTATCGTCAAATCCAATCAGAACCAACGATGATCGTAATGTTCTCTTACTCATGGTTTTTCCTCGAGCATACCCCATTATATCTTTGGGTCTGACAAATGCTATCACCTTGTTCATATAATTGTGGAATTCCACTTATATGGAAACCGGGATGAATTGTTGTTGAGCCTATCGGCAACATTTTTATCTCCTCCATGATTCGTGTTGAACATTGAACTAGTGTTGGAAACTTGTGAAAGCATTTTCTTCGTGTCTCGTTCATGAAGCATATGCCTGGATGAAAGAAGTGAGTTCCTCCAACTCACATGCATATGATGCAAGTTGCCGCCGTGAATTTGAGAAAGTTTGTTTTGTTTTCCCTGGATCCATCTCAAGTCAGTCATGTACGTGCGAAGTATTCTATGGTTTGATAGACTGGTCATCTTCATTCCATATGTATATCCTAGCACACCAAGCCACTGATTGATTTGTTCAAGGAGGAGAAGTTCCTTCTTAAGAGCATGCCTTCTGTAAGGACTTCGATATCCTCGTTGATGGTTCCCCTTCTGAACTCGGTAGTGTTTCGTTGTAAGACTACCATCTGGTCATGCTTGTCTGGGACAACATGTTCACATGTTTGTAGCAGAACCAACTCATGTTTTGGATCCTACTATCGTAGTCCATTTCCAGAGAATCTTGCAACGTCATCTCGTTGATTTGTGTTGCAAACTTTAATTTTTCTTTCTAGACTTGATGAGTCTGGAATATTCTGACACCAACCAGATCTGAATCTTAAGCAGATATGATGGTTGGAACATTTCTCAAGAACTATAATATTGGTCTCTCGATAAAAGGTAAAGTGGATGTCGTTGCCAATACACCCAGCCGGAAGACCTACTATTGTAGTATCTTGATTGAAGAAGTTGGCCACCTCCCCATAAGGATTTCGCAGGATTTACCTCCGTAGTTATTCCTTATGGATTCTTGAGCTCCCGAAGTCCGACCTGTTACTTGATGCTCTAGATATCAACCCATTTCAATGAATGGGTTACGCTAGCACATCAAGGAGAACATTAGAAGCGGAGTGCTAAATGTCTCTTGGTCGATCATCCAGATTTTGTTCCCTTGGCCCCGCCAAGGTGAAATCTGAGAAGGTGTTATCTTCCTTTGCATTTGCATCCTCCACCAATATCCATCATGGTGGTATGTTGTGTTGCCAGGATCCTTGACACGGATATTTGTAAAACCTTGATGAATATGGAAATGCTCAAGTTTTTGAGAGCACGCACAAGCACTAGGTGTTATCATCGGCACTAACTGGAATTGCTCCTAGTTTCTTCGGTTATGCTATAACTTTTCAAACAGTGGACTCACTCTCTACTATTGAGCTTTTCCCCAGTTACTAAAATCATTCCTTGTGTTGTTTTCAACAAGGTAATCCACATCATCCATTCTAATCCGGGTATGCCATTCTACCGAACCCCTCCAAACGATCGCTCGAGATTTGCCCTAGGCTAGTATAGAGAGTCTCAATGATCTCTATATCAAAGGTAATTCTTTTTGCCACTTAAGGTAATAATCAACGAATCACCCTCCTCCAGGATGTCTCGCCGTAGTATCATGGCAACGCAACTCCTCGCTACATTGACAACCGTTCACCACCCTCTTAAGTGTGGAATTGTTGTCTACCTAGTGAACCCTCCGCCATTTGTTTCACTCCATCCCTTTGGATATGTACTTCGTGTCTCAGCTCGAGAGATGTTGCTATGTCTCACTCCGTGAGTTAATCCTGAGTTGTTCGATCTTTGAGAAGATCGATCCCTCAAGAGTGTTTCCTTTCCTCCAGTTGTCATGTTGGTTGAAGTTCTCAAAGCAAGACGTCGAGATCAAGATGATGCAATGAATCAACATCCTCGGGAAGGGCAGTTGGATCGAGAAGATCATGATAGTTTTGTGGACCCCTTCCTTCTTACCTCATGACTTGAATCTCGGGACGAGATTCTTGTTTAGTGGGGGTGAGCTGTCATAGCCCCAGCTATTGCTTGCAATTATTTGCATCAATGTGCATTCATGCATGATGTTTAACCCTAGCTATTGCTTGCAATTATTTGCATCAGTGTGCATTCATGCATGATGTTTAAATTTATGGATTTGGAATTGAGGGAATTCTCAAAGCCTCAAAATGAAATAAAGGGCAAGAACCCTAAAAATTTCATTCAATGAACCAAAAATGCTCTTCATTAATGTCCGGTATTTTTGGCAAGGGCTTAGATCCAAACCAAAAATAATGAACATTTTTAAAGAATAATTTTGGGCACCGAATTTAAATCATATTTTATTTGAATTTGGAATTATATTCCTAATATATGGAATATATTTCAAATAACCCTGAGTTATTTTATTTGCATCTGGCCTAGTCCAAAGTATGTGCATAAAAACATTGAGAGTAGTTTGGCACTCTTTTTAGTTCATGTGAATTTGCAAACAGCGGCAAATATTAAATGAAAACAGAAAAACAGAACTGAAACAAAAAGAAAAGGAAAGAACAGAAACGTACCTGGCGGCCGCAACTGTAGTCGGCCCAGCTCCTGTGCAGCCCACCCGAGCCCAACTGCTAGTCATCTTCCTCCTCGCGCCAGAAGGACGCGAGGCGCGTGGCCACCGTGTATCGGCCACCTCCTGGCTGCCTGCGTGTACCCCCCTGACGCCCTGGACATCTCTGGAATCGCCATGCACCTCCCTGGCCCCTCGTTCACTTTCCTCCCTCGTCTCTTCCTCGCTGCCTGCACCCCGCCCGAATGCCTCCGTCGCCGCCGCAAAACACCACGCTCATCGCCACCCCCTCACCTCTCTGATGCGGCCCGAGCTCCGCCGCGCCTCCCTTGTCCTCCCCGATGGCTCACGCGACCGGAAGAGCCCCGAAGCGCCGCCCCGACGCTTTTCCCCTCCCCGGCCGCCGGAGATCGGCCTCGCCGCCCCGCTCAGCTTTGGCCTTGCCCGAGCCCGCTTCGAGGCTTACTGGAACAGCCGTGAGCTCCTGATCATCCTCCCCCTCTCTGTTTTCTCTCTAGCATCCCGTAGCCGCCGTGCCTCTCTCACCCGACAGCGCTGCCGCCAAAGCTCGCCGGCGATGACGCTCCGGTGACTGTTCGGTCCCGGGCATGCGTCCAACATTCTCGCCGCACCGTGTAGACGTCATAGGTGTTAACCCCGCATCACCAAGGCCGCTGTGGCCTCGACCCCGAGCTTGACCGAGATCTGGCCACCGCTTCTTTGATCGCCGTCGTCATCTTCGGCGACTCCGAGGCCTTCCGATCGCTCTGCTAGACGCGGTCGAGCACGGGCTACCCCCTGGTGGCCTTCGCGCATTCATCTGTCACCCGCAGCTCAAGTCCGGCGAGTTGCTGCCGCAATTTAGGTCACCATCGGCAAAACTCCGGCGAGAGCCGACATGGCCTCGTCATTAGCACTAACCCCCGCCAGCTGGACCACCATTAGACACTGACAGCAGGCCCCGCAGCGGGTCAAAGCCCGGGTCAATGCAGGATTAGTATCTGTCTCACTGACCAGTGGACCCCACTAGTTGGGTTTGACTCCGTTGACCTGCTGAGGTCAGCATGGCACAATGCTGACGCAATAATAGGTTTTTCTGGATTTATTCTTTAAGGGAATTCCAGAAAATAGCTAAAACTTCCAAAAATCATATAAATTCAACCATAACTCCAAATGAGATAAGTTATATACGAAAAATGATCACAAAAATCCAATCTATCCATCTATACTGGTTTCATGCATATTTAAACAACTTAACCTTGCTGTTTAATGCAAAACATGATAAGCACTATTTAAATTCATTAGATGAGTTTGGGGTTGAACCATTGGTTCAAAATGACTCAAACCCATCTGGTTTTAGTTGCATTAGCCCAACACACTCATTTTGCCAGGTCATGAGCATGCATCATATTGTGCATTGCATTGATTGTGCTTCCTTCTCTGTTGCCGGTAATTGTCCCCTCTCGATAGACATGGTTTCGACGATGAGTTCGATGACACCGATGAAGATCTATATCATCTTCAGAAGTGCCAGGCAAGCAAAACCCCCTTGTTCATTCCGATACAATCCCAATCTCTCGCTCCTACTCTCTTTTACTGCATTAGGACAACAATGATTCAATTGTTACATGCTGCGGTAGTTGAACCCGTTTCCTCTGCATGACCTGTCGTTGCCACAGTAAATAGATGAAACCCACTAGCATGAGTAGGAGTTGTTTGAGCCATGTTGTGCCTACTCATTCATGCTTGTTTGTCATGCCTGCTATTGCTTAGAGTTGTGTCAGGTCTGATTCATCAGGGATGAATTGGAGGTGTGTGAACGTGTCCTACTATGTGTGAGCTAAGTGTGTGAACACGATTTGGTAAAGGTAGCAGTGAGAGGCCATGTATGAGTACATGGTGGGTTGTCTCATTGAAGCCGTCCTCAGGAACTGAGTTCTGTGTTTGTGATCCATGAATAGTTACTACCACACATTGGGCTCCGGGCGCTCCAAGTTCACTCGACTGATTAATCAACTCGATCTTTATCCAGGAGTTGCAACTAGTTTCTGGTGTTTGTAGGTAGTTCTAGTAGTCTACCAGGTGGCACCCGGTACAGGTGTGCTTGGGACAGACTAGGCACCATGGCACGGTGTACCAAGCGTAGATCCACCCGTCGAGGTGGGCTTGGGAACCCTGCACACATCGTTTGGGGCCGTGAGCGACACCTCGGCCGGATCTCCCTGCGGATGGAACCCGAATAGGCGATAAACCTGGAAGAGAGACTTGTGTGGTTAGTCAGGTCATGGCCGACACCCTCACTGGGCTTCCGCTTCAAGGTTGCCGAGTGCATGTCGTGTAAACAGCGATAAGTGGTGAGAACGTGTGTGAAGAACTACACCCCTGCAGGGTTAACATCATCTATTCGAATAGCCGTGTCCGCGGTAAAGGACTTCTAGGCTGCCTGTACAGTTCATAGACAAGTGAAAGTGGATACTCTAAAATGTGCAAGATAAGCGTGAGTGCTATGGATGGCGTTCTCGTAGGGAGACGGGAGCGGATCCATAGTGGTGTATTGATATGGTGAATATGTGGACTCGTGTGCGCCACCTCAAAAGAGTTACATTGCAGTCGTAGTTCATGATAGCCACTGAGTCAAAGCTGGCTTGCTGCAGTTAAACCCCACCATCCCCTTTGTTGACAATGATGCATATGTAGTTAGTTCTGATGTAAGTCTTGCTGGGTACATTTGTACTCATGTTTGCCTATTTTATGTTTTTGCAGAGAGACTTCGGTCTCACTAGTAGTTGCACGTGGACTTCGACGTTTAGCTTGTTACCTCAGCTACGATCTTGTTCCCTCGGCAGGATCTGGTAGATAGTCAGGCTTCTCAGCCTTTTCATTTATAGTTGTCTGTGCTCTGAATGTTGGGTCATGAGCCTATGTTTGTAATATCTCGCTCCTCGGAGCCTATTGAATAAAATACTTGAGTCGTAGAGTCATGTTGTGATGCCATGTTGTATCTGCACATATAGAGCATATTGTGTGTATGTTATTGAAATGCTTGGTATGTGTGGGATCTGACAACCTAGTTTGTTTATCCTTGGTAGCCTCTCTTACTGGGAAATGACTCCTAGTGCTTCCACTGAGCCATGGTAGCTTGCTACTGCTCCGGAACACTTAGGTTGGCCGACATGTGTCCTTCTTCGTTCCTGTGTCCGTCCTTTCAGGGAAATGTCACGTGGTGTCTACCGGAGTCCAGTTTTCCTGCTATAGCCCAGATTCTCTGGAGTCCTGCTAGCCCAGCTGCTACAGCCCGGATTCACTCGTTGTTGGCCGACACGTTCGTTGTTGGGTCATGTATGCCTGTCCCTGTAAGTTAGCGCCACTTTGGGTTGACGACTAGTCATGTCAGCCAGGGTTCTTTGTCATATGGATGCTAGCGACACTATCATATACGTGAGCCAAAAGGCGCAAACGGTCCCGGGCCTGGTAAGGCAACACCCGTGGGAATACCATGCGTGAGGCCGGAAAGTGATATGAGGTGTTACATGCTAGATCGATGTGGCATTGGATCGGGGTCCTGACAGTGAACATGAATGTAAAGTCCGTGGGAACGTACTCCCCCAAGCTTAGGCTTTTGGCCTAAGTTGGTCTATTGCCAAGGATAGCCTGGCTGATATCCGAAGTTATAACTGGGGTCGTACTGAGATGCAACAACAAATGCATCCTGAGCAGTGGCATGTTGGCGCGCCGCCTCTGTCGGATTTCGGGTTCCGGCAGAGCCTTGAGGTTCGAACACTGGGGTGCGCGCGGAGATTCAACCCTCTACCGGCTCGCTCCTCACCGGATCGCTAGGACCTAAACTACCAAACAGAACAGCACAAGAGACACAAGATTTATACTGGTTCAGGCCACCATTGTGGGGTAATACCCTACTCCAGTGTGTGGTGTGGTGGATTGTCTCTTGGGCTTGAAGATGAACAATACAAGGTAGAACAGCCTCGCGAGGAACTGCTAGGGGGAGTTCAACCGCTCTATCTACTGGTTTCTTGGTGAGGGTTCTGTGTCTCGATCCAGGTTGCCCTACCCTGGGGGTGGCTAGTCCTATTTATAGGAAAAGCCCCTGGGCCTCTTCCCAAATATTGAGCGGGAAGGGCGCCAACAATTGGCCATTTTGAAGGGGATTAGCGGGTACACTTATCCTGACTAAAGTTGGTCCTCGCCTGTCAAAGGCTCTGGTGGTGACGCCGGCTTGGGCTCCACAATGACTTCCTTCCTGCCGTTGGGCTGGTCTTGGTCTTGTTGCACCGAAATGGATGCCTTTGCTTGATGCTCTCGCCTGCGCTTGCTCCCTTTGCACCAAAGATGAAAGGAGGACACTGCGCGGGCTGGCGCCCGACTGGCGCCCTTGGTCGTCATGGCTTGCGTCATGGGCACCTCGCGAGGTACCCCGCCTTGAACTCTCTGCCTCCTCATGAGCCAGCCCGATGAGGCCGTGCCTGAGGAAGCTCCTTGTTGTCCGCCCCGCGAGGCTTGGCCCCTCGCGAGGGTCTTGAGCTTGCATCGATGAAGATGGGCTGTGATGGGCCTCCTTTCAGCCACGCCGCAGGCCGCAGGCAGGCAAGTCTGGAGACCCCCATTCCCAGAACGCCGACAACAGTTCTGCAGGGCGAGGGGTGAGGTCTTCATGACTCGAGGCTGGGGCGAGGTCGCCCGGGTCTGCAGGGCGAGGGCGCCCTCACGATCCATCTGGAGTACGACGGTGCTTCGGTGATGTCCTTCAAGGTCTTCAACGCGGAGGGTCGCCGACTGGAGTGCTGCCCCAGGAGAGGCGGTCGGGACCCTACTGCGGCGAGATAGAGGCTGGTTGACCGCTCCCTTGGCCGCTCCTCAGGTGATGGAGGTGCCGGAGGATCCAGTGACTCCGCCGAGCTCTTCGCGACTCCGGAGACGAGCGACGACAGCTACGAGCCCCCGAGCCTGCGCCGTTCCTGGAGCAGGGCGGGCTCGTCAGGCCGTCGCCGCCTCTGATCTGGATGGGGTTGGCGTCGGTGCTGGGCGGCCCACTGTTGATGATAGCGTCTGCCGCGATGCCCCCTGTAGTTAGGACTCCTTAGGATTCGCGCCTTTTGTTCCTGCGAGGGGCCAAGAATATACCCCACGGGGGCTTGTAAGATGTTTGTAGCTACGTCCGTCAATATGATCCTTATTGTGAAACGGTGCGAGATGCTTATCCCGTTTTAGCTTAGTTTCCTCCTTCCAGACCTCGCAAGGGCTTGATGCTCTGCGCCGAAAAGTCCCGGCGCTAAGGCGGCTTCAGCCATCGCTGGTATGCCATGTAGCGATGTCGTGGTCAAGGCTAGGAAGTGAGCGGCCCGAAGTCCGGTAAGAGCCCCTGGGTCGCGATGCTCAGGAGATCCCCCTTAGCGCTCAAGAAGCCATCATTCGGTGAGAAAGGAGAGCAATGTTGCTAACAGGGATTGCACTTGGTGCGGGGACGGTGCTGCGATAACCAGTGTTTCCGGAGGGTGACTTATCTCGAGGGTCAGAAAACGCTCCCTGGTGTGGCGCTAGGTTCGCGCGCTGGCCGATGAGGGGTTGCTTGGCGAGGTCCTCGCGTGTTTCTCCCCTCTCGCCTTCGCTCCCCTTTCTGCTCTACGTCATCGGGTCCCGACTCTCGAGCTGGTCTCAGCCGTCGCTGGCATGCCAGGTCGCGATGCCGTGGACAAGACCAGAGGGTGAGGGCCGGAGAGCCGGTAGGAGCCCTGAGTCATGATGCTCAGGCACCCCCCCTTCAACGTGCAAGCGAGTCGCGTGAACGAGAGCGAAGAAAGCACCGTGAGGGCCTAGCCTGGTGATGCTCTTTGGAGGGACCCTGCAAGTTCATCACAAGGGAACGAGAGTTCGTCGTGGCAATCGACAGTTAGCCGTTAGTTGCTTTGGAGAGGCGACGAGGCACGAAAGGCCTGGCGAGGCATATTGGGGCTCCCGTGAGCCCGCGCGGGACTCACGGGGCCCTACCTCAAGGCGGGTTGCAACTGGCTCTGGGCCTTATCTTGGAGTGTGTTCCTGCAAATTTGGCCAGATGCCGGTGCTCTACGTCTTCGGGTTTCGGCTCTCGGGCTGGTCTCAGCCGTTGCTGGCATGCCAGGTCGCGATGCCATGGACAAGACCAGAGGGTGAGGGCCGGAGAGCCGGTAGGAGCCCTGAGTCGCGATGCTCAGGCACCCCCCCTTTAACGCCCAAGATTCCGACACCCAGGAGAGAAAGGCACCAAATAACAAGCATGGTGGATCGAAAGCATAGTCCTAAGATAAACACAAGAAGGGTACATGCCGCTGGGTCAGGCCCGAGCGGCTTGGGGATGATGCTACCCGAGGGGCGCCCCCAATAAGGTAAGCTAAGGGCACGAAATAAAAGGGGATACATGCCGCAGGGACGGACCCATGCGGCCTGGGAATAATGCGGCCCTCAGGGCGCTCCCAGCCAGAAATGAAACTTAAAAGATGTCACCTGATGATGTTGGGGACGAAGGGGTGTCGGTGTAGCAGACTCGGTGGGCTGCGGGAGCCGATCCTCACGAGCCCCCAGGCCCAGGGGCCTCAGGAGGCTCCGGAGGCGCTGGCGGCTCCTCGCGGGCCATCTCCATCTCCGCCAGGGCTGCGGCACGCCTGACCTCTTGAGCCTCCAAGATGGCCCTCATGAGACGCGGGTGCGCAGCAGCCGCGCTCGGCAAGACGTAAGGCATGCGTACGTAGCTGTGGGGCGGACCCTTGCAACGTCCCAATCGCGAGGGCCAGAGACGCTCTTGAGACGCGGCTCGGTTGAGCCCGAGTATGTCGATGCAGACGCGCAGCCCACCATCCTCGCCTGGATGGGGGGCGACAGCGGGTAAGCGGCGGCTGCCTCTCATGACTCTTGACTCCTGTAGCTCCTGAATGGCCTTGCTGACGAACTCCTGAGGGTTTGGCCCTCCTTGCCTTGCTCCTTCTTGAGTGAAACGTGCTTCGAAGCACGCCTCCACGTGGTGCCCAAGCGCCTCCCTCGTGGCCTTGGCGAGGTCGGTGGCCCTCCAGGGGAGAGCCCCCGAGCCCTGCCTGAGGAGGGCGTCGGGCGCGCTTCCCTATGCGATGGAAGGAGGCTCCCCCTGAGCAGGCGCGGGCCCTGAGGGGCCTGCCTCCTGAGGGGCCAGGCCGGACGATGTCTTCTTCTTCTTGGGGGCGGCCTCGGGAGGCCTCCAACCGCCGCGGTCTGGGTCTTCCAGCGATGCGGCCTGAAAGGCTCGCTCCAGGGAGCACACTGCGTCTCTCTCTCTTTGCAGGGCACCGTGATGACCCCGCCGCTTCCTTGCATCTTGAGGACGTTGTAGCCGTGGTGGGTTATGGCCATGAACTTGGCCAGCGCCGGGTACCCGAGGATGGCGTTGTACGGCAGGCGAATGTGGGCAACGTCGAAGTCGATGAGCTCGGTGTGGTAGTTTTCGCGTGCCCCGAAGGTGACAGGAAGGCGGACCTGCCCTATCGGGACCGTGGAGCCGTCGGTGACTCCAGAGAAGGGCTTGGTTGGCTGAAGCTGACTATAGGGCACTTGAAGATTGTTGAAAGTTTCCACGGACAGGACGTTGAGCCCTGCCCCGCCGTTGATGAGGGTCTTGGTGACTAGCACGTTGCTGATGATTGGGGAACAAAGCATCGGGAGGACTCCGGCTGTGGCCGCGCACTTGAGCTGATCCGCTGAGCTGAACGTGATGGCGCATGCCGACCACCTGATAGGGCGCGTGGCCTCGAGCTTGGGGAGGACTGCATTCACTTCGCGGGCGAACTGCTTGAAGATGCGTTGAGAGACTGGGGATTGAGCTCCGCCCAGGATGCAGGCGATTGCGCGTGGCTCCTGGAAGCCCCCAGCCCCCTCATCCTGATGTCAGTCTTCATTTTTCCTCGGCTGCGGCGGCAGCGGAGGGAGGCCTGCGTTCCCTTGCGGGCGATCATCGCGAGGCTGATTCCTCTAGCCTCCCTCGCGAGGAGGGTCCTGCCAGCGATCCTCGCGAGGTTGGTCGCGCCACCCTTGGCGCGGGCCGCGGTCTTCCCAACGTCCTGCATTCCTTCCTCCTCCTCGGCCGTAGCCCCGGTCGCTGCGGTCGGGACGTCTGCCGACCCTTCCTTCACGCACATCCCGGAGCTCTTGGAATTCATTGGTGTTGTGGGTGTGGAGGTCGTGGTACACGCAGTACCGACTGCCCTTGGAGGATTCGGGCTGATCTCTGCCCCACTTGGTGTCTGGCTCAGCCGCGAGTACGGCAGCTCCCTTGCGCTTCACGTCCTTGGCCTTGGGCTTCTTCTCTTCGGGGTCCGCGGCAGGCAGCTCGAGGAGGGAGAGGCGCCCCTCCTCAGCCCTGGCGCACTTGGTCACCAAGTTGAACAGCTCCACGGAGGTGCACAGGTCTTCATGCATCGCCAGCTCCTCCTTCATCTTGACGTCGCGCATGCCGTCGGAGAAGGCTGAGATGATGGCCTCCTCCGTCACCCTGGGGATCTTGAGGCGCGCGTTGTTGAAACGTTGGATGTACTTCTGCAGGGTTTCCCCTGGTTGCTGCTTGATACGGCGCATGTCGCTCACGGCGGGTGGCCGGTCGCGAGTACCCTGGAAGTTGGCGATGAAGCGGGTGTGCATCTCGTCCCAGGAGGAGATCGTGCCTGGGGCCAGATTCAGGAGCCAGGTGCGGGCTCCGTCCTTGAGCGCCATGGGAAACCAGTTCGCCATGACCTTTTCGTCTCCGTTGGCAGCCTCGATGCCCAACTCATAGAGTTGGGGGAACTCTGCAGGGTCAGCCGTGCCGTCGTAGCGAGGAGGCAGGTCTGGCTTGAACTTGCCGGGCCACGCAACGCTGCGCAGCTCGGAGGTGAAGGCGCAGCAGCCCGCCGTGGCCACAGGGGGCCTTGAGTGATGGAGACCTTGGTCCTGCGGGTCCCCATGCGCCGCGGCTGGAGGCAGCTCAGGGTCTTGACGTGCTGGAGCAGGGAGCGCTTGGGCAGCTTCTCGAGGGCGAGGGACTTCTTGGCAGCTCTGCTCTTGCCGCGCTGGCGCCTGACGGAGCGGGTTCCGCCCAGGGGCCGCGCGCCTTGGGGCCAGGGTGCCTTCTTGAGGAGGAGGCGGCTGAGGTGCCCCAGGAGCTTCATTGCCCGCGCAGGGCAGGATGCGGTGCAGCGAGAAGGACGGCGCGAGGGCGTCTCCGGCGGCGCGGACGAGCTCGGCGACTCGGTCGAGCCATTCTTCGTAGACGTCGTCGATGGGGCGGTAGCACAGGAGCTCGTTTGCCGCGATGAGCGCAGCTCGGGCCTCCATGGCTGCGCGGGGTGCGCGTGACGAAGAACCAGCGGGGGTGAGCGAGGGCGTGGTAGTGAGGCCGTCCCGCCTCATGGATGGATGCTAGGACGATGCTTGCTGCTCATTCCCCGCCGTGCCGGTGGCGGCGTTGACGGCGGGTGACGGGAAACGGCGAGGGTGCCCGCCGACGGCGGCCATCTGGGCGACATGGGAAGCGAGGGAGGCTCGGCGCGAGCCCGACGAGCGTCAGACATGGATGTGGTGGTCGGGGAAGAACGAGACGACGGAAGGCAAATTCCGGCGCACCCCTACCTGGCGCGCCAAATGTCGGATTTTGGGTTCCGGCAGACCCTTGAGGTTCGAACACTGGGGTGCGCGCGGAGATTCAACCCTCTACCGGCTCTCTCCTCACCGAATCACTAGGACCTAAACTACCAAACAGAACAGCACAAGAGACACAAGATTTATACTGGTTCAGGCCACCATTGTGGTGTAATACCCTACTCCAGTGTGTGGTGTGGTGGATTGCCTCCTGGGCTTGAAGATGAACAATACAAGGCAGAACAGCATCACGAGGGTCTGTTCTTGGCTGGTGCAACGAACTGCTGAGGGGAGTTCAACCGCTCTATCTACTGGTTTCTTGGTGAGGGTTCTGTGTCTCGATCCAGGATGCCCTACCCTGGGGGTGGCTAGTCCTATTTATAGGCAAAGGCCCTGGGCCTCTTCCCAAATATTGAGCGGGAAGGGCGCCAACAATTGGCCATTTTGAAGGGGAACAGCGGTTACACTTATCCTGACTAAAGTTGGTCCTCGCCTGTCAATGGCTCTGGTGGTGACGCCGGCTTGGGCTCCACAATGACTTCCTTCCTGCCGTTGGGCTGGTCTTGGTCTTGTTGCACCGAAATGGATGCCTTTGCTTAATGCTCTCGCCTGCGCTTGCTCCCTTTGCACCAAAGAGGAAAGGAGGACACTGCGCGGGCTGGCGCCCGACTGGCGCCCTTGGTCGTCATGGCTTGCGTCATGGGCACCTCACGAGGTACCCCGCCTTGAACTCTTCGCCTCCTCATGAGCCAGCGCGATGAGGCCGTGCCTGAGGAAGCTCCTTGTCGTCCGCCCCGCGAGTCTTGGCCCCTCGCGAGGGTCTTGAGCTTGCGTCGATGAAGATGGGCTGTGTTGGGCCTCCTTTCAGCCACGCCGCAGGCCGCAGGCAGGCAAGTCTGGGGCCCCCATTCCCAGAACGCCGACAGCCTCCGCTCTCCCCTCATGTTCAGCTGCCTCCTCCCTGGTGACAACATATCTTCATTTTGCCTGGTAATCAAAAAGGGAAGGAGCGGGGAGAGTAACATGGATAGAGCTACGTCTGTCAAAGATTAGTCGATACTGGAGGAATTGCTCATTCCTCAAAAGAAAATGATGTTTGACCATCGCGTCATAATCTTAATAAGCAGGAAGCAACTCCATATCCTCCTCTCATGGGGCCCCCAAGTTGTAATCTTTATTACCTAACATAGCACTCTTGAGGACACAAAGATCAGGGACACATATGTGACATGCTTCATCTTTACTGTTAATGCATCTACCAATGAAGAGAGCAAAATAATGTATAGCAGGAAAATGAATGCTCCCTATGGTAGCTTGTGCTATATGCTTAGATTCTCCCACAGTAATACTAGCAAGAAAGACTTTATATTCAGATCTGTGGGGTTCATGAACATTGCCCCACTGCGGGAGTTTGCAAGCAGTTGTAAAATCTTCTAAGTCCATGGTATAAGATTGATCATAAATATCAAACAGGACACTCTGAGAATTACGCAAAGATGTATATTTAAACCTTCTTACGAATGAATCAGCCAATTGGTAGTACTGAGGAGACTTATCTTGTAAGAAGTCCTCAAGATCAGCATTACACACATATGCGTCAAATTCATCCTTAATGCCTGCATTGACCATAAACTCTTCTGATGGCCACTCACAAGCTCGCACTTCGGCATCCCTTGGTGGTTCATCATCTTGCTCACGCATAGCACGCCTAGGTCCTCTCTTTGTTGAGGAACCACCTTGGTACATTCTTCTAGACATATTTCTTTCTCTGAAAAATTTCTGAAATTTTTAGTAACTTCAAAATAAAAGTGAATAAAACTAAACAAGATTGGTAGCAACTACTCCTACAAGTGCCTAGAGCCTATATCATGCATTAGAATTACTTGGGACCTCATAAATTTAACATGCAAGCTCAAGAACCGGGTCACCTATGCAGCAAAAATTTGCAAAGAATAAAGCACTAGAACAAAAACAAATTGGACCAATGGAGGAGTCACATACCAAGCAACAATCTCCCGAAGCGGTTTTATGAATGGAGCTTTGAGCAAGGAGATCGAAAATCGCAGCAAAATGAGCTAGAACTCGTGCTTGAGCTGGATGAGGATTTTTTTGGGAGGAAGATGGAGTGTGTGGGTGCAAGAATAAGTGGAGGGGGGCCACCTGTTGGAAATATGCCCTAGAGGCAATAATAAAAGTATTATTATATTTCAATGTTCATGATAAATGTCTTTTATTCATGCTATAACTGTATTATCCGGAAATCGTAATACACGTGTGAATACTTAGACCACAATATGTCCCTGGTGAGCCTCTAGTTGACTAGCTCGTTGTGATCAACAGATAGTCATGGTTTCCTGACTATGGACATTGGATGTCGTTGATAACGGGATCACATCATTAGGAGAATGATGTGATGGACAAGACCCAATCCTAAGCATAGCATAAAAGATCGTGTAGTTCGTTTTGCTAGAGCTTTGCCAGTGTCAAGTATCTCTTCCTTCGACCATGAGATCGTGTAACTCCCGGATACCGTAAGAGTGCCTTGGGTGTATCAAACGTCACAACGTAACTGGGTGACTATAAAGGTGCATTACAGGTATCTCCGAAAGTATCTGTTGGGTTGACACGGATCGAGACTGGGATTTGTCACTCCGTATGACGGAGAGGTATCTCTGGGCCCACTCGGCAATGCATCATCATAATGAGCTCAATGTGACCAAGGTGTTGGACACGGGATCATGCATTACGGTACGAGTAAAGTGACTTGCCGGTAACGAGACTGAACAAGGTATTGGGATACCGACGATCGAGTCTCGGGCAAGTAACGTACCGATTGACAAAGGGAATTGCATACAGGGTTTGATCGAATCCTCGACATCGTGGTTCATCCGATGACAACATCGAGGAGCATGTGGGAGCCATCATGGGTATCCAGATCCCGCTGTTGGTTATTGACTGAGAGCGTCTCGGTCATGTCTGCATGTCTCCCGAACCCGTAGGGTCTACACACTTAAGGTTCGGTGACGCTAGGGTTATTAGGAAGACTAGTATGTGACTACCGAATGTTGTTCGGAGTCCCGGATGGGATCCTGGACGTCACGAGGAGATCCGGAATGGTCCGGAGGTAAAGATTTATATATGGGAAGTTGTCAAACGGACACCGGGAAGTTTCGGGGTCATACCGGTATTGTACCGGGGCCACCGGAAGGGTTCCGGGGGTCCACCGGGAGGGGCCACCCCTCCCGGGGGGCCACATGGGCTGCGTGGGGCAGGGAGCCAGCCCCTGGTGGGCTGGCCGCACCCCCCTCCCTTGGGCCCATGCGCCTACGGTTGAGGGGGAACCCTAGAGTGGGCGCCCCCCTTGACTTGGGGGGCAAGCCACCCTCTCCCCTCTCCCCTAGGCCGCCGCACCCCCCCCCCCTAG
>NC_041389.1:193781926-193788968 GCF_002162155.2 Triticum dicoccoides | reverse complement strand
TTCTCCCTTCCCCCTATAAATAGAGGGGTGAGGGGAGGGCAGTCGTACCACCCTCCAAGGCGCAGCCCTCCCCTCCCCAACACCTCTCCTCCTCCGTCGTGTGCTTGGCGAAGCCCTGTCGGAGTACTGCCTCTCCACCATCACCATGCCGTCGTGCTGCCGGTGGAGCTGTCTTCCTCAACCTCTCCTTCCCCTTGCTGGATCAAGAAGGAGGAGACGTCTCCCGTCCCATACGTGTGTTGAACGCGGAGGTGCTGTCCGTTCAGCACTTGGTCATCGGTGATTCGAATCACGTCGAGTACGACTACATCATCACCTTGCAAGCTTCCGCACGCGATCTACAAGTGGTATGTAGATGCAAACTCTCTCCCTTGACTCGTTGCTTAGATGAACTCATAGATGGATCTTGGTGAAACCGTAGGAAAAATTTTAATTTTCTGCAACGTTCCCCAACAGCGGCATCATGAGCTAGGTCTATGCGTAGTTCTCTTTGCACGAGTAGAACACAATTTTGTTGTGGGCGTGGATTTTGTCATCTTACTTGCCTCTACTAGTCCTTTCTTGCTCAACGGTATTGTGGGATGAAGCGGCCCGGACCAACCTTACACGTACGCTTACGTGAGACCGGTTCCCCCGACTGACATGCACTAGTTGCATAAGGTGGCTGGCGGGTGTCTGTCTCTCCCACTTTAGTTGGAGCGGAATCGATGAACAGGGCCCTTATGAAGGGTAAATAGAAGTTGACAAAATCATGTTGTGGTGATTCGTAGGTAAGAAAACGTTCTTGCTAGAACCCAATTGCAGCCACGTAAAAGATGCAACAACAATTAGAGGACGTCTAACTTGTTTTTCAGCGATTGATCATGTGATGTGATATGGCCAGAAGTTGTGATGAATGATGAATTGTGATGTATGAGATCATGTTCTTTGTAATAGGATTCACGACTTGCATGTCGATGAGTATGACAACCGGCAGGAGCCATAGGAGTTGTCTTTATTTTTTGTATGACCTGCGTGTCATTGAATAACGCCATGTAAACTACTTTACTTTATGGCTAAACGTTAGTCATAGAAGTAGAAGTAGTCGTTGGCGTGACAACTTCATGAAGACACGATGATGGAGATCATGATGATGGAGATCATGGTGTCAAGCCGGTGACAAGATGATCATGGAGCCCCGAAGATGAAGATCAATGGAGCTATATGATATTGGCCATATCATGTCACAACTATATAATTGCATGTGATGTTTATTATGTTTATGCATCTTGTTTAGTTAGGACGACGGTAGTAAATAAGATGATCCCTTACAAAAATTTCAAGAAGTGTTCTCCCCTAACTGTGCACCGTTGCTACAGTTCGTCGCTTCTAAGCACCACGTGATGATCGGGTGTGATGGATTCTTACGTTCACATACAACGGGTGTAAGACAGTTTTACACAGCGAAAACACTTAGGGTTAACTTGACGAGCCTAGCATGTGCAGACATGGCCTCGGAACACGGAGACCGAAAGGTCGAACATGAGTCGTATGGAAGATACGATCAACATGAGAATGTTCACCGACGATGACTAGTCCGTCTCACGTGATGATCGGACACGGGCTAGTCGACTCGGATCGTGTAACACTTAGATGAGTAGAGGGATGTCTAATCTAAGTGGGAGTTCATAATTTGATTAAAACTTTTTTTATCATGAACTTAGTCTAAAACCTTTGCAAATATGTCTTGTAGATCAATGGCCAACGCTAATGTCAACATGAACTTCAACGCGTTCCTAGAGAAAACCAAGCTGAAAGATGATGGCAGCAACTATACGGACTGGGTCCGGAACCTGAGGATCATCCTCATAGCTGCCAGGAAACAATATGTCCTAGAAGGACCGCTAGGTGACGCTCCCGTCCCAGAGAACCAAGACATTATGAATGCTTGGCAGTCTCGTGCTGATGATTACTCCCTCGTTCAGTGCGGCATGCTTTACAGCTTAGAACCGGGGCTCCAAAAGCGTTTTGAGCACCACGGAGCATATGAGATGTTCGAAGAGCTGAAACTAGTTTTTCAAGCTCATGCCCGGGTCGAGAGATATGATGTCTCCGACAAGTTCTACAGTTGTAAGATGGAGGAAAACAGTTCTGTCAGTGAGCACATCCTGAAGATGTCTGGGTTGCACAACCGTATGACCCAGCTGAACATTAACCTCCCAGATGAGGCGGTCATTGACAGAATCCTCCAGTCGCTCCCACCAAGCTACAAGAGCTTTGTGATGAACTACAACATGCAGGGGATGGAAAAGACCATTCCTGAAGTGTTCTCGATGCTGAAGTCAGCAGAGGCTGAAATCAAGAAAGAACATCAAGTGTTGATGGTCAATAAGACCACTAAGTTCAAGAAGGGCAAGGATAAGAAGAACTTCAAGAAGGACGGCAAAGATGTTGCCGCACCTGGTAAGCCAGTTACCGGGAAGAAGTCAAAGAATGGACCCAAGCCTGAGACTGAGTGCTTTTATTGCAAAGGGAAGGGTCACTGGAAGCGGAACTGCCCCAAATACTTAGCGGATAAGAAGGCCGGCAACACCAAAGGTATATTTGATATACATGTGATTGATGTGTACCTTACCAGTACTCGTAGTAACTCCTGGGTATTTGATACCGGTGCCGTTGCTCATATTTGTAACTCACAGCAGGAGCTATGGAATAAACGGAGACTGGCGAAGGACGAGGTGACGATGCGCGTCGGGAATGGTTCCAGAGTCGATGTGATCGCTATCGGCACGCTGCCTCTACATTTACCTACAGGATTAGTTTTGAACCTTAATAATTGTTATTTAGTGCCAAGTTTGAGCATGAACATTGTATCTGGATCTCGTTTAATACGAGATTGCTACTCATTTAAGTCTGAGAATAATGGTTGTTCGATTTATATGAGAGATATGTTTTATGGTCATGCTCCGATGGTCAATGGTTTATTCTTAATGAATCTCGAGCGTAATATTACACATGTTCATAGTGTAGATGCCAAAAGATTTAAAGTTGATAACGATAGTCCCACATACTTGTGGCACTGCCGCCTTGGTCACATTGGTGTCAAGCGCATGAAGAAGCTCCATGCCGATGGACTTTTAGAGTCTCTTGATTATGAATCGTTTGACACATGCGAACCATGCCTTTTGGGCAAAATGACCAAGACTCCGTTCTCCGGAACAATGGAGCGAGCAACCAACTTGTTGGAAATCATACATACCGATGTGTGCGGTCCAATGAGCGTTGAGGCTCACGGAGGATATCGTTATGTTCTCACTCTCACAGATGACTTGAGTAGATATGGGTATGTCTACTTAATGAAACACAAGTCTGAGACCTTTGAAAAGTTCAAGGAATTTCAGAATGAGGTAGAGAATCAACGTGACCGAAAGATAAAATTCTTACGATCAGATCGTGGAGGAGAATACTTAAGTCACGATTTTGGTACACACTTAAGGAAATGTGGAATCGTTTCACAGCTCACGCCGCCTGGAACACCTCAGCGAAACGGTGTGTCCGAACGTCGTAATCGCACCCTATTGGATATGGTGCGGTCTATGATGTCTCTTACCGATTTACCCCTATCATTTTGGGGATACGCTCTAGAGACAGCTACATTCACTTTAAATGGGGCACCGTCTAAATCCGTTGAGACGACACCGTATGAATTATGGTTTGGAAAGAAACCTAAGCTGTCGTTTCTAAAAGTTTGGGGATGCGATGCTTATGTCAAGAAACTTCAACCTGAAAAGCTCGAACCCAAGTCAGAAAAATGCGTATTCATAGGATACCCTAAGGAAACTGTCGGGTATACCTTCTACTTAAGATCCGAAGGCAAGATCTTTGTTGCTTGGAACGGATGCTTTCTAGAAAATGAGTTTCTCTCGAAAGAAGTAAGTGGGAGGAAAGTAGAACTCGATGAAGTACTACCTCTTGAGCGGGAAAGTGGCGCAGCGCAGGAAACCGTTCCTATGATGCCCACACCAACTAAAGAGGAAAACAATGATGATGATCAAGGTACTTTGGATCAAGTTACTGCTGAACTTCGTAGGTCCACAAGGACACGTTCCGCACCAGAGTGGTACGGCAACCCTGTCCTAGAAATCATGTTGTTAGACAACAATGAACCTTCGAACTATGAAGAAGCGATGGCGGGCCCGGACTCCAACAAATGGCTTGAAGCCATGAAATCCGAGATAGAATCCATGTATGAAAACAAAGTATGGACTTTGACAGACTTGCCCGATGATCGGCGAGCGATAGAAAACAAATGGATCTTTAAGAAGAAGACAGACGCGGATGGTAATGTCACCATCTATAAAGCTCGACTTGTCGCTAAGGGTTATCGACAGGTTCAAGGGATTGACTACGACGAGACATTCTCTCCCGTAGCGAAGCTAAAGTCCGTCCGAATCATGTTAGCAATTGCCGCATACTATGATTATGAGATATGGCAAATGGACGTCAAAACGGCATTCCTTAACGGACATCTTAAGGAAGAGCTGTATATGATGCAGCCGGAAGGTTTTGTCGATCCTCGGAACGCTAACAAAGTATGCAAGCTCCAGCGATCCATTTATGGACTGGTGCAAGCATCTCGGAGTTGGAACATTCGCTTTGATGAGATGATCAAAGCGTTTGGGTTTATGCAGACTTATGGAGAAGCCTGCGTTTACAAGAAAGTGAGTGGGAGCTCTGTAGCATTTCTCATATTATATGTAGATGACATACTCTTGATGGGAAATAATATAGAATTTCTGGACAGCATTAAGGCCTACTTGAATAAGTGTTTTTTAATGAAGGACCTTGGAGAAGCTGCTTATATATTAGGCATCAAAATCTATAGAGATAGATCGAGACGCCTCATAGGTCTTTCACAAAGCACATACCTTGATAAGATTTTGAAGAGGTTCAAAATGGATCAGTCCAAGAAGGGGTTCTTGCCTATGTTACAAGGTGTGAGATTGAGCTCGGCTCAGTCACCGACCACGGCAAAAGATAAAGAAGAGATGAGTGTCATCCCCTATGCTTCAGCCATAGGATCTATTATGTATGCCATGTTGTGTACCAGACCCGATGTAAACCTTGCCGTAAGTTTGGTAGCAAGATACCAAAGTAATCCCGGCAAGGAACACTGGACAGCGGTCAAGAATATCCTGAAGTACCTGAAAAGGACGAAGGACATGTTTCTCGTTTATGGAAGAGACGAAGAGCTCGTCGTAAAGGGTTACGTCGACGCTAGCTTCGACTCAGATCTGGATGACTCTAAGTCACAAACCAGATACGTGTATATGTTGAATGGTGGAGCAGTAAGCTGGTGCAGCTGCAAGCAGAGCGTCGTGGCGGGATCTACGTGTGAAGCGGAGTACATGGCAGCCTCGGAGGCAGCGCATGAAGCGATTTGGGTGAAGGAGTTCATCACCGACCTAGGAGTCATACCCAATGCGTCGGGGCCGATCAAACTCTTCTGTGACAACACTGGAGCTATTGCCCTCGCCAAGGAGCCCAGGTTTCACAAGAAGACCAGGCACATCAAGCGTCGTTTCAACTCCATCCGTGAAAATGTTCAAGATGGAGACATAGAGATTTGCAAAGTGCACACGGATCTGAATGTCGCAGATCCGCTGACTAAACCTCTCTCGCGTGCAAAACATGATCAACACCAGAACTCTATGGGTGTTCGATTCATCACAATGCAACTAGATTGGTGACTCTAGTGCAAGTGGGAGACTGTTGGAAATATGCCCTAGAGGCAATAATAAAAGTATTATTATATTTCAATGTTCATGATAAATGTCTTTTATTCATGCTATAACTGTATTATCCGGAAATCGTAATACACGTGTGAATACTTAGACCACAATATGTCCCTGGTGAGCCTCTAGTTGACTAGCTCGTTGTGATCAACAGATAGTCATGGTTTCCTGACTATGGACATTGGATGTCGTTGATAACGGGATCACATCATTAGGAGAATGATGTGATGGACAAGACCCAATCCTAAGCATAGCATAAAAGATCGTGTAGTTCGTTTTGCTAGAGCTTTGCCAGTGTCAAGTATCTCTTCCTTCGACCATGAGATCGTGTAACTCCCGGATACCGTAAGAGTGCCTTGGGTGTATCAAACGTCACAACGTAACTGGGTGACTATAAAGGTGCATTACAGGTATCTCCAAAAGTATCTGTTGGGTTGTCACGGATCGAGACTGGGATTTGTCACTCCGTATGACGGAGAGGTATCTCTGGGCCCACTCGGTAATGCATCATCATAATGAGCTCAATGTGACCAAGGTGTTGGACACGGGATCATGCATTACGGTACAAGTAAAGTGACTTGCCGGTAACGAGACTGAACAAGGTATTGGGATACCGACGATCGAGTCTCGGGCAAGTAACGTACCGATTGACAAAGGGAATTGCATACAGGGTTTGATCGAATCCTCGACATAGTGGTTCATCCGATGACAACATCGAGGAGCATGTGGGAGCCATCATGGGTATCCAGATCCCGCTGTTGGTTATTGACTGAGAACGTCTCGGTCATGTCTGCATGTCTCCCGAACCCGTAGGGTCTACACACTTAAGGTTCGGTGACGCTAGGGTTATTAGGAAGACTAGTATGTGACTACCGAATGTTGTTCAGAGTCCCGGATGGGATCCTGGACGTCACGAGGAGATCCGGAATGGTCCGGAGGTAAAGATTTATATATGGGAAGTTGTCAAACGGACACCGGGAAGTTTCGGGGTCATACCGGTATTGTACCGGGGCCACCGGAAGGGTTCCGGGGGTCCACCGGGAGGGGCCACCCCTCCCGGGGGGCCACATGGGCTGCGTGGGGCAGGGAGCCAGCCCCTGGTGGGCTGGCCGCACCCCCCTCCCTTGGGCCCATGCGCCTAGGGTTGAGGGGGAACCCTAGAGGGGGCGCCCCCTTGACTTGGGGGGCAAGCCACCCTCTCCCCTCTCCCCTAGGCCGCCGCACCCCCCCCCCTAGATGGGTTCTAGGGGGCCGGCCCCCTTCTCCCT
>NC_041389.1:193721334-193781774 GCF_002162155.2 Triticum dicoccoides | reverse complement strand
TTCTCCCTTCCCCCTATAAATAGAGGGGTGAGGGGAGGGAAGCCGTACCACCCTCCAAGGCGCAGCCCTCCCCTCCCCAACACCTCTCCTCCTCCGTCGTGTGCTTGGCGAAGCCCTGTCGGAGTACTGCCTCTCCACCATCACCACGCCGTCGTGCTGCCGGTGGAGCTGTCTTCCTCAACCTCTCCTTCCCCTTGCTGGATCAAGAAGGAGGAGACGTCTCCCGTCCCGTACGTGTGTTGAACGCGGAGGTGCTGTCCGTTCAGCACTTGGTCATCGGTGATTCGAATCACGTCGAGTACGACTACATCATCACCTTGCAAGCTTCCCCACGCGATCTAGAAGTGGTATGTAGATGCAAACTCTCTCCCTTGACTCGTTGCTTAGATGAACTCATAGATGGATCTTGGTGAAACCGTAGGAAAAATTTTAATTTTCTGCAACGTTCCCCAACACCATCGTGGGCCCACGAGATAGGGGGGCGCGCCCAGGGGTGTGGGCGGGCCTTCCACCCTCGTGGCCAGGTGCTTGCCCCCCTGCAGTGTTTTCAATGCCTAAAATCCTCAAATATTCCATAAAAATCATACTAAATTTGTAGTGCATTTGGAGCATTTTTATTTTCAGGATATTTTTTTATTGCATGGATAATTTAGAAAACAGACAGATAATTACTATTTTGCTTTATTTATTCTAAATAACAGAAAGTAAAAAGAAGGTATAGAAGGTTGTGCCTTCTAGTTTCATCCATCTCATGATCGTCAAAAGGAATCCACTAACAAGGTTGATCAAGTCTTGTTAACAAACTCATTCCGAATAACATGGAACAGGAGAAATTTCGAATAACACTAAGTTACCTCAACGGGGATATGAACATCCCCAATAATAAGAATATCATATTTTTTCTTGACAGTAGGAAGAGGAAATTCAAAACCTCCAATAATGATAGTTGGAAATTTTCCAATAGATTGATGCTATGAACTTGAGGTTGTTTCCTCGGAAAGTGTACCGTGTGCTCATTCCCATTAACATGAAAAGTGACATTGCCTTTGTTGCAATCAATAACCGCCCCTGCAGTATTCAAAAAGGGTCTACCAAGGATAATTTACATACTATCGTCCTCGGGAATATCAAGAATAACAAAGTCCGTTAAGATAGTGACATTTGCAACCACAACAGGCACATCCTCACAAATACCAACAGGTATGGCAGTTGATTTATCAGCCATTTGCAAAGATATTTCAGTAGGTGTCAACTTATTCAATTCAAGTCTATGATATAAAGAGAGAGGCATAACACTAACACCGGCTCCAAGATCACATAAAGCAGTTTTAACATAGTTTCTTTTAATGGAGCAAGGTATAGTTGGTACCCCGGGGTCTCCAAGTTTCTTTGGTATTCCACCCTTAAAGTATAATTGGCAAGCATGGTGGAAATTTCATCTTCCGGTATCTTTCTTTTATTTTTAATGATATCCTTCATATACTTAGCATAAGGATTTAATTTAAGCATATCAGTTAAGCGCATACGTAAGAAGATAGGTCTAATAATTTCAGCAAAGCGCTCAAAACCCTCATCATCCTTTGTCTTGGATGGTTTAGGAGGAAAGGGCATGGGTTTCTGAACCCATGGTTCTCTCTCTCTAGCGTGCTTCCTAGCAACAAAATCTCTCTTATGATAACATTGATTCTTTGATTGTGGGTTATCAAGATCAACAACAGGTTCGGTCTCTACAACATTATTTTTGCTAGGTTGAGCATCAACATGAACATTATCATTAACATTGTGGGTTATCAAGATCAACAGCAGGTTCGATCTCTACAACATTATTTTTGCTAGGTTGAGCATCAACATGAACATTATCATTAACATTATCACTAGGTTCATGTTCATCACCTGATTGTGTTTCAGCATCAGAAATAGAAATATCATTGGGATTCTCAGGTGTGTCTACAACAGGTTCACTAGAAGCATGCAAAGTCCTATCGTTTTTCTTTTTCTTCTTTGAAGAACTAGGTGCCTCTTAATTATTTCTCTGAGAATCCTGCTCGATTCTCTTAGGGTGGCATTCAAGATACAAAGGTTCCTGAGTCATTCTACCAGTTCTAGTAGCCACTCTAATAGCAAAGTCATGTTTATTATTTAATTCATCGAGCAAATCACTTTGAGCTTTAAGTACTTGCTCAGCTTGAGTGGTAACCATAGAAGCATATTTGCTAATGAGGTTAAGTTCACCTTTAACTCTAGCCATATAATCACTCAAGCATCCTATTTCGAAAGCATTATTCTTTAATTCTCTACCAACATAAGCATTAAAACTTTCTTGTCTACCAATAAAGTCATCAAATTCATCTAAGCATGGGCTATGAAATTTAGTAGACGGGATTTCAGCTTTATCATATCTATAGAGAGAATTTACCTTTACTACCTGTGTCGGGTTATCAGGACAATGTATTTCTTCAACAGGCGGTATATTAAGACCATGTATTTCTTCAATAGGTGGTAAATTCTTAACATCTTCAGCTTTAATACCTTTTTCTTTCATTGATTTCTTTGCCTCTTGCATATCTTCGGGACTGAGAAATAGAACTCCCCTCTTCTTCGGAGTTTGTTTAAGAGTAGGCTCAGGAGTTGGCTCAATTGGCTCAGGAATTGCCTCAGGAATTGGCTCAAGAAGAGTCCAATTATTTTCTGGTCGACTGTTCTTTCCCTGAAACCACAACCAGCACAACTATCCAAGTAGTCCTTGGAAGCATCGGTTAGTCCATTATAAAAGATATCAAGTATTTAATTTTTCCTAAGAGGATGATCAGGCAAAGCATTAAGTAATCGGAGAAGCCTCCCCCAAGCATGTGGGAGACTCTCTTCTTCGATTTGCACAAAATTATATATATTTCCCGCAAGGCAGCTTGTTTCTTATGAGCAGGGAAATATTTAGCAGAGAAGTAATAAACCATATCCTGGGGACTACACACACAACCAGGATCAAGAGAATTAAACCAAGTTTTAGCATCACCCTTTAATGAGAACGGAAATATCTTAAGGATATAATAATATCAAGACTTCTCATCATTAGTAAACAGGGTGGCTATATCATTTAACTAGGTAAGATGTGCCACAACAGTTTCAGATTCATAGCCATAAAAAGGATCAGATTCAACCAAAGTAATTATCTCAGGATCAACAGAGAATTCATAATCCTTATCAGTAACACATATAGGTGAAGTAGCGAAAGCGGGGTCAGGTTTCATTCTAGCATTAACAGATTGCTGCTTCCATTTAGCTAATAACTTCTTAAGATCATATCTATCTTTGCAAGCAAAAATAGCTCTAGCAGCTTCCTCATCCATAACATAACCCTCAGGAACAACAGGCAATTCATAATCAGGGGGATAACTTTCATCATCACTATCATCAATAATATCATCACTAATAATTTCATTCTCTCTAACCCTATCAAGTTGTTCATTAAGAAATTCACCTAATGGAAAAGTAGTATCACGCACAGAAGTAGTTTCATCATAAGTATCATGCATAGCAGAAGTGGCATCATCAATAACATGCGATATATCAGAATTCAAAGCAGTAGCAGGTTTAGGTGTCGCAAGCTTACTCAAAACAAAAGGAGAATCTAGTGCAGAGCTAGATGGCAGTTCCTTACCATCCCTCGTAGTTGAGGGAAAAATATTGGTTCTTTCGTCTTTCAAGTTCTTCATAGTGATCAGCAGATATAAATCCCAAGTGACTCAAAGAATAGAGCTATGCTCCCCAGCAACGGCACCAGAAATTAGTCTTGATAACCCACAAGTGTAGGGGATCACAACAGCTTTCGAGGGTAAAGTATTCAACCCAAATTTATTGATTCGACACAAGGGGAGCCAAAGAATATTCTTAAGTATTAGCAGTTGAGTTGTCAATTCAACCACACCTGGATAACTTAGTATCTGCAGCAAAGTATTTAGTAGCAAAGTAGTATGATAATAATGGTAACAGTGGCAAACGTAAAGGTAGCAGTTTTGTAGTAATTGTAACAGTAGCAACGGAAAAGTAAATAAGTGAAGCACAATATGTGAAAAGCTCGTAGGCATTGGATCTGTGATGGATAATTATGTCGGATGCGATTCCTCATGTAATAGCTATAACATAGGGTGACAAAGAACTAGCTCTAGTTCATCAATGTAATGTAGGCATGTATTCCGAATATAGTCATGCGTGCTTATGGAAAAGAACTTGCATGACATCTTTTGTCCTGCCCGCCCGTGGCAGCGGGGTCCTAGTGGAAACTAATAAGGGATATTAATGCCTTTTTTTAATACAGTACCGGACCAAAGCATTAACACATAGTGAATACATGAACTCCTCAAACTACGGTCATCACCGAGAAGTATCCCGATTATTGTCACTTCGGGGTTGTCGGATCATAACACATAATAGGTGACTATAGACTTGCAAGATAGGATCAAGAAATCACATATATTGATGAAAACATAACAGGTTCAGATCTGAAATCATGGCACTCGGGCCCTAGTGACAAGCATTAAGCATAGCAAAGTCATAGCAACATCAATCTCAGAACATAGTGGATACTAGGGATCAAACCCTAACAAAACTAACTTGATTACATGGTAAATCTCATCCAACCCATCACCGTCCAGCAAGCCTATGATGGAATTACTCACGCACGGTGGTGAGCATCATGAAATTGGTGATGGAGGATGGTTGATGATGATGAGGCAACGAATCCCCCTCTCCGGAGCCCCGAACGGACTCCAGATCAGCCCTCCCGAGAGAGATTAGGGCTTGGCGGCGGCTCCGTATCATAAAACGCGATGAAACTTTCTCTCTGATTTTTTTTCTCCGCAAAACGGAATATATAGAGTTGGAGTTGAGGTCGGTGGAGCATTAGGGGGCCCACGAGACAGGGGGCGCGCCCAGCGGGGAGGGCGCCCCCACCCTCGTGGACAGGGTGTGGGCTCCCTGGCCTTGATTCTTTCACCAGTATTTTTTATATTTTCCAAAAGTTATCTCCGTGGATTTTCAGGTCATTCCGAGAACTTTTGTTTTCTGCACAATAAATAACATCATGGCAGTTCTGCTGAAAACAATGTCAGGCCGGGTTAGTTTCATTCAAATCATGCAAATTAGAGTCCAAAACAAGGGCAAAAGTGTTTGGAAAAGTAGATACGTTGGAGATGTATCAGATGGAGGAGTAGAATCTGTAGAGACCCCATGTTTGAGTTGCTCGGATGGACCACCATCATCCAATGTCGGACTAAATTCCTTCAGCTGTATTGATTTTGCATTGTGAAGTCAAACCGATAATAAAAAGGAATAAAATTCGCTCTTCAGAACTCATTCATGCATGATACCGACGAACACTACTCGAATGAAAGGCAAACGCATCATGCAAGGATGGAATATGTACGAAAAACAGGATGGTGTGACATATTCACACCTAAGATGTGGTAACTAAGCAGAAGGCATTTCAACATATTAGAAGCACTGCAAGCTAGACACCATATGAAATATGCAACCAATATAACTCTGCCAAGTTCAAACTGTATGGCGTTTCAACAAATTAGAAGCAATACATGCTAGAAATCATATGCAAGACACAACCAATATCACAGTGGCGACTTAAAGGTGCCTTATCATAAGTGACTGATGCAAGATATGCAAGAATAGTAGTTTGATGTAAGAACATGGTGTGATCAGATATAGTATGTTCTAGAAACAGGAACACGTGTCATATTCACAGACATTATGTGTAAAGTAAGCAGATGCAATTCAACAAAGTTAGAAGCAATACAGGCTAGACATCATACGCAACATGCAACCACATATAATAGTGCCAAGTTAGAGCAAGCACCTGTGATGGTGGAGTAGGGGAGATGTGCTCATCATCTACACAACTACGTTGACTATCTAGCCTTGCGTTGTCTTGCGAATCTTGTTGGGAGGATGCGGGAGTAGAATCTGGAGAGAACCTCTATTTCAGTTTCTCGGAAGGACCACCATCATCCAATGCCTTACCAATTTCCTTTCGCTTTATTGATTTTTCATTGTGAGGTCGAACTGACAAGAAAAAGGAATACAATTCACTCTTCAGAACTCATTCATGCATGATACTGACGAATACTACTTTGATGAAAGGCAAAGTCATGATACAAGGATAGATTATGTATGAAAAACTGGACGGCTTGACATATTCACACCTATGATGTGGTAACTAAGCAGAAGGCACTTCAACAAATTAGAAGCACTGCGAGCTAGACACCATATGGAAGGTGCAACCAATATCACTCTGCCAAGTTAAAACTGTCTCGTCATAGGTGGCGTTCATCAAACTAGAAGCACTACATGCTAGAAATCATATTGAAGACGCAAACCAATATCACACTGCCAACTTAAAGGTGTCCCATCATAAGTGACTGATGCAGGATACACAAGAAGAGTAGTTTCATGTAAGAACATGGTGTGATAGACAGATATAGTATGTACCAAAAATAGGAAAGAGTGTCATATTCACACGCATCATGTGTAAGATAAGCATATGCAGGTTACACTAATTAAGAGCAATACAAGCTAGACACCATTATCGGTGTCAACACCGGCGGATCTCGGGTAGGGGGTCCCGATCTGTGCGTCTAGGCTGACGGTAACAGGAAGCAAGGGACACAATGTTTACCCAGGTTTGGGCCCTCTCGATAGAGGTAAAACCCTACTTCCTGCTTGATTAATATTGAAGATACGACTAGTACAAGAGTAGATCTACCATGAGATCATAGAGGCTAAACCCTAAGAGCTAGCCTATGATGGTATGATTGTATTTGTGACCGGCCTTCTAAGGACCAACCTCTCCGGTTTATATGGACACCGGAGAGGGCTAGGTGAGGGAGTCCTGGATTGGGGGTGTCTAGATAGCCGGATTACCATCATCAGCCGAACTATCATCGGCCGGACTATCATCATCGACCGGACTCCAAGACTATGAAGATACAAGATTGAAGACTTCGTCCTGTGTCCGGATGGGACTTTCCTTGGCGTGGAAGGCAAGCTTGGCGATACGGATATGTAGATCTCCTACCATTGTAACCGACTCTATGTAACCCTAGCCCTCTCCAGTTTCTATATAAACCGGATGGCCCTAGTCCGTAGGACATACATTACAACAATCATACCATAGGCTAGCTTTTAGGGTTTAGCCTCCTTGATCTCGTGGTAGATCCACTCTTGTAAACATCCACAATATCAATATCAATCAAGCAGGACATAGGGTTTTACCTCCATCAAGAGGGCCCGAACCTGGGTAAAACATCGTGTCCCTTGTCTCATGTTACCATCCGCCTAGACGCACAGTTCGGGACCCCCTACCCGAGATCCGCCGGTTTTGACACCGACATTGGTGCTTTCATTGAGAGTTCCTCTGTGTCGTCACCGATAGGCTTGATGGCCTCTTCAATCAACAACGACGCGGTCCTGGGTGAGACTTTTCTCCCCGGACAGATCTTCGTATTCGGCGGCTTCGCTCTGCGGGCCAACTCACTTGGCCATCTGGAGCAGATCGAAAGCTACGCCCCTGGCCGTCAGGTCAGGTTTGGAAGCCTAAACTTCACGGCCGATATCCGCGGGGACTTGATCCTCGACGGATCCGAGCCACGGCCGAGCGTGCCGCACTGTCATGATGGGCACGACCTAACTCTGTCGTCGGACAGCGCCTTGGAAGCGGCACCCGAATCCGCTCCGATCTATAGTCCGGAGCCGATCGTGCAGATCGAGGATGGGTGGCTGGACACCACCTCGGGGGCTGCAACTTCTACGGTGATGGAGACGAACACTGACCTTGTCCCGCATAAAGCTCATGACTCCGAGGTGCCGGACTCTCTACCGGACTCCGACCCTCCTACGCCCGCGCCAGTCGAATCCGACTGGACGCCGGTCATGGAATTCACCGCTGCGGACATCTTTCAGCACTCACCCTTCGGTGACATCCTAAATTCGCTGAAGCATCTCTCGTTATTCGGAGAGCCCTGGCCGGACTACGGCTGGAATGGTTGGGACGTGGACGACGAAGAAATTCTGAACCCTCCCACCACCCACTTCGTAGCCACCGTCGATGATCTAACCGACGTGCTCGACTACGACTCCTAAGACATCGACGGTATGGACGATGATGCCGGAGACTATCAAGAACCAGCGCCTACAGGACACTGGAAAACCACCTCATCATACGACATATACATGGCGGACACCTCAAAAGACGGGGACGGCGAAGAAGCAGTAGAGGCAGATTCCCTAAAGAAACAGCCCAAGCGCCAACGTCAGCGGCGCCGCTCTAAATCCCGCCATAGCAAGAATGGAGATTCCGGCACAGGAGATAACAACACCCCAGAAAGTGCCGAGGACAACCCCCTCCAGCAAGATTCAGCGCAAGAGGAGGCAGAAGCAAGCCCTCACGAGAGGGCGGCAGACGAAGAGGTCGAGGATGATAATTACATACCTCCCTCCAGAGACGAGGCAAGCCTCGACGACGACGAATTCATCGTGCCTGAGGATCCCGTTGAACAAGAGCGTTTTAGACGCAGGCTAATGGCCACAGCAAACAGTCTAAAGAAAATGCAGCAACAGCTTCAAGCTGATCAAGACCTGCTGGCCGACAGATGGACCGAGGTCCTCGCGGCCGAAGAGTACGAACTCGAACGCCCCTCCAAAAGCTACCCAAAACGCAAGTTGCTCCCCCGACTAGAGGAGGAAGCATACAATCTGGCATCACCAGCGCACAATATGGTAGACCGACCACCTCGTGGCCGCGATAGAGAGGCATGCAAACCCTCCACCAAAACCGTCCCTCGGCACCGCTCAAAAAGCATGAAGCCGCGGGGGAACGCGCCGGACTTGCGAGACATATTGGAGGATAAGGCAAGACAATCCAGATCTATCTATGGATCACGTAGGCGCACCAAGACCCACGACGAATACCGTCGCGCTGGACATAACCACTCCGGCCGGGCCGAACACAGCAGACAACGCTCTCTCGAGCTACGTCGCGATATTGCTCAATACAGAGGCGCCGCACACCCACTATGCTTCACTGATGAAGTAATGGATCATCAAATACCTGAAGGGTTTAAACCCATTAACATCGAATCCTACGATGGCACAACAGACCCCGCGGTTTGGATCGAGGATTATCTCCTTCATATACACATGGCCCACGGTGACGATTTTCACGCCATCAAATATCTCCTGCTCAAGCTTAAAGGACCAGCCCGGCATTGGCTTAACAGCCTGCCAGCAGAGTCGATTGGATGCTGGGAAGACCTGGAAGCCGCATTCCTCGACAACTTCCAAGGCACGTACGTGCGACCACCGGACGCAGATGACCTAAGCCACATAATCCAGCAGCCAGACGAATCGGCCAGGCAATTCTGGACACGGTTCTTGACAAAGAAAAATCAAATCGTTGATTGTCCAGATGCAGAGGCCCTTGCTGCCTTCAAACATAACATCCGCGACGAGTGGCTGGCCCGGCACCTAGGACAAGAAAAGCCAAAATCCATGGCAGCCCTCACATCACTCATGACCCGCTTTTGCGCGGGAGAGGATAGCTGGCTAGCTCGCAGCAACAACCTGAGCAAAAATGCTGGTAGTCCGGATACCAAGGACCGCAATGGCAGGTCGCGTCGATTCAAAAACAAACGCCGCATTAACGGCGACAGCAATGAGGATACGGCAGTCAACGCCGGATTCCGAGGCTCTAAACCCGGTCAACGGAAGAAGCCATTTAAAAGAACTACTCCGGGTCTGTCCAATTTAGACTGAATACTCGACTGCTCTTGTCAAATACATGGAACCCCCGAAAAACCAGCTAACCACACCAACAGAGATTGTTGGGTATTTAAGCAGGCAGGCAAATTAATTGCCGAAAACAATGACAAGGGGCTACACAGCGACGACGAGGAAGAAACCCGGCCGCCGAATAACAGAGGACAGAAGGGATTCCCCCCTCAAGTTCGGACAGTAAATATGATATATGCAACGCATATACCCAAGAGGGAGCAGAAGCGTGCACTAAGGGACGTATACGCGATGGAGCCAGTCGCCCCAAAATTCAACCCATGGTCCTCTTGCCCGATCACTTTCGATCGAAGAGACCATTCGACTAGTATCCGCCATGGCGGATTCGCCGCATTGATTTTAGACCCAATCATTGATGGTTTTCACCTCACGAGAGTCCTGATGGACGGCGGCAGTAGCCTGAACCTGCTTTATCAGGATACAGTGCGCAACATGGGCATAGACCCTTCAAGGATTAAACCTACAAAAACGACCTTCAAAGGCGTCATACCAGGTTTTGAAGCCAGCTGCACAGGCTCAGTCACACTGGAAGTGGTCTTCGGATCCCCGGATAATTTCCGAAGCGAGGAGTTAATCTTCGACATAGTCCCGTTTCGCAGTGGCTATCACGCTCTGCTCGGACGAACCGCGTTCGCAAAATTCAACGCGGTGCCGCATTATGCATACCTTAAGCTCAAGATGCCAGGCCCTCGCGGAGTCATCACGGTCAATGGAAACATGGAACGCTCCCTCCGGACGGAGGAACATACAGCGGCTCTCGCAGTAGAAGTATAGAGCAGCCTTTTAAGGCAATTTTCGAGTCCGGCCGTTAAAAGGCCGGACACGACCAAACGCGCCCGGAGCAACATCAACCAAGACCACCTGGCATGTTCCGAGCACGCGTAGCAATGCGGCCCCAACCCCAGCCCTCGAACAATTGTAAGACAGACTCTCCGCGTACATAATTACGCCCTAGAGATACCATGGGTCCAGGGGAAGGGGCACGACCACAACAAACCCAATGTGCGGCTCGACCACACCAGGGGCTCCCAAGTGTGTCGCTCTTTTCTTTTATTTTTCCTTTTTTTTACAGGACTCTGTCCGGCGGCGAACCTGCCGAACTCATGATGCAGCAGCCAGGGAGAGACAAAGGCTGCAACGAACACTCAGGTGGTCTCCATTACGAGCATTAAATTTACACACCATTCCGCGGCCTACCCCTGGAGGGAGACGCCTTTAATTCGTCCAATCCCTTGCTTTCCGCACTATTTGTATCATTCCGCACTCATAGCAGAACTTCTTGAATAAAATGCAGCACCTTCTGCCCATAAATGCATTGCTTTATACATATGTTCATTTAAAACATGTTGCATCCGTATATTTTGGTACGGCCGAATACACTAGGGGCTTATGTTCCCCGCATTATGGTGTGATAAGTCCGAACACTTTCACAAGTGCGGCACCCCGAACTTATTATATGAATCGGCTCCGAATCATGTCTTGGGTCAATAGTTGGATTTGCCCGGCTCCCATGTTTGGCACCTTACGTTTCCGTTCTATCGGCTAAGGTAGCACTGGGAGAACCACTACGATTGCACCCCGGTTGAGCCGGGTTAACACCTCTGTGGAGAAAGCTAAAACTGACCGTCATGATAAGGCGAGAGACTAGTCGCTGTTCGAGAGGTTTTTTCGGGTCCTTAAAGGCCTATGCCGCTTCAAGCGAAGTTCCGGATAATGTCCGATGAAGGCGTGGATAGCGCCCCAAATTCGGTCTTCCGAATACTAGGGGCTTCGCCAAAATTTAAAATTATAGAATTCTATGGCTAAGTGAGAGTGTTCAAGCATTATAAGTTCGGTTGCCTTGTTCGTTGTGTTGAGCGCCTCCCTAGATGGACCCAAATATGGGAACAAGAGTGCTCAAGTTTATCCCGAACACCCCAGCACTAGTGCCATGGGGTCTGAAGCCAACGACTTGCCATCTCTCAGATTTTATAAACGGCCGCACAGAAGGTAATATTTTAAATTAAAACAAGCGTTGCTTAGCGCGTATGAACAACGTTTTCAAGCGCACAGGATACTACATAGCGAGTTTACTCAATAATTACATCTCGGGGGCACTCATCCGCAATCTTGCGGGCACCCTTCAGGACAGTCTTATAGTACATTTCGGGCGTACGATATTCCTTGCCCGTTGGCGGCGCGTCAGTGATCAGCTTCTCTGCATCCAGCTTGCCCCAATGCACTTTTGCGCGGGCAAGGGCCCGACGAGCACCTTCAATACAGGAGGAGCACTTGATGACCTCCACCCAGGGGCACGCATCCACCAGCCGCCGTACGAGGCTGAAATAGCTCCCGGGCATGGCCTCTCCAGGCCACAGCCGGACTATGAGGCCCTTCATGGTCTCCTCGGCTACCTTGTGGAGTTCGACCAGCTGCTTCAGCTGGTCGCTAGGAGGTACCGGATGGCCGGCCTCAGCATACTGAGACCAGAAGACCTTCTCCGTTGATCTTCCCTCCTTTCCACGGTAGAATACGGCGGCATCGGATACACTACGGGGCAAATCTGCAAACGCCCCTGGAGAGCTCCGAATTCGGGTAAGTGTCAGGTAGTTTACATTAACATGCTTGCTTTGCATGAAAAATGCCTTACCCGCCACTATTTTCTTCACATCTTCCACCTCCTGAAGGGCCTTATGGGCCTCGGCCTTGGCGGCTTTGGCACTTTCGAGAGCCGAGGCAAGCTCGGACTCTCGAGTCTTGGAGTCACGCTCCAAACTGTCATGCTTTTTCATGAGAGCCTGGAGCTCTTGCCGAACCACCGCCACCTGCGCCTCCTACTTTTCTCGCTCCATCCGTTCCACGGCCGCATTGTGCTCGGCAGCGGACACGGCCTCCTTCAGGGCTGCCACCTCGTTCGTGGCCCCTGCAGTACCCATGTTATCCTTGTTATTCTTTTATTGCAACCTAAATCCTTTTCTGTAACGTAACTATTCAAAGTGGTGTTACTCACCTTCTTTGTCCTGGAGCTGCTTCTTGGCACGGCCGAGCTCTTGCTCGGACCGCTCAAGCTCCTGCTTCAAAGCACCGACCTCCGCAGTCAGTGCGACAGAGGTCAGTAGTGCAGCCTACACACCCATATTGACATAATTTTTTAGCAACCCTGCGAATATCTTTTTTTTCAGATTCTCAGTCCGGCTTTTCTTTCCGAACACCGAACCGAGCATCAGGGGCTACTGTCTATGCGGTATTACATTACATAATTCTAACTTCTTACCTCAAAGCCTGTTAGAAGGCTACTGTAGGCTTCGGACAGCCCGCTCTTGGCGAGCTGCACCTTCTGAATCACAACACATGATAGTGCGGTGTTCTTCCTTGATGGAAGCGCCTTGAAGCGCCTCCAACAAGTTGTCCGGCGCCTCCGGTTGGACGGAGGCCGCCGGCATCACGGTCTTGCCCTTCTTACGAAGGGGCCGCCGGCCGGACTCCGGAGCCCTTTCGGGTTCCGATGTGGAGTCCGGCGCAAAGTCCGGGAGGCCGCCTTGTGGCGCCTCCGGAGCCTCCCCCTGATGGGTCCCTCCTTGGGACCCCACCTCAGCGTCCTCAGTGGCGCGAGGGGTAGAGGCCGTCGGGATGGAATCCACATCCGACGGAGCCAACGACCCGCTTGAGGAAGCGGGAAGATCATCATCGGCCGGACTGCAGGCAGTATGCGGCGTTAGAAGGACCTTATGTGACATAAAAAGAAACCATAAATCATTTAGGGATCCGGATACTTACGATCTCGCCGGAGGCCTGGCCCTTGAAGGCCATTCTTCCTCGCCAACGTTGATGTTGGCGGAGCTGTCCGGGGGGATAGTCCTTCCCCTCTTGGACCCTTCGGCCTCCCCTGTTGGGGAAGCCTTCCTCTTCCTCTCTCCCTCCTCTGGGAGAGAGTCCTCTTTCCCCTCCTCGTTTTCAGGGGAGGAGCCCGCCTCGGAGTCGTCGGACACCTGAAAACGGGAACTCTTTTGAGTACCTGTGGCCTCCTTCTTGGCCTTCTTCTCCGGCACCACGTGCGGTGCCGGAACCAGCAGCCTCGCTAGACGGGCGTCTACTGGGTCTTCTGGCATGGGAGCTGGGCAGTCGATCTGCTCCGCCTTCCTCATCCAGTCCTGTCAAAGGAAAGGGGGAAATCAAAACCCGCATAGAGTCAAACTATGAAAAGCAAGTGTCCCGTAAAGGGGTAGAATCACTTACCTCGTCAGCTTGGCGTTGCGAGCGAAATCCGCAATCTTCAGTCACGGATGTGGGGGCTTCGGCGCCCTTAAACAGCACCCTCCAGGCGCCTTCGTATGTCGTGTCGAAGAGCCCGCTCAGCGCATGGTGCTGTTACGGATCAAACTCCCACAGATTGAATGCCCGCTCTTGGCATGGGAGGATCCGGCGGACGAGCATGACTTGGACCATGTTGACCAGCCTAAGCTTCTTCACCAGCTTCTTGATACAGGCTTGGAGTCCCGTCACCTCTTTCGAACTACCCCACTGCAAGCCCTTCTTTTTCCAGGAGGTGAGCTGCTGGGGATGCCAGATCTGAATTCGGGGGCCGCCGCCCATGTAGGGTCACGCGGCTCGGTGATGTAGAACCACCCCGATTGTCATCCCTTGACGGATTCCACGAAGGCCCCTTCGAACCAAAGGATGTTGGGCATCTTGCCCAACATGGCGCCTCCGCACTCCGCTTGAGTGCCCTTCACTACCTTTGGCTTGACATTGAAGGTCTTGAGCCACAAGCCGAAGTGGGGCTGGATGCAGAGGAAGGCCTCGCACACGACGATGAACGCCGAGATGTTGAGGATGAAGTTCGGCGCCAGATCATGGAAATCTAGGCCGTAGTAGAACATGAGCCCCCGGACGAAGGGGTGAAGTGGAAAGCCAAGTCCGCGGAGGAAATGGGGAAGGAAAACGACCCTCTCATGGGGCCTGGGGGTTGGGATGAGCTGCCCCTCATCAGGCAGCCCGTGCGCGATGTCGCCGGACAAATAGTCGGCGCCGCGCAGTCTTTCGATGTGCTCCTCTGTAACGGAGGAGGTCATCCACTTGCCTCCCGCTCCGGACATGTTTGGAGAAGGTCGAGGCGAGATGCGCGAACTTGGGCGCTGGAGCTCGAGTGCGCGAAGAGGAATAAGCAAAGGAGGAAGAAGGCGTAGGTGAGAAGGTGAATCCTTATCCCTTATATATAGGCGGATGAAGACTATGCGTCCCCGCTAGCCTGGTAAAACTCGCTTATCTCCCAAGCGCCACCATCAATGGCGCGGTTGGGTTACCCACGTCCGTATTGATGAGAATCCCGGATTAAGGGGAAACACGATCTCTGCTTCGACAAGACGTGCCAAGGGAACCGCTTCGCTAAATGCGCTGAGGTGGTATAATAAAAAACATAATGGCTTGGTAGTGGTGTGACGTCACGCCGCAAAAAACGTCAGCAGATTGAACTTGTGTATATTTATATATTATTCTCTCTACGGTGGAATGTGGAATTTATTTTGCAGAGCCGGACACTATCCTGGTGTTCACAATCTTCTATGAATTATTCGGAGGAGGAACCCGCCTTGGAATGCCGAACAATATGCGCGCCGGACTCATCGTCATTGAAGCCTGGTTCAGGGGCTACTGAGGGAGTCCTGGATTGGGGGGTGTCCGGATAGCCGGATTACCATCATCAGCCGAACTATCATCGGCCGGACTATCATCATCGACCGGACTCCAAGACTATGAAGATACAAGATTGAAGACTTCGTACCGTGTCCGAATGGGACTTTCCTTGGCGTGGAAGGCAAGCTTGGCGATACGGATATGTAGATCTCCTACCATTGTAACCGACTCTATGTAACCCTAGCCCTCTCCGGTGTCTATATAAACCGGATGGCCCTAGTCCGTAGGACATACATTACAACAATCATACCATAGGCTAGCTTTTAGGGTTTAGCCTCCTTGATCTCGTGGTAGATCCACTCTTGTAAACATCCACAATATCAATATCAATCAAGCAGGACGTAGGGTTTTACCTCCATCAAGAGGGCCCAAACCTGGGTAAAACATCATGTCCCTTGTCTCCTGTTACCATCCGCCTAGACGCACAGTTCGGGACCCCCTACCCGAGATCCGCCGGTTTTGACACCGACACTAGGGTTTACATGGAGTCGGTTACAAGGAAGGAAACACAATATCCGGATCGCGAAGCTTGCCTTCCACGCAAAGGAGAGTCCCATCCGGACACGGGCCGAAGTCTTGAGTCTTGTATCTTCATGCTTCAATAGTCCGGACGATGTATATAGTCCGGCTGTCCGGATACCCCCTAATCCAGGACTCCCTCGGTAGCCCCTGAACCAGGCTTCAATGATGATGAGTCCGGCATGCAGTCTTGTCTTCGGCCTTGCTGGGCGGGTTCCTTCTCCGAATACTCCAAGGTAATTATCGAACACGTAGACCGTGTCCGGATCTGCAAAACGATCTTCACATACCCCCATAGAGAGAATGATATTTCACAAATGCAATCTGCTGACAACTTTTTAGGCAACGTGACACGTCATTACGGTCAGGCCATTATTCGAACCGTTTTACCACAACCAGCCACAGTACATATTGCGAGGCGGTTTCTTTGACACGTCTTGTCAAAGCAGAGATCGTGTCCCCTTATCACGGGATTCTCATCAATACGGGTATGGGTAATCCCACCACACCGTCAATCGTGGTGCTTGGGAAGCAAGCGATTCCCAACGGGCAAGTGGGGAGGCACACTGCTTTCGTTGCCTCTATAAAGGGATAAGAGTTCCCCATTTTTACCCATGCCTTCTTCCTCCTTTGCCCATTCTTGCCCCCTCGAGCTCCAGCGCACAAGCCCAAGTCTTCTCTGCATAGCTAAACATGTTCGGAGCAGGAGGCAAGTGGGTGGCTTCCACCGTCAAGGAGAAGCATATCGCAAATCTTCGGGCGGCCAGATACTTGGCCGCAGACATAGCACACCGGCTACCGGATGTCGGGCAGGTCATTCCGACCCCAGGACCCCACGAAAGGGTCATGTTTGTCGCCTACTTCGTCTGTGGACTAGGGTTTCCACTTCACCCCTTCGTCCACGGGCTCATGTTCTACTATGGGCTAGATTTCCATGATCTAGCCCCGAATTTCATCCTCAACATCTCGGCGTTCATCGTCGTATGCAAGGCCTTCCTCCGCATCAAGCCTCACTTTGGCTTGTGGCTGCAAATCTTCTGCGTGAAGCCGAAGATTGTGAGCGGCCAGCAGGCGGAGTGCGGAGGAGCCATGGTGGGCAAGATGCCTAACGTCACTTGGCTTGACAGCTCCTTTATGGAAACCGTGAAGGGGTGGCAATCGGGGTGGTTCTACACCACCGAGCCGCACGGCGCCAACTGGGCGGCGGCCCCCGAGTTCCAATCCGGAACCCCCATGCGGCTCACCTCCTGTGAAAGGAAGGGACTGCCCTGGGGGGAATCTACAGAGCTGACCGGACTCCAGAAGGCGCAGCAGGAAATCCAGGAGGCCCAAAAGATAGCGGCGGGTAAGAAATTATTTATGCAAAGCAAACATGTGGAGGAGGCGTTTCTTTTACTTACCCGAATTCGGAGCTCTCCAGGGGCATTCACAGATCTTCCACGCAGCATATCAGATGCCGCGGAGTTCTACCGTGCCCAAGAGGAGAGCTCAAGGAGAAGCTGTTCTGGTCCCAGTATGCTGGGGCAGAACAACCAATGCCTCTGAGTGACCAACTGAAGCAGTTGGTCAAACACCACAGGGCGGCCGAAGTGGCTATGAAAGATTTCATAGTACGGCTGTGGCCTGGTGAGCCCCTGCCGGCTAGCTACTTCGGCCTGATCAAGCGGATGGTGAATGCCTGTCCGCGGCTCGAAGTCATCAAGCGATCTGTTTGCATCGAGGGTGCCCTCCGGGCCTTTGCCCGCACGAAGGTGCACTGGGGCAAGCTAGATGCTGAGAAGCTGGTGAAGGATGTTCCGCAAGAGGGCAAGGAGCATCGCCATCCCAAGAAGTACTATGATGGCGTTATGAAGGGCGCTCGTCTCGTGGACGATGAATGTACCAAGGACACAATTTTAGAATAAATTCACTTCTGTCATGTTTGTAATTTAAGGATGAAGTTACTTGCACTATGTAGCGCTTTTGTGATTTAAAATATTACCTTCTGTGCGGCTGTTTATAAAATTCTGAAAGTAGGCCAGTCGTCGGCTTCCGCCCCAAGTAACTAGTACTTGGGTGTTCGTGGAAAACCCGGACACTCTTTATCCAAATGTTTGGTCCCTTAAGGAGGTGTCCAGCGCAGCGAACAAGGCAATTGGACTATGCGGCTTTATAACTTTCACTTTTCCATAGAAGTCTACAATTTTAAATTTCGGTGAAGCCCCTAGAATCCGGAAGGCCTAATTGGGGCGCTATATACGCCTAGATCAGACGAAGCCGATTTATCGCCTAAAGCGGAAAAATCTTTAAGGATTTTAAGACCTCTCGAACAGCGACCAGCTCTCGCCACATCATGCCGGTCAGTTTTCGGCTTTCTCTACTGAGGTGCTCGTCCGGAAGAACCGGGACACAATCACAGTGGTTCTCCCTGCGCTACCTTAGCCAATATAACGGAACATAAGGTACCAAAATAAGGGAGCCGGGCTAACCCAACTGTAGACCCAAGACATGATTCGGAGCTGATGCATATAGTGCTATATGTTCGGGGTGCCGCACTGTTGAAAGTGTTCGGACTTGTCTTGCCGTATGGGGCACCATAAGAAGCCCCTGGCAAACTGAACGTACCAAGGTGTACGGATGCAATATCAAATAAACATTTGCGAGAAAAATGCCCAAATAAGACTGATAAGCTGACGCTATATGTGATCTCCCGTTGATGAATAATACATTTAAGCGTATGTTTACAATGAATGCATTAAGCAGAGATAAATAGGACTATTTGACATGTCCTATCCCGGGGCAGGTCACGTACAGGTAGATAAAATAGGTATAACGATCATAAATAGATTCCACCTGGGTGTTTCCTTCTGTGCGCAAAGCCTGTTGCCTCCTTGGTTTTCTCTCCTATGTAAGTCCGGCAATCCGGCTCTTCTGAGGAGGCTGCACTAAAGTAATTGTCCTGAAAGGTAAAAGGGAAAGATTATGAAAGTATGTTGCGGTGATACCGCAATGTTGACTGAGTCACTGCTGCGCCTGCGCCTGTGCCCATGGTATTGTGAGTGCGTAATTGTGTACGTGTGGCACGAATGCTGCTTTAATGGGGTTTGAGCGGAGGCCGGACTGCTAATCGCTCTTGGCATGCCTGATGATCCTGTTGCGGGGTGCTCCAGACTCGCTTGACGATGCTTGAGGTTGTCGTCACCGGATTGGTGGTTTGCTGGAGGAGGCCGCATTGTACTTCTGCCGTGAGGGCTGCAGTATGCTCCTCTGTACGGAGAGAGTGGTCCATGTTTCCGTTGACTGTTATGACCCCGCGCGGGCTTGGCATCTTGAGCTTGAGGTATGCATAGTGTGGCACCGCATTGAATCTTGCGAATGCGGTTCGTCCGAGCAGTGCGCGGTAACCGCTACGGAAAGGGACGATATCGAAGATTAACTCTTCGCTTCGGAAGTTGTCCGGAGATCCGAAGACCACTTCCAATGTTATGGAGCCTGTACAGCGGGTCTCTACTCCAGGAATTACACCTTTAAAGGTGGTTTTGGTGGGTTTGATCCTTGAGGGGTCGATGCCCATTTTGCGCACTGTGTCCTGATAAAGCAGGTTCAGGCTGTTGCCGCCGTCCATAAGGACTGGCGTGAGGTGAAATCCGTTGATGATTGGGTCTAAGACCAATGCGGCTGAGCCGCCGTGACGGATGCTAGTAGGATGATCCCTACGATAAAAGGTGATCGGACAAGCTGACCATGGGTTGAACTTGGGGGCGACTGGCTCCATCGCGTAGACGTCCCATAGTGCCCGCTTCCGTTCCCGCTTGGGGATGTGAGTGGCGTAGATCATGTTGACCATTTTCACCTAGGGGGAAATTTCTTCTGTCCCCCCGTGTTCGGACGCCGGGGCTCCTCGTCATCATCGTTGTGCAACCCCTTGTCCTTGTTTTCGGTGTTTATTTTGCCGGCCTGTTTGAATACCCAGCAGTCTCTGTTGGTGTGGTTCGCTGGCTTGTCCGGGGTGCCATGAATTTGGCACGAGCGCTCCAGTATACGGTCCAGACTGGACAATCCCTGATTATTTCTTTTGAATGGCTTCTTCCACTAACCGGACTTGGATCCGCTGAATCAAGCGTTTACTGTCGTGTCTTCAGTGTTGTCGCCGTTGTTCCGTCGCTTATGTCTGTTGCGTCGTGGCTTGCCGTTATTGTCGCGGACATCCGAAGTGCCGGAATGTGGCATGGTGCCGCTGCGAGCCAACCAGCTGTCCTCGCCCGTGCAAAAGCAGGTCATTAGTGTTGTGAGAGCTGCCATGGACTTGGGTTTTTCCTGGCCGAGGTGTCAAGCAAGCCACTCGTCACGGATATTATGCTTAAAAGCCGCCAGGGCTTCGGCGTTTGGACAGTCGACTATTTGGTTCTTTTTAGTTAGGAACCGAGTCCAGAATTTCCGGGCTGACTCTCCGGGCTGTTGAGTAATGTGGCTCAGGTCATCAGCGTCCGTTGGTCGCACATATGTGCCCTGGAAGTTGTCGAGGAATGCGTCTTCTAGGTTTTCCCAACTGCCAATGGAATTTGTTGGCAGGATGTTTAGCCAGTGCCGGGCTGGTTCTTTGAGCTTAAGGGGAAGGTACTTGATGGCGTGTAGATCGTCTCCACGGGCCATGTGGATGTAGAGCAGGAAATCTTCGATCCATACTGCGGGGTCTGTTGTGCCATCGTATGATTCGATGTTTACGGGTTTGAACCCTTCTAGGAATTCATGATCCATCACTTCGTCAGTGAAGCAGAGGGGGTGTGCGGCGCCTCTGTGCCGGGCTACGTGGCTATGCAGTTCGAATTCGTCTGGGTTGCTGTGTTCGGCCCGGCCGGACTTGTTGATGATGTATCCGGCATGACGGTCATCGTCGCGCACTGGGGCACGCCCCCGCGATTCGTAGATCGATCTTGGCTGTCCTGCTTTGTTTTCCAGAATATCTTGCAGGTCTTGCCTATTGCCCCGGGCCGTAGTGTATTGGCGTGTGGGTGCGGGCTGGTATTCGGGGCGATATCCCATTTTATCCCGGCCACGGGGTGGCCGGTCAGCCGTTTGGCGCTCGAGTCCGTATTCCTCGGCTGCCGGGACTTCAGTCCATCTATTTGTGAGCAGGTCTTGATCAGCCTGGAGTTGCTGCTGCTTCTTCTTCAGGCTCCTCGCAGTGGCAATAAGCCGGCGCTTGAAGCGCTCCTTCTCCATGGGATCCTCAGGCACGCCGAACTCGTTGTCGCCGAGGCTGATCTCATCTTCGGAGGGGGGGCATATAGTTGTCCTCCTCCGGATATCCGTCAGTCGCCTGTTCATCTGGGCTGACCTACTCACCTTCCTATTCGGCCTGCTCGAAGGCGGGCTGGTCAGGGTTGTACTCCTCTTCGGCACCATCCGGATTGCTTTCATCTCCGGGGCCGGTGTTGCTATGGCGGGGCTTGGAGCGGCGCCGACGACGCCCATTCTTTGCTTTTCTCCCTAAGGGGTTATCCTCCGTTTCCTCGTCGCCATTTGTTTCCTTCGGAGTGTCCACCATGTATATATCGTATGAGGAGGTGGCCGTCCACCGCCCTGTGAGCGATGGCTCCTGTAATTCTCCTGCATCGTCGTCCATACCGTCGATGTCTTCGGAGTCGAAGTCAAGCACGCTAGTTAAATCATGAACCATGGCAATGAAGTGGGTGGTGGGTGGGCAGCGAATTCCTTCGTCGCCCGCTTCCCACTCAAGCTGGACATAGTTCGGCCTAGAGCCTCCCGACAAAGAGAGAGACTTTAATGAGTTCAGCATGTCGCCAAAGGGCGAGTGCTGGAAGATGTCCGCAGCGGTAAACTCCATTACCGGAGCCCAACCAGGCTCGGCTGGCTCGAACGTGTACGGACTGGAACCAACAACCGGATACGAGTCCGGGGGCCCGGGGTTACAGGCTTCCACAGAGGTGAGACCTGTGTCCGACTCCACCGCCGATGAGTGTGTGGCCTGCAGGGCGGGGTCCACTCCTCCGTCCTTAGGCAACGCAACTTGCTCCGGATTTAGATCCGAGGCTACTGCAGGGGTGATATCCCGAGCTTTGTCCGACAGCAAGTTAAGCCATGCTCGTCGTGACTGTTCGGTGCTCCCGGCTGTAACACTCAAAAATTTTGATTTGGTTTTTATTAAAATCTTTATTTGATTTAAAGGAGGTTATTTGAATTTTTTCTTAAAGAGGGCTCTACTTCTCAAATCCTTTGTGACAAATATTTTTTTAGAAAGGTCCTTCTCCACCTTGATTTTGTTTTAAAGGGTTTTTCATATTGTGTTGGCTCAACACAAATAATAATGGAAGGTTTTACAATTCTTTCTATTAAAAAGAAATCCTATGGATTATGGATTTATTCTTTTTCCATTTAAAATTTTCTCTCTTGCCATGACCTATGTAGGATATTTCTTCCAACCCCCCCCCCCCCACTTTGGTTCAAGTCAAATGTCCAATTCCAGCAAGTTTCAACCCCTTTTATATTTTATTTACCCCCAAACATTTTTCTGTTATTTATTTTGGACCTTGATGATTTACAAAGGAACCACCAGAACCCCTTTGAGTCTTGGTCCCAAATAAACTCCTCTGGCTAGTCCTTAGTACCCTGAACCTAGATCCATCAAGATCCACTGATCCATAGTTCAAATTTTTCAAAATATGCTTGCTGCAAGTTTGAACCAGATTTGCTATTTTTGGTGAAATTCATTGTTTTTCTTCTCCTAAAATTCGGAGATAATTCAGGCAGTCCCCAGATGCATCAAGAGACCACCTCACCATGCCCCAACTCCAGAAAAATTTTCCACATGCCAAAAACATTTCATCGAACAGCTGGCCTGCACTGTTCCTGTCAAAATTCAGAAAGTTCAGTGATTCAGTTCTGTCGTCAGTGTTGTTTCTTCAGAACCACGGCGTCAATCTCGCCAGTGCACACGTTGGCGCCTTGCTCCCTGCTCCATCTTCTTATTTAGTGTGCCACACGGTCGTTTGGATGGACGCAAGCGTCAGTGGCGACGTGTCTCGCCAACGCCGGCGTCTTCCGCGGTGGCAGAACCGCCCGTGGCGGCCAGTAGGGGCCAAGCCTGCTATACGGTGCCGTCCAGCACCGCCCACACCACCAGAAGCCTCCGCGTGGCCGTCCCCTTCCCTGAGCATGCTGCAGAGCCGTCGTCGTGGCCTGGAAATCACAAAGCACCCTCCCTGCCGCCGGCATGCCCGCGGGGCCGTTCCTTCGAGAGTTTGGAGTATCACCCAAGTCATGCCAAGTTTAGCCCTTGAACGGAACCAGTGGACCAACACGATGATGCCCAATCACCTAAACCTCCAACCCAACCACTGCGTTGCCGTAATCACTCGCCAGAGTTATCTTGTTCTTGGCAACCGCCTCGGGCCGGCAGTAAATAGCGACCCCGAGCTCGCCTTCAACCAAGCACCACCCCTCCACCTCACCAGAACCACGCCCAGCCACTAGGAGGACCTCGAGGAGGTCTTCTTCCCCGACTCCGGCCACCCTGATCCGCCTCGGGCTCCGGCACGATTCTCTCTGGTGAGGGCACCCCCGCCTCCCAAACCTTGTCAGTAACCTCCTAGTGCACCCACTCTTCTGACCCTAGCCTCAATTTGGCGTCTGCAGCCCTCCTCGGCGAGATCCATCACCGCCCGAACCACCGTCCGCCGGAGTGAAGGCCGCCGTCGACGTGGTGCTCGCCGACGCCCAACTCCACCACCCATAGACGTGGGAGAGCTCAGTGAGTCCGCAGGTACCCTCCGTTTCCTCTACCTCACCATGGATCGACGCCGGCGACCACCTCAAGCCTCGGGCGCCGGCGGGACTCTGTTTTGGTTTTTAAACCTGACGGGTGGGACCCCCTCGTCAGCTTTTTCTTTTTTTTGAAACGTTTTTTGAAAACGCCTTCGGGCAATATACGTTTTCTAACCGAAACGTTTTCTGTCTTTTTTTCAAACTAGCCCCTGGGAAGTTTCTGTTTCATCACAGATTAGTCCCTAGACTAAAACTCTTATAACTTTTAAACAAAAGAAGATTTTGAGTTGATTCTTTTTCTGTCATTTTTATTTTTCTATCTAGTTTTTTATCATATTTATTTGAAAATTATTTGGAACAATTTTTATGCACGCACGGTATTTACGTTAGTGTCCGTTTTTTTATAACGTAGATACCGAAGGAGGTGACGGAACCGAAAACTTCACCGAGCTAGACTCCGACTACTCCGAATCAGGCAAGCATGTTTGAACCTTTGATATGATGACTGTCTTGCATGTTTACTTGAGTAGTTTTTCTCATGGCATGTTCATATAAGCATTAGTGAATATTATATTGCATGCAAAGCAAGCTACAAGTGAGCTTCGAAATTTGATGAGTTTATATGATGGTGAGATAACCTGATCATGTGGTGGCATGATAGGTTGAAAGCTGGTTTGTTGAAGCATGCGAGTCTTATGCCAACCGTTTAACTCCAGTTTTAACGTGGATCAAGTCATGTTCCCGTTCGTCTCCTTTTTCGTGCTTCCACATGTTTTCTGCAAAGAATGCGGTCTAGTCAGTTGCAAACCTCTTTCCTCATACACACCAAATAGAGGGGCCGTGATGAGGGTTCCATGGCCCTGGATTAAAGCCCATCATCCGGTCAGGGGGCATGGGTGTTTCCGGTTGGGACCGAGAGGGGGGCACCCCTTGGAGCGTGCGATATAAATTTCATCCCATGCTACTCGAGGTTGTGGCGTCCCCGTCTTAAAGTTTTTCTTGAACGTTGACTAGGGTGATTCCTGGCAGCGGGATGTGGAATGGGTGTGTACTGGTTAGATGTGTTTCTTCTAAAATACCGTAAACGAAACTAGTCCTTTGTGACTACTGTAATGTCACATCCCTAGCTTCTGGTGCTGCCTGGTGTGTGCATCATGTTTAAATTCTGAAATTTGAACTGAGGGAATTGGAAGCCTCAAAACCCTAAATAAAGAGGGGCAAGAAACCCTAAAATTGCAATCAGTAAATCCAAAATGCCCTAGAAATAGCTCTGACAATTTTGGCAAGAGTTATAAATCAAACCAAAATTTTGGGACATTTCTAAGGAATTATTGGGCTCTGATTTTAAATCAATATTTTATTTGAATTTGGAGTTATATTCATAATATATAATGAATATATTTTCAAATGACCTGAGATATTTTTTGGTATATGTGGAGAAGTCCATTAAGTGACTTAAAAATATCCAGGGGAGTTTTGGCACTGTTTTCAAATTCTGTTTGAATTAAAATTCAGTGCCAATTAAATAAAACAGAACAAAAATAGAAAACAATAAGTAAAAGACAGAGCAGAGAAAACTTACCCGACGCTTACCTTAGGCCCACCCACCTGGTGGCCCAGCAGAAGCCGGCCCAGCCCACCACTGCAGCCCTCCGTCGTCTTCCTCCCCTCGCCCCGAAGCAGCTGCGTGCTCGCACGCGCACGGCCGCGCGGCCACCTCCTGCTTGCCGACGAGCCCCTGGCCGCGTGGACGACTTCCGCAGGCCGTCCCGATCCCGCTGACCGTTTCGCTCACTCTCCCCCCTCGACCCTCCCTCCTCTGCTCCCTCTCTCCCGCCTGGACCGAACGGAGCCGCCGTCACCGACGAGCTCCCTCGCGGCCACAGCCACCCCCTCGCTCCCTCTCCACACCCCTGAGCTCCGTCCCGACCCCATGAAGCTCCACCACGACGCATGCGACGCCGGGTGCCCTGTAGCCACGCCATCACCGCCATCTTCATCGCCACGGCCAGCAATCGCCGCCGTTCGATTCGCCGCCGACAGGACGTCCCCGAGCCCACTTAGCGTCTCGTCCGACTCCCCGTGAGCTCCTCTTCTCTTCCCCTCACTCCCCGCACCTGATTTCGTCCCCTAGCTGCTTCTTCCACCACGGCCGAAGCTCGCCGCCGCCGTGCCTCGTCGCCGTCGTGGCCAGAGCCACTGGAGCTCCCACCTGAGTGCACCATCGTGCTAAGAACGTCTCCACGAGCCCGTTGCCTGCCGCAGCTCGCCCTCTCGTGCCCCCTAGTGGTCGCCTGTGTCTCACCCGAGCTCCGGCGGCCGCAACCGAGCTCGCCGCCGTCGACTCCGGCCACCCCAGGCCCGGAGACCACGACCATCTGACGCGCCATCGCGCCAGCTCCCCGTAGAGCCAAAGGGCGCACCGAACGGTGCAGTATAGACGAAACCCGAGCCACCCCGGTGCGTCTCCGCCGCGTTTTGGGTCGTCGCCGGCGAAACTCCGGCGACTGCCGACGTGGCACGCTTAATTAGCGCTAATGACGCCCTAACCAACCCCCTAGGCCACTGACTGTGGGCCCCACCCCTGGTCAAACCTCAGTTAGCGCTGGGTTTGACCGGGATTAGCTCCTGTGTCACTGACGTGTGGCCCCCACACGTCAGGTTTGACCTGGGGTGCCCAGTTGACCCTGCTAACGTCACTGTGACGTGGGGCTGACGCAATAAGTATTTTCTGGATTTAAAAATAATCAGGAAATTCCAGAAAATAGCTAAAACTTCAATAAATCATAGAAATTCAACCGTAACTCCAAATTAAATAATTTATATATGAAAAATTATCAGAAAAATTCAAGGAATCCATCTGTACCATTTACATGCATGTTAGAACAACTTATAACTACTGTTTAGGGCAAATGAAGTGAATGACATTTAAATAACCACATATGGAGTTTGAATTTGAATCTTGGATTCAAACCAACTTCATTTAATCTAGTTTTAGATGCATTAGCCCAAAACACATTCATTTTGCCATGTCATGATCATGCATCATATTGTGCATTGCATTGATTGTGTTCCCTTCTGTGTTGCCGGTATTTGTCCCCTCTCGATAGACGTGATACCGATGATGTGATCGTTGACACTGATGAAGACTCAATGTTATCTTCAGAAGTGCCAGGCAAGCAAAACCCCCTTGTTCATTCCGATAAAATCCCACTCTCTCGCTCCTGCTCTCTTTTACTGCATTAGGACAACAACGATTTATTTGATACTTGCTGCGGTAGCTGAACCCTTTATCCTTTGCATGACCTGTCATTGCCACAGTAAATAGATGAAACCCACTAGCATGAGTAGGAGTTGTTTGAGCCCTGATGTGCCTACTCATTCATGCTTGTTTGTCATGCCTGCTACTGCTTAGAGTTGAGTCAGGTCTGATTCATCGGGGATGAATCAGAGGCGTGTGAACATGTCCCAATGTGTGTGAGCTAAGTGTGTGAACACGATTTGGTAAAGGTAGCGGTGAGAGGCCATGTAGGAGTACATGGTGGGTTGTCTCATTGCAGCCGTCCTCAGGAACTGAGTTCTGTGTTTGTGATCCATGATCAGTTACTACCACACATTGGGCTCCGGGCGCTCCAAGCCCTCTCGACTTATTAATCAACTTGATCTCTGTCCAGGAGTTGCAACTAGTTTCTGGTGTTTGTAGGCAGTGTTAGTAGTCTACCAAGTGGCACCCAGTACAGGTGGGCTTGGGACAGACTAGGCACAGTGGCACGGTGTACCAAGTGGCACCCGGATGGTGGGCTTGGGAACCCTGCTCACATTGTTTGGGGCCGTGAGCGACACCCCAGCCGGATCTCCTTGCGGATGGAACCCGAATAGGCGATAAACCTGGACTAGAGACTTGTTCGGTTAGTCAGGTCGTGGCCGACTCCCTCGCCCGGCTTCCGCTTGAAGGTTGCCGAGGTACATGACGTGTACAGGGCGGTAAGTGGCGAGAGCGTGTGTGAAGAAGTACACCCCTGCAGGGTTAACATCATCTATTCGAATAGCCGGATTCCTCGGATATGGAAACTTGGACCCCTTGCATAGTTCATAGACAAGTGAAAGTGGATACTCTAAAATACGCAAGATAAGCATGAGTGCTATGGATGGCGTTCTCGTAGGGAGACGGGAGCGGATCCATAGTGGTGTATTGATATGGTGAATATGTGGACTCGTGTGCGCCACCTCAAAAGAGTTACTTGCAGTCGTAGTTTAGGATAGCCACCGGGTCAAAGCTGGCTTGCTGCAGTTAAACCCCACCACCCCTTTGTTGATAATGATGCATATGTAGTTAGTTCTGATGTAAGTCTTGCTGGGTACATTTGTACTCACGTTTGCCTATTTTATGTTTTTGCAGAGAGACTTCGGTCTCACTAGTAGTTTCGCGTGGACTTCGACGTTTAGCTTGTTACCTCAGCTACGATCTTGTGCCTCGGCAGTATCTGGTAGATAGTCAGGCTTCTCAGCCTTTTTCATTTATAGATGTCTGTACTCAGACATGATAGCTTCCGCTTGTGCTTTGATTTGTATGCTCTGAGTGTTGGGTCATGAGACCCATGTTTGTAATATCTCGCTCCTCGGAGCCTATTGAATAATTACTTGAGTTGTAGAGTCATGTTGTGATGCCATGTTGTATCTGCACATATCGAGCATATTGTGTGTATGTTGTTGAAATGCTTGGTATGTGTGGGATCTGACTATCTAGTTGTTTATCCTTAGTAGCCTCCCTTACCGGGAAATGTCTCCTAGTGTTTCCACTGAGCCATGGTAGCTTGCTACTGCTCCGGAACACTTAGGCTGGCCGGCATGTGTCCTTCTTCGTTCCTGTGTCTGTCCCTTCGGGGAAATGTCACGCGATGAATACCGGAGTCCTGTTAGCCCGCTACAGCCCAGTTCACCGGAGTCCTGCTAGCCCAGTGCTACAGCCTGGATTCACTCGCTGATGACCGACACGTTCGATGTTGGGTCATGGATGCCTGTCCCTGTAAGTTTGTGCCACTTTGGGTTTACGACTAGCCATGTCAGCCCGGGCTCCTTACCATATGGATGCTAGCGACACTATCATATACGTGTGCCAAAAGACGCAAACGGTCCCGGGCAAAGGTAAGGCGACACCCGTGGGAATACCGTGCGTGAGGCCGCAAAGTGATATGGGGTGTTACATGCTAGATCGATGTGGCATTGAGTCGGGGTACCTGACATGTAATCCGTTGGCTGTGGTTAAAGAGTACAAACTCTGCAGAGTCAAAACCATTCGAGTATCCATGTCCACGATCAAGGACTTGAATAGCATCTCAGTGTTGGTGTCAGTCTCAGTGTCGATCTCGGTGTCAACACCAGTGTCAGTCGCCGGAGAATAAGCTTGGAAACTGAGAGTGGTAAAGCCGGCTGAATGTTATTCCTGTGAATGGACTAACCAGATTATTATTATGTGCTGAGCATTTCCTTGGAATGATTTAAATTCATGAACTGCTTGAATTCGAATGATGAAATATAAGCCCTTTATGAGATGTCGCTTAGACGTCCGACTGTGGCACTCTTGTCGTTTACTTTCGATATAAGCCCTTTATGAGATGTCGCTCAGACGTCCGACTGTGGCATTCTTGTTATTTACTTTCGATATAAGCCCTTTATGTGATGTCGCTGAGACGTCCGACTGTGGCATTCTTGTGATTTACTTTCGATATAAGCCCTTTGTGTGATGTCACTCAGACGTCCGACTATGGCATCATTGCTATTTACTTTCATTATAAGCCCTTTTCGAGATGTCGCTTAGACATCCAACTGAGGCACGTTCTATCATTTACATTCAATATAAGCCCTTTATGTGGTGTCGCCCTGATGCCCGACTGCGGCATGTTAATTTAATTTTACCCTTCGAGGCGTCACTTCAGACACCCGATCGGTCTTCAGCTATTTTATTGGGATTTCGGGAGGACTACCGCCTGACTTCCTTTTCATTTTACATGCAGTGCAAATTTATTATCTGAGTGTGCATTACTAATCTGATCATGTGCATAATGTTTGCATTTGTTATATCTTATGTCCAAACTGTCTTGCGAGTACATTACCTGGCTTGTTGATTTGGCCAGATGTTGACGAAGGGGATCTTATGGATGAAGAGTACGATAGCGAGTCCGACGCCTAGAGGAGTCCCAGTCAGTCCCGTGCGATCTTGGAATTGGTCACTTGTATCATATACGCTTCCGCTACCCGAATAAAATCATCGAGCCCCACTCTGGTGCTCGATGAGCTGTAAGATTAGGAGTCATGTCACCCACTTCACTGTGACATATCCACCACCACTTTTATTATGAGTCAGTAGTTATGCCACCATACCCTTGTGTCATATCCGCCTTTATGTATAATATTGGCGTGCTTGTAATAAATTGTTGAGCAGCCTCAGCTCAACCTTGTATAATATTTAGTACTTCTGGATTTCTGTATCAAGGATTTGTCTACTAGTAAGGAAGATTTTCCTATACTGGTCTATATAAAGGACAATTTCTCAATAAATATTTTATTGGATAACCGGTCTTGACAACCTTGGTATCAGAGCCAGGCTGACTATAGGAAGCCACTAGGTGCGATCGCTAATCGGTTATTAGCGTAATGAGTGCTATTTTAATACTTAGCAAATGTTGCAATTTTCTGTTGGTCATCATAAATTTATGATTTGACTGTTCGGAATTTTTGTCCACCTTTGTAGATGGCTGGCAGTGACTGTGAGTCACAGGTGTTCGCCAATGTACCTGAGGGGTTTATCAAGCTTCTCGTCTCCATCACCAAGGTCGCGATCAGACCATCGACTCGTCCGGAGTTCACACTCTACCAGCACAAGATCAGCGACAGCGTGTCTATGCACCAAGCCGCGGTGCAATTCAAGAGAGGACGTTCTAAGTCACGCCGCTTCCGATTTGTGGGAAGGGCCATGCCTACGGAGAGGCATGCCATCCAGATGGTTGCCCGTGAGGCGATAGCTCGTCTCCGGGATGCTCTTCCTTCGATGAAGGCTCGTCGCTACCGCTACCTCCCATGCCACGTGCCGTACACTTGTCACTATGCATTCGCTTGCCCTAGGGGAGAGAGAGATGAGGCTATTGAAATATTGGTTGAGTATCTCAAAGCTCTTGAGGCAGCTTTTGATAACCTCGTGGATGACTTTGTGGCTGCTCGTATGGACTTCGTGCAGGGCTGTTCCTCCAATAGGAGGGAGCTCCTCCATACAGCACCACCACTGACTTACGTCTCGTCCTTAGCATCCTATACACCTGCCATCTTCGCCACCGCTCGCCGCCTACCTACTACTGAGGAGTTTAACCAAGTCATTGCTCCTACTCCAGTCAGTGCTACACCACCTGCCGTGGCCGCACCAGCTCCTCAACTCAGTACTTCGCGTCTAGAGCCTATTAGTGAGGAGGAGGTTGAGTCTCCAGCATCACTGGGTCTTACCATCAGCAGGCCAAGGGAAGTTCTTACCATCTCCGACTGGGTGCGCCTAGCAGTCGTGCGATAACCAGCTTGTATGATATGTTTATATGTATATAGGTTTGTGAGAAGTAGTATGTGTGCGCATCATGTAGGAACTGGGAGAAGTGCACTAGCCTAAATAACATGTCAGGAATGTGTACGCACATCCTGAGTGATGTATTGTATAATTATGGCTTGCGTGTAAGATATGTACTGAGCAGTCCTTCTCCATGCGCAATCAAGTATTTTCTTGAAAAATGTTGGAGTTCTTAAATTTCCGCCTTTGCAAAATTATTTATTTTTGCCACTCAGTTTTTCTCATGAATTCTGCAAAAATACCCCAGAGTGGAAAATGCCTCGTCCCTGGACTCGTTCCATGCCAAGTCCGCCGGAAGAAAATTATGGTACCCAGACAAGTAACAATTTCACACAGGGGCAGTCAAGTCAGCAAGGCGGTGAAGCAGCATTTTCTCAAGTATGTCGCCTTTATGAACAAAGCCAGTAGCAGCATCAAGAAATGATGAACCATGTGATCAATATGGGAAATCACCGTGAACCATATCAGCAGCATTCCAAATTGTCTGAACTACAAAAGACATGTCCCCCAACGTTCTCTCACACGGATAGACCTCTTGAGGCCGATGATTGGCTTCGAGACATTGAAAGGAAATTAATTATTGCACAATGTTCGGACCATGAGAAGGTACTTTATGCGCCTCACTACCTCACTAGAGCAGCTGCATCATGGTGGGAAAATTTCCTACACATGCACCCCAATGAAAATAACATCACCTAGGAGGAATTTAAAGAAGGTTTTCGTGGGGCGCACATTCCCAGAAGCATTATGAAGATCAAGAAAAGGGAATTTGATGACCTCAAGCAGAGAAGCATGACAGTGACTGAGTACAATAGTCAGTTTACTCAATTATCTCGTTATGCCAACGAACAGCACATGACTGAAAATAAAAAGATGGAAAAAAAATTTGGATGGTCTGGCACCAGCACTTAAATGCTAGCTGGTCGTACACACCTTTCCGGATTTCAAAACACTTGTGGACAAAGCCATTACATTGGAAAATGAGCACCGCAGCTTGGAGGATTTTCGCAAACGCAAAAGGGACAAGACTACTCATGCTCGCAACAACCGAAACAAGATCGATTTTCAGAAGAATGGAGCAAACAAATCCACGACCAATGTTCCACGCCCAAACAAAAACTTTCATGCAAGGGACAAGGATTTTACACATCGCCCGGGTGTTACTTGCTACGCTTGTGGAGAGGAAGGACACTATGCAAAACAGTGCCCAAAGCCAAGGAACTCGGCCCCCAAGCCGAACAACAATGGAAATAATTCAACACCCAAGCGAAACAACTTCAACCCCAATAACAATCACAAGAAGGGTCACGTAAACCATGTGACCAAGGAGGAAGCACAGAATGCCCCGGATATCGTACTCGGTATGTTCCCTGTCAACATAATACCTGCCACGGTTTTGTTTGATTCTGGAGCTTCTCACTCGTTCATTTCAAAGAAATTTGCTTTGCAACATGATTTTTTGATGCTTCCCTTGGAAAAATCCATGATCATCAAGTCCCCCGGGATTAAGCAAATCACTCAGAGTTACTGCCAAGGTGTGGTTATTGAGTTTGAGGGACTAATGTTTCAGGCAAACCTCATTGTATTGGATAATAAGGCACTGGATGTTATCCTAGGAAGGGACTGGTTAACCACCAACAAGGGATTTATCGACTGCTTCAATCGGACTATAATTCTTACTCATCATAACGGGAAGACGATAAAAATTGCAGCTCAAGAAAGACCAATATCACGGCAACCAAGGTTGAACAAGGTGGACATTTTAGAGTTAAGAAAAGTTCTAGTGGTGTGTGAGTTCCCCGACGTATTTCCCGAAGAACTACCAGGCATGCCACCAGACCGAGAAATAGAATTCAGCATTGAACTAGCACCTGGAACCACCCCCATTTACAAGAAGCCCTATAGAATGGCACCCTCCGAGTTGGTAGAATTAAAGAAGCAAATAAAAGAATTACTGGACAGAGGATTTATACGAGCCAGCTCCTCACCTTGGGGTTCACCAGTATTATTTGCCAAGAAAAAGGATGGGAAACTGAGATTATGTATAGACTATCGAGCACTCAACATGGTCACCATCAAAAACAAATATCTGATGCCACGGATAAATGATTTATTTGACCAGCTCGTACAAGCCAAGGTTTTGTCAAAAATTGATTTAAGGTTGGGGTATCATCAATTAAAGGTACGGACAGAAGATATCCCTAAGACAGCATTCACCTCCAGATACGGACTATATGAATTTACAGTAAAGCCGCGTGGACTGACAAACCCCCCCGCATATTTTGTCCACCTCATGAACAAAGTGTTTATGAAATTTATGGACAAATTTGTTGTGGTGTTCATTGATGATATTCTGGTATACTCCAAGACACCAGAAGAGCATGCTGAACATCTCAGGATTGTACTGGGAGAATTAAGGAAACATCAATTATACGCCAAATTTAGAAAATGTGAATTTTGGTTAAGACAGGTTGGTTTTCTAGGCCATGTGTTAACCCAAGAAGGTGTTGCCGTAGACCCAAAAAAAGTCAAGGCCGTACTTGGCTGGAAACCACCAGCCAACGTAACAGATGTATGAAGTTTCTTGGGAATGGCAGGATATTACCGAAGGTTTATTGAGGGGTTCTCCAAAACCAATGACACAGTTACTCAAGAAAGATAAGAAATTTGTATGGACTGAAGCTTGCGAGAAAAGTTTCCAAGAACTCAAAAGGAAATTAACAACATCACCAGTATAGGTTGTACCAGACATACACAAAAGTTTTGAAGTGTATTGTGACGCATACCGAAAAGGTCTCGGATGCGTATTAGTGCAAGAAGGCAAAGTAGTCGCATACACTTCCAGGCAACTACGAAAGCATGAAGAAAATTATCCTACTTATGACTTGGAGTTGGCAGCAGTCATTCATGCACTTAAAGAGTGGAGGCACTTTTTGCTTGGAAATCGTTGTGAAATATATACGGACCATAAAAGCCTCAAACATATTTTCACACAACCAGAACTCAATTTACGACAACGGCGCTTGTTAGAATTAGTGAAGGATTATGATGCTGGCATTCACTACCATCCTGGAAAGGCGAATGTGGTGGCAGATGCTCTTAGTCGGAACCCCAGCTTGGCCAACGATAGTCTACCAAACTTGAGACCTGAATTTCAGCAGGAGTTCGCCAAACTCAACTTGGTGATGGTCACTGAGGGCAATGTGTCAAATTTGGAAATACAGCCTACCCTAATGGAACAGATTAAGGAGGCTCAGCATGGACACCCCAGCATCAAAGGCATAAAAAGAAAAGTGAGTTTGGGCAAGGCCTCAGAATTCGTCATAGACAATAAGGGAATATTATGGTATGGAGAAAGACTTTGCGTACCAAATATAGAGGACCTCAAACAGAAAATTCTAGCTGAAGGCCACACCGCTCCATATTCAATCCACTCTGGAGCAACCAAAATGTACAAGGACATTCAGGAAAAAATTTGGTGGCACGGTATGAAGAGGGATATAGCCACATTCATTGCATGTTGTGATTCATGTCAGCGCATTAAAGCCGAGCACCAAAAACCAGCAGGACTATTACAGCCAAACAAGATACCTGAGTGGAAATGGGACGAGATTGGAATGGATTTTATTGTCGGACTACCTCGGTCACGACACGGAAATGATGCCATATGGGTCATCACAGATAGATTGACTAAGGTGGCACATTTCATCCCAGTAAAGACAACCCACACCACTCAGAAGCTTGCCAAATTTTATCTCTCCCATATAGTTTGTCTGCATGGAATTCCAAAGACTATAATATCCGACAGAGGCACCCAATTCGTCTCTAGATTTTGGGATCATTTACAACAAGCTCTCGGAACTCAACTCGTATTCAGTACAGCGTACCACCCCCAGACTGGAGGACAAACATCAACGTGTGAACCAAATTCTAGAGGACATGCTGAGAGCATGTGTTCTCACCTATGGAACCAGTTGGGAAGAAAGCTTGGCATATGCCGAGTTCGCATACAACAACAATTACCAAGCCAGTCTGCAAATGGCACCTTTGGAAGCCTTGTATGGGCGAAGATGCCGTACCCCATTAAATTGGTCAGAAACAGGAGACAGCCATATCTTCGGCCCCGACATGCTCAAGGAAGCTGAGGAGAAAGTTAAACTAATCAGGGATCGACTCAAGACAGCCCAGAGCCGACAAAAGAGTTATTACGATCAAAAATATCGTGAAGTCAGCTTTGAACCCGGTGAATATGTGTACCTACGAGTATCTCCTATGAGGGGCCTGCAACGATTCAAAGTTAAAGGAAAGCTAGCTCCACGGTTTATTGGACCCTTCTGTGTGACTGCACGAAGAGGCACAGTAGCCTACCAGCTAGACCTACCCAAAGAACTGTCAGACGTCCACGACGTGTTCCACATCTCACAATTAAGGAAATGTGTAAGCAACCCAGAGAAGCATGTGTCTCATGAGAGCATTGACGTGCAACCAGACCTCACCTACAGGGAACGTCCAATAAAAATATTGGAGGAGTCTGAAAGGAGGACCCCTTAGAAAACCATAACGTTTTTCAAGGTTCAGTGGAGCAATCACACCGAGGTTGAAGCAACATGGGAAAGACAGGATTTTCTTCGGACAGAATACCCACACCTATTTGAGGATCAGCTGAAATCTCGGGGACGAGATTTTTCCTAAGGGGGTAGGTGTTGTAACACTCCAAAATTTTAATTTGGTTTTTATTAAAATCTTTATTTGATTTAAAGGAGGTTATTTGAATTTTTTCTTAAAGAGGGACTCTCCTTCTCAAATCCTTTTGTGACAAATATTTTTTTAGAAAGGTCCTTCTCCACCTTGATTTTGGTTTTAAGGGTTTTTCATATTGTGTTGGCTCAACACAAATAATAATGGAAGGTTTTACAATTCTTTCTATTAAAAAGAAATCCTATGGATTATGGATTTATTCTTTTTCCATTTAAAAGTTTCTCTCTTGCCATGACCTATGTAGGATATTTCTTCCAACCCCCCCCCCCCCACTTTGGGTCAAGTCCAATGTCCAATTCCAGCAAGTTTCAACCCCTTTTAGATTTTATATACCCCCAAACATTTTTCTGTAATTTATTTTGGACCTTGATGATTTACAAAGGAACCACCAGAACCCCTTTGAGTCTTGGTCCCAAATAAACTCCTCTGGCTAGTCCTTAGTACCCTCAACCGAAATCCATCAAGATCCACTGATCCACAGTTCAAATTTTTCAAAATATGCTTGCTGCAAGTTTGAACCAGATTTGCCATTTTTGGTGAAATTCATTATTTTTCTTCTCCTAAAAATCTGAGATAATTCAGGCAGTCCCCAGATGCATCAAGAGACCACCTCACCAAGCCCCAACTCCAGAAAAAATTTCCACATGCCAAAAACATTTCGTCGAACAGCTGGCCTGCACTGTTCCTGTCAAAATTCAGAAAGTTCAGTGATTTAGTTATGTCGTCAGTGTTGTTTCTTCAGAACCACGGCGTCAATTTCGCCAGTGCACACATTGGCGCCTTGCTCCCTGCTCCTTCTTCTTATCTAGTGTGCCGCACGGTCGTTTGGACGGACACAAGCATCGGTGGCGACGTGTCTCGCCAACGCCGGCGTCTTCCGCGGTGGCAGAACCGCCCGTGGCGGCCAGTAGGGGCCAGGCCTGCTATACGGTGCCGTCCAGCACCGCCCACACCACCAGAAGCCTCCACGTGGACGTCCCCTTCCCTGAGAAGGCTGCAGAGCCGTTGTCATGGCCTGGAAATCACAGAGCGCGCTCCCTGCCACCGGCGTGCCCGCGGGGCCGTTCCGTCGAGAGTTTGGAGTATCACCCAAGTCATGCCAAGTTTAGCCCTTGAACGGAACCAGTGGACCAACACAATGATGCCCAATCACCTAAACCTCCAACCTGACCACTGCATCGCCGTAATCACTCGCCAGAGTTATCCCGTTCTCGGCAACCGCCTCGGGCAGGCAATAAATAGCGACCCCGAGCTCGCCTTCGACCAAGCACCACCCCTCCACCTCACCAGAACCACGCCCAGCCACTAGGAGGACCTTGAGGAGGTCTTCTTCCCCGACTCCGGCCGCCCTGATCCGCCTCGGGCTCCGGCACGATTCTCTCTGGTGAGGGCACCCCCGCCTCCCAAACCTTGTCAGTAACCTCCTAGTGCACCCACTCTTCTGACCCTAGCCTCAATTTGGCGTCTGCAGCCCTCCTCGGCGAGATCCATCACCGCCCGAACCACCGTCCGCCGGAGTGAAGGCCGCCGTCGACGTGGTGCTCGCCAACGCCCAACTCCACCACCCATAGACGTGGGAGAGCTCAGTGAGTCCGCAGGTACCCTCCGTTTCCTCTACCTCACCGTGGATCAACGCCGGCGACCACCTCAAGCCTTAGGCGCCGACAGGACTCTGTTTTGGTTTTTAAACCTGACGGGTGGGACCCCCTCATCATCTTTTTCTTTTTTTTGAAACGTTTTTAGAAAATGCCTTCGGGCAAAATACGTTTTCTAACCGAAACATTTTCTGTCTTTTTTTCAAACTAGCCCCTGGGAAGTTTCTGTTTCATCACAGATTAGTCCCTAGACTAAAACTCTTATAACTTTTAAACAAAAGAAGATTTTGAGTTGATTCTTTTTTTGTCATCTTTATTTTTCTATCTAGTTTTTTGTCATATTTATTTGAAAATTATTTGGAACAATTTTTATGCACGCACGGTATTTACGTTAGTGTCCATTTTTCTTATAACGTAGATACCGAAGGAGGTGACGGAACTGCAAACTTCACCGAGCTAGACTCCGACTACTCCGAACCAGGCAAGCATGTTTGAACCTTTGATATGATGAGTGTCTTGCATGTTTACTTGAGTAGTTTTTCTCATGGCATGTTCATATAAGCATTAGTGAATATTATATTGCATGCAAAGCAAGCTACAAGTGAGCTTCGAAATTTGATGAGTTTATAGGATGGTGAGATAACCTGATCATGTGGTGGCATGATAGGTTGAAAGCTGGTTTGTTGAAGCATGCGAGTCTTATGCCGACCGTTTAACTCCAGTTTTAACATGGATCAAGTCATGTTCCTGTTCGTCTCCTTTTTCGTGCTGCCACATGTCTTCTGCAAAGAATGCGGTCTAGTCAGTTGCAAACCTCTTTCCTCGTACACACCAAATAGAGGGGCCGTGATGAGGGTTCCATGGCCCTGGATTAAAGCTCGTCATCCGGTCAGGGGGCATGGGTGTTTCTGGTTGGGATCGTGAGGGGGCACCGCTTAGAGCACGCGATATAAATTTGATCCCATGCTACTCGAGGTTGTGGCCTCCCCATCTTAAAGTTTTTCTTGAACGTTGCCTAGGGTGATTCCTGGCAGCGGGATGTGGAATGGGTGTGTACTCGTTAGATGTGTTTCTTCTAAAATACCGTAAACGGAACTAGTCCTTTGTGACTACTGAAATCCGTTGGCTGTGGTTAAAGAGTACAAACTCTGCAGAGTCAAAACCATTCGAGTATCCATGTCCACGATCAAGGACTTGAACAACATCTCAGTGTCGGTGTTAGTCTCAGTGTCGATCTCGGTGTCAACACTAGTGTCAGTCTCCAGAGAATAAGCCTGAAAACTGAGAGTGGTAAACCTGGCTGAATTTTATTCCTGTGAATGGACTAACCAGTTTATTATTATGTGCTGAGCATTTCCTTGGAATGATTTAAATTCATGAACTGCTTGAATTTGAATGATGAAATATAAGCCCTTTATGAGATGTCGCTCAGACGTCTGACTGTGGCACTCTTGTCATTTACTTTCTATATAAGCCCTTTATGAGATCTCGCTCAGACGTCCGACTGTGGCATTCTTGTTATTTACTTTCGATATAAGCCCTTTACGTGATGTCGCTCAGACGTCCGACTGTGGCATTCTTTTTATTTACTTTCGATATAAGCCATTTTCGAGATGTCGCTTAGATGTCCGACTGAGGCACGTTCTGTCATTTACATTCAATATAAGCCCTTTATGTGGTGTCGCCCTGACGCCCGACTGCGGCATGTTAATTTAATTTTACCCTTTGAGGCGTCACTTCAGACACCTGATCGGTCTTCAGCTATTTTATTGGGATTTCGGGAGGACTACCGCCTGACTTCCTTTTCATTTTACATGCAGTGCAAATTTATTATCTGAGTGTGCATTACTAATCTGCTCATGTGCATCATGTTTGCATTTGTTATATCTTATGTCCAAACTGCCTTGCGAGTACATTCAAAGTACTCACCTGGCTTGTTGATTTGGCCAGATGTTGACGAAGGCGATCTTATGGATGAAGAGTATGATAGCGAGCCCGACGCCTAGAGGAGTCCCAGTCAGTCCCGTGCGATCCTGGAACTGGTCACTTGTATCATATACGCTTCCGCTACCCGAATAAAATAATCGAGCCTCACTCCGGCGCTCGATGAGCTGTAAGATTAGGAGTCATGTCACCCACTTCACTGTGACATATCCACCACCACTTTTATTATGAGTCAGTAGTTATGCCACCATACCCTTGTGTCATATCCACCTTTATGTATAATATCGGCGTGCTTGTAATAAATTGTTGAGCAGCCTCAGCTCAACCTTGTACAATATTTAGTACTCCTGGATTTCTGTATCAAGGATTTGTCTACTACAAAGGAAGATTTTCCTAAACTGTTCTATTTAAAGGACGGTTTCTCAATAAATATTTTATTGGAAAACCGGTCTTGACACTGGCGCAGGCCCAAATCCGTCAAAGATCAAGTCTCCGCGAATATCCGCCGTGTAGTTCAAGTTTCCGAACCTGACCTGGTGGCCAGGGGCGTAGCTATCGATCTGCTCCAGATGGCCAAGCGAATTGGCCCGCAATGCGAAGCCGCCGAACACGAAGATCTATCCGGAGAGAAAAGTCTCCCTCTGGACCGTGTTGTTAACGATTGAAGACGCCATCAAGCCCTGCAGTGACGAGATAGAGGAACTCCTCAATGAAAGCACCAATGTCGGTGTCAAAACCGACGGATCTCGGGTAGGGGGTCCCGATCTGTGCGTCTAGGCTGATGGTAACAGGAAGCAAGGGACACAATGTTTCCCCAGGTTCAGGCCCTCTCAATAAAGGTAAAACCCTACTTCCTGCTTGATTAATATTGAAGATACGAGTAGTACAAGAGTAGATCTACCACGAGATCGTAGAGGCTAAACCCTAAGAGCTAGGCTATGATCGTATGATTGTAATTGTGATCGGCCTTCTAAGGACCAACCTCTCTGGTTTATATAGACACCGGAGAGGGCCAGGGTTTACATGGAGTCGGTTACAAGGAAGGAAACACAATATTCGGATCGCCAAGCTTGCCTTCCACACAAAGGAGAGTCCCATCCGGACACAGGCCGAAGTCTTGAGTCTTGTATCTTCATGCTTCAATAGTCCGGACGATGTATATAGTCCGGCTGTCCGGATACCCCCTAATCCAGGACTCCCTCAACCATATGCAACATGCAACTAGATATCACACTGCAAAGTTAGAGCAAGCACCTTGGATGATGGAGTAGGGGAGCAGAGACTTGGACCTTATAATGCACTAGCAGTACAAGGAGAATCCATACAGATGCTCCATTTACGTTGCTGTAGAGGACCACCATCATCGCCTTCCTTAGGCCCTGTTTGGTTCGGTTGTGGATTTCTAAAAGCAGCTGTGAAAAATCTGCTGTGGAAAACAGCCGTGGAAAATCTGATGTGAAAAAGATGTAGGTCATTTGGCAAACCAGCTGATACAACTTTTTCAGATTTTGGCCCGCAGCGGAATCAGATTTTGGAAAGCACGTCCTAGGCTGCTTCCGCTTTTGGTTTCGATTTTGGCAGCAGATTTCTAGAATCGGATTCTGCTGGTTTCGCCCTTTGGTTCAGATTCTGCTGCACGGCAGCGGAATCCGTTGATAAAAGCTGAACCAAACAGGGCCTTACTCTTTTCATTCCTCTTTCTTGATTTTGCCTTGTCAAGTCAAACCAATAAGAAAAAGGAATAAAATTTGCTCTTCAGAACTCATTGATGCATGATACTGACAAACACTACTTTCTTGTAAGGCAGCCGCATGATAGGAGGATGGAATATGTATGGAAAACAGGACGGCGTGACATATTGACATGTATGATGTATAAATTGTAAACTAAGAACAAGGTGTTTGGACTTGTTAGAAGCAATGCAAGCTAGAAACCATATGAAAGATGAAACCAATATCACGCTGCCAAATTAAAAGGGCGACCTAACAAATGTATTTGATCAAATTAGAAGCAATACATGGCAACATGCTAGAAATAATATGCAATATGCAACGAATAAAGGTGTCTCATCGTAAGTGATTGATGCAGGATATAGAAGAGAGGTAGTTTCATGTAAGAACATGGTTAACACATAGATGTAATGTGTACCAAAAATAGAAAGGCATGTCATATTCACAGGTATAATGTGTAAACTAAGCAGATGCAATTTACCCTAATTATAAGCATTACAAGCTATACACTGTATGCAACATGCAACCACATATCACACTGCGAAGTTAGAGCAAGCACCTATGATGGTGGTGTAGGGGAAGTGCGGTCTTCAAGTACAGAGCTACGTTCAATATCTTCATTTAGGCTTGTTTTTTCTTGATAATCATGTGGAGAGGATGAAACTGCACTCTTTATAAGAGTAGCGCATCTCAGACTAACCCATGGGCGTGACTTTCTCATCATAAGCGATAGATGTAGGATACACAAGAACAGTAGTTTGATGTAAGAACATGGTGTGATAGGGAGATGTAATATGTACCAAAAACAGGAAGGCGTGTCATATTCACATGTATAATGTGTAAGCTAAGGAGATGCAATTTAACAAATTAGGAGCAATACAAGCTAGGCACCATATGTAACATGCAACCAGATATCACACTGCCATGTTAGAGCAAGCACCTGGGGTTGTGGATTAGGGGAGATGAGATTTGGAACTTGCACTGTAGTAGGAGTAGCAGGAGAATCTACAGAGATCATCTGTTTCGGTTGCTCCCGAGGACCACCATCATTCCGTGCCTTCGTCCTTTCAGATTTTGCCTTGTCAAGTAAACACACAAGAAAAAGGAATGAAATTTGCACTTCCAAATTCGTTGATGCATGATACTGATGAACACAACTTTTATGTATGGCAACCACATTGTAGGAGGACGGAATATGTATGAAAAACGCTAAGCATAAGGCATTTCAACAAATTGGAAGTAATGCAATCTAGACACCATATGAAAGATCCAACCAAAATAACTCTACCAAGTTAGATGTGTCTCATCATAAGTGTCACTTCAACAAATTAGAGGCAATACATGTTTGAAATGATATGCAAGATGCAACCATTATTACACTGTTAACTTGAAGGTGTATCGTCACAAGTGATTGATGAGGGATACATAAGGAAAGTAGTTGGATGTAAGAACATGGTTAATAGAAAGACGTAGTATGTACAAAAAACAAGAAGGCGTGTCATATTCATAGGTATAATGTGTTAACTAAGCAGATGCAATTTACCCTAATTAGAAGCATTACAAGGTAGACACCATATGCAACATGCAACCACATATCACACTCCTAAGTAAGAGCAAGCACCTGCGATGGTGGTGTGGGGGAATTGCGGTCATCAACTAGAGAGCTATGTTGACTATCTTCATTTAGCCTTGCTATTTCTTGAGAATCGTGTGGGGAGGATGACACTACACTCTTTAAATGAGTAGCGCGTCTCATAGTAACCCACTGGGGTGACTATCTCATCATAAGTGATTGATGAGGGATACAAAAGAGCATTAGTTTGATGTATGAACATGGTTAATAGACATATGTAGTATGTATCAAAAACAACAAGGCATGTCATTATCAAAGGTATAATGTGTAAAGTAAGCAGATGCAATTTAACCAAATTGGAAGCAATACAAGCTAGACACCATATGCAACATGCAACCACATTTGACAGTGCAAAGTTAAAGCAAGCACCTGGGATGGTTGTGTGTGGCAATTGAGAACATCAACTGCAGATTTACGTTTATTGTCTCCATCTGCTGACACTGCACCCTTTAGAGTGCTGAAACGCTTAGTGCTTATCTTCGAATTACACTGGAGCGACTTCTGTCGTTTCTTTTTTTGTATTCATCAACACTGCATCAGAGTCTGAAATACCCATACATAAAAAAAGAATAGTGTGAGCATGGGTGAAGTGTGTGCACAATTAGTATAGTGTAAAGATAGTAGGTCGGTGAGAAATAAATGACGGGAGACATATGATAGCTCTACAACATGCATGGCACACGAAATTACTACAGTATTCTATGAAAATAATAGTCGACTGAAAACAAATAGGTCAGTCCATTTTTTCTGCACCGTCCGATGTACAAAGAACGGGCAGATCGCCTTCATCTACCTCCATCCAGTCAGTGTTACGATCTTCCTCGAAACACCAATGACCACTGGCCCAGTCCCCTGCCTCCGCCCTCCCCTCGACCTCACCACACCGCCGTGCTTGGCACTGCCCCCCGGCCATCCCTTCAAGCCTCGCCGACCTCCAGATCAGGCACAAGCAGCTCCTGCGCCCCAAACCCCTATGATAGACACCAATGCGCCGCTTCCCCAGCGAACAGGGGACTAGGTGCTCCGCGTGCCTAAGCGGGTGCTGCTTCTTTTAATTGCAGTTTGACTGACCCTGAATTGAAATCCAGGCGGGCTACTGATCTCTAGCAAAGGTGAAATAGTAAATGGGAGGAAACCTTGTGCATTTAGTATCACGAAGAAGATGCAGTAAGAAGCACTCAACTAGTTTCTTTCGTGGGATGAGTACGGTGTGAGCAGAGACGTAAGTTTTGCATGAATAAGGGAAGAGGAGTACCTCTTTTTGCTGGCAGTGTTGTGTCCTCCGTCTGTTTTTCCAATGATCTTCTTGTGGTTCGCTGGAAATGAGAAGTTGTGGAGGGCTGTGGAGCCTTGGATGAACCCATGGCCAAGTTGTTGAGTGTGGTGCGGTGGCCGTCTGTTGGCGGCGGGGAACCTCCGAGGTGACGAACGATGGCGTAGCAGGAACAACTCCGGTGCGGTGGACGGTTGCGATAGTGGTGTGGCAGCGGTGAGGCGCATGAGGGCATGGTCGAAGTGGTTCTAGTACGGCGCACGTTGGCATCGGCATCGTGGAGACAGCTTTGCCTCGGCTTCATCTGCTAAGTCCTTGAGGGCGTTGCGATTATTGTTGCGTTGGACGACGACATTGGGGTACCGGCTCCGGCATGATGGAGGAGGGCGGCGGTGGATTGGGCGCTATGGGGTGGAGGGCGGAGGAGGCTGGGGTTTTGCAGTTGGTGGAGAGTGCGTTTTGGCGCCCACAGAGTATGAATGGGGAAACACAGGGAGGGGGGACTAAGGGGGAACAATGTTTCGGTTTGGGACGCGCTTGTTTGAAATTTTCGGGAAGTTACAAACTTTGCCCCCGTCTAAAATTTCGGACATATTGCGGGTTGGGGGTAGGACAGTAATCTCAAGTGTCCCAAATGGTGGGCGGATAGATTTCGGCCGAGCGCATGGGTGTTTAGGCGCCCACGGTGTATGAATGCTTCTCGGAGGCGGTTGAGACTAGCGTCTTGGTGAAGTTACAAACCTACCCCGATTTAGACCTTTGGACATCAGGCCAATAGGCTACACGGGCCAGAGTTAGGACAATAATTTGCTACCACCAAACATTAGTCTCACACGGTTTCGGGTGACTAGAGGCTTATTTGGCGCTTCGTTCAATATTTGGGAGCAGAAGCATTAACGTTTTCAGTTCTCTTGAATTGAACTTTCAGGATTTGTCAAACTTCACAAATCTTTACTCTTGAAAATCCTAAAGCTACGATTATTTTGGAATGGAGGGGGTACATTTGAATATACATTATACATGAGTATATATTAAAACATATGCAACTTACCTCAGTTCATGCATGGTTCCAGATATAATCTCTTTGGTTGCAAAAAAATAGTTGGACATGCGTATGAATATATAGCATGTTCAGACGCACAACAAATATTGATGCCCCCTTTTAGATCTAATTTACAAATGGAATTATCTCAGTTTCAAATAGATGAATGCACTTCCTATGAATTCGAATCATCGAAACCCCCTTTATGTTGAATTCAACACGTATTCTATTTCGTAGCTAGAAATTTGGCATGTATCCATGTAAGTGACAAATGTATAAAGTGCTTCACACTAACAACATGGAGTGCACTAATTAATGTTTATATATGAATTGCAAAAGCAATGCATTGCCTGTATTTCAAACCGCTCTCACTCTATGGATCGATAATATGAAATAGACACATGCACATGCTAGAATTCAATAGAGTATGCGTGTCTGATAGACCGATTTTCGTTCATACGCAATTTGCAAAATTCATGATCTCATCCAAAAATAATAATGCCATTTATATTTTAATTTAATGCGTAGAACCGCCTTTTACACATAGATGCACTATGCCTTGGCCCGTTCCCACAAACGCGCTATATATCTCTCTATCTAACGCATAAGTGCACACACTTTATATGCATCGACATTTCTCTTTCACACATGCTCACAATCTCTCCAGGGGTGTCGGGGTGTCTCACGCACATGCTCTCCCTATATCTCTCTCTCTTTCTGACTACTATGCACCACTCTTTTCACTAATCTCAGTTGGAAAACACTATTTCTCTCACACGCCTATATACACATGCACACTCTCTATGTCAGGACCCCGATCCTAAGTCACACCGATCTAGCATGTAACACATCACATCACTTTGCGGCCTCACGCATGGTATTCCCACGGGAGCCACCTTGCCTGGCCCGGGACCGTTTGCGCCTTTTGGCTTACGTATATGATAGTGCCACTAGCATCCATATGACATAGAACCTGGGCTGACATGACTAGTCGTGGACCCAAAGTGGCGCTAACTTACAGGGACAAGCATACATGACCCAACAACGAACGTGTTGATCAACAACGTGTGAACCCAAGTCGTAGCAAGCTACATGTACTTAAAGGTACAACGTGTGACATTTCCCCGAAGGGACAGACACAAGAATGAACAAGGACACATGCCGGCCAGCCTAGGTGTTCCGGAGCAGTAGCAAGCTACCATGGCTCAGTGGAAGCACTAGGAGACATTTCCCAGTAAGAGAGGCTACCAAGGATGAAAAACTAGGTTGTCAGATCCCACACATACCAATCATTTCAAATCATACACACAATATGCTCGATATGTGCAAATACAACATGGCATCACAACATAACTCTATGACTCAAAGTATTTATTAAATAGGCTCCGAGGAGCGAGATATTACAAACATGGGTCTCATGACCCAAGATTTATAGCATACAAACCAAAGGCACAAGAGGAAGCTTAACATGTCTGAGTACAGACAACTACAAATGAAAAGGGCTGAGAAGCCTGACTATCTACCAGATCCTGCCAAGGGCACAAGACCGTAGCTAAGGTAACAAGCTAAACATCAAAGTCCACACGGAACTACTAGCGAGACTGAAGTCTCTCTGCAAAAACATAAATTAAGCAAACATGATTACAAATGTACCCAACAAGACTTACATCAGAACTAACTGCATATGCATCAGTATCAACAAAGGGATGGTGGGGTTTAACTGCAGCAAGCCAGCTTTCACTCGGTGGCTATGCTGAACTACGACTGCAAGTAACTCTTTTGAGGTGGCGCACACGATTCCACATATTCACCATATCAATACACCACTATGGATCCGCTCCGGTCTCCCTACGAGAACGCCATCCATAGCACTCACGCTTATCTTGCGCATTTTAGAGTATCCACTTTCACTTGTCTATGAATTGTACAGGAAACCCAGAGGTCCTTTCCCGCGGACGCGGCTACTCGAATATATGATGTTAACTCTGCAGGGGTGTACTTCTTCACACACTCTCTCGCCACTTACTGCCATGTACACGTCATGTATCTCGGCAACCTTCAAGCACAAGCCTGGCGAGGGTGTCGGCCTTGACCTGACTAACCACACAAGTCTCTAGTCTAGGTTTACCACCTATTCAGGTTCCATCCGCAGGGAATCCAGCCGAGGTTTCCATATACGGCCCCGAATGATGTGTACAGGGTTCCGCGACACCAAACGGGTGCCGGGTATACCTGGCCACATGCCTACCGCATCACAACCCACCCCTCGGGTCAGTGCTGCGCACGGCCTCCAGCAACTACAAACACCAGAAACTACTTGCAACTCCTGGACAGAGGACAAGACGGCTAATAAGTCGAGAGGCTCAATTAAGGATCCCAATGAGTGGTAGTTGTTGGCATCCTGGACTTGGGGGTTTCCAGCCCTGCCTGCCTGCGGCCCACCGCGTGACTCCATCAACGGCCTGGTACGGCCCAGCTTCGACATCAACACCACAAGACCCTCGCGAGAAGCCAAGCCTCGCGAGGCGGACGACGCCAAGACCCTTGAAGGAGTTGGCCTCCTCAGGAGGGCTCCTGAGGGGCGGAGAGATCTATGCAGCTACCTCATGAGGCTCAGCTGACGTGAGCCATGACGACCAAGACCAAGCGAGCGCCACGCGAGTGCAGAGCGCTAGTTTCCTCTTTGGTGCAAGGGAGGCAAGCCACATGCGCGGAGTCTCGAGGAATCAGCCAACTGTTTCCATTCTGGTGCAACAAGACCAAGACCGCCAGGACGGCAGGACGGAGGTCATCGCCGAGCCCCCCGCAGCGTCACGACCAGAGGCTTTTTGCAGGCGAAGACTACTTTTGTCAGGATAGACTGTACTACTTGTCCCCTTTCAAATCCCGCTGTTGTGAAATCCCTTCCCGCTCATATTTGGGAAGAGGACCAAGGCCACTATATATAGGACTTAGCCATCACCATAGAAAGGGAAGAAACCAGAGCAAGTAGAGCACCACACCAGCTCAAGAACAGCTCACCTTCTGAGGCTTGTTCATCCTTGTACTAGTTCATCCATAGCCCCTCGAGGCAATCCACCACACCACACTGAATTAGGGTATTACAACACAACAGTGGCCCGAACCAGTATAAATCTCTGTGTCTTTCTGTCTTTGTGAGATCTACACGCTAGGCTAGGGAGGATTGCGAGTACGCAGGCTAGGCAGGTTGAGATCTCTACACGCACCCTAGAGTTCAAACCTCTCAAGGGTTGTCGGATCCCGAAATCCGACATTTGGCGCACCAGGTAGGGGTGCGTCGGAATCCTCTTCCTCGACCTCCAAATCGTGCCACTGAACCATATGGCGGGCGCTCCTCCGTCGGCTTTGTCGACGTGCGTTCCCAGAGAAGCACCAGGGCTGCGCTGCTTCGCCCCCACCCTGCGGCAGGTGCAGTGGCCGCCCAAGTCCCGACCGAAGATGCCATCGCACTACGACGGCGCGGCAGATCCAGCCCCCTTTCTTCAGTCATACGAGGAGGCAGTTTGGGCGGCTGGCGGAGACGACAAGGTGAAGGCCAACTGGTTCCCCATGGCCCTCGTAGGCGCGCCTGGTTGCTCAACCTGCCGGCGTCTTCTATGGCCTCCTGGGAGGAGCTACGCGGCCTCTTCCTCGCCCACTACGTGGTGCCGGCGCCCCCGGTCATCGCCCCTCTCCTGGGTGGCTTGCAGGCGCCACCCTCCGACCGCCACGTCAAGCAGTTCTACCGATGGGCAGGCAACACGCAGGTGGGCTTAGGGGCTCTCCCGGGCTGGGCGACGCCCCAAGCTGACCTCGCCTTTGGCCCCGAGGATCACCCTGTCGCCATGACGGGAGCAGGCGCGCTCCCGATGCTCTGCACCCCCACCATCTGCCATGTGGCGATCATCAAGACCCTCATCAACGACGGAGCAGGCCTCAACGTGCTCTCCCTAGAGGCGTTCGGCCTACTCCACGTACCGCCCAGCCGGCTCCGCCCCTCCAAGCCTTTCTCCAGAGTTGGAGACGGCTCCACCAGGCCCTTGGGGCAGATCCGCCTCCCTATCACCTTTGGGACCCGTGACAAGTACCACACTGAGCTCGTCGACTTCGACATCGCCAAGATCAACCTGCCGTACAACGCTATTCTGGGATACCCAGGCTTGGCGCAGTTTATGGCTGCGACCCATCCCGCGTACAACCTCATGAAGATGTCGGGCAGCAATAGTGTCCCCATAGTGGCGGGGGACACCAAAGGTGCGTTGCAGGCCCTCAAGTTCGCCTTCAAGATAGCCGCGCCCGCGATACCCGGCAAGAAGGAGGGTCAAGAGACCCCAGAGGCAGCGCCTGCCAAGAAGAAGCAGTTGTTCTCCCAGGACCGAGACGAGACAAAGCAAGTGCCGGTCTGCGAGGATGGGATGGCCAGCGCCACCTTCACCATAGGGGTTGGCCTCCCTCGGGACCAAGAGGAGGCATTGATCAACTTTTTGTGAGCCAACAAGGATGTATTCGCCTGGGAACTCAAACACCTGGCTGGGGTCCCAAGGGGGATAATCCAGCACCATCTGAGAGTATGCCCAAATGTGCGGCCGGTGAAGCAGAAGGCTCGCCGACAGTCCACCGAGAAGCAGGCCTTCATCGTCCAAGAAACCCGTAAGCTACAAGCCACGGGGGTCATCAAAGAGGTGCGGTACCCAAAGTGGCTGGCGAACCCCGTCATCGTCCCCAAGAAAGGAGGGAAGGAGCATATGTGTGTCGACTTCACCAACCTCAACAAGGCCTGCCCTCAAGACCCCTTCCCGCTCCCTCGCATCGACCAGATCATCGACTCCACCGCCGAGTGCCACCTGTTGTGCTTCTGGACGCCTTCTCCGGCTACCACCAGATCAAGATTGGCGTGGAGGATGTGGAGAAGACGGCATTCCTCACCCCATGCGGGTTGTACTGCTACCCCTGCATGCCCTTCGGGCTGCGCAACACCAGAGCAACCTTCCAGCGGTTGATGCACATCGCCCTGGGTTCGCAGCTCGGGAGAAACGTAGAGGCCTACGTCGATGATATAGTGGTGAAGTCTCGGGAGGCCAGGACTCTGATAGAAGATCTGGAGGAGATGTTCGCCAGCCTGCGCACGGTGGATCTTCGGCTTAATCCCGAGAACTGTGTGTTCGGGGTCCCCTCCGGCAAGCTACTAGGCTTCTTGGTGTCGAACAGAGGGATCGAGGCTAACCGGGAAAAAGTCAAGGCAATAGAAGACATGAACCCCCCATAGACCCTGAAGGAGATGCAAAAGCTAGCTGGTTGCGTAACCTCACTTGGACGCTTCATTTCCAAGCTGGGGGAGCGTGCCCTCCCATTTTTCAAGCTGATGAAAAGGAAAGAGCCATTCAAATGGACCCCCGAGGCAGACGCAGCCTTCCAGGACCTCAAGAGAAATCTGACCAGTCCGCCCGTGATGGTGGCACCGCGCCCTCTCGAGCCCTTGGTGCTCTATCTGGCAGCAACCCCGCACTCAGCAAGTGCCGCCCTAGTGGCGCTAAGGAAGGAGCGCCTGGTCAAGAAGCCACAGCAGGATGCACGACCAGCAAGCAAAGTGTAGCACACCCCGGGGAAGGCATCTGAAGATTTGGCCAGCGCAGCGGTCGACAGTCCTCCTGAGGCCATGATTGACCCCATGGCTGTCGATGCTATGGAGAACGGGCCTAATGAGGCCAAAAGGGACCTAAGCCCTCATGAAGAGCAGGATTCTGCTGATGCCTCCACCCTCATCAAGCACCCCGTCTACTTCGTCAGCACAGTATTGAGGGAGGCCCGGGCATGCTACCCCATGACACAGAAGCTCATGCTCGCACTTCTAGTTGCCTCCAGGAAGCTACACCATTACTTTCAAGGCCACCCCATCAAAGTTGTCTCAGCATACCCATTAAAGAGGGTGCTCTGGAGCCCGAATGCAGCCAGGCGAGTTGCTGAATGGAACATTGAGCTTCAAGCATTCGATCTCGAGTTCACTACCACCAGGGCCATCAAGGGCGCGACCCTCGCTGACTTTGTGGCCGAGTGGACCGACGCTCTAGACCACTGAGTAAGCGAGGACTGTTCCCTCTTGCCAGGAGATGAAGAGTCGGACGGATGGATCATGTACTTCGATGGGGCGTTTGCTCGACAAGGTGCAGGGGTAGGGGGCATCCTCATCTCGCCCACCAAGGACAAGCTCTGCTATGCAGTACAACTCTGCTTTCAGCGGGGCGAGAAGGTCTCCAACAACATCGTAGAATTCGAAGGCTTGCTCCTCGGGCTCAGGGCCGCAACCTCGCTGGTGGTAAAGCGTGTTGGGATCTACGGTACGGTGTGTCGACTATAAATTAAAATTTCCTATGTGCCGAACAACAAAGAACATGCTATGGGAGATGGATCATAGTTTGTTACCACTAGACGCGCAGTGCCATGCAGCGGAAGAAGAGTTGGGGCAGCGCGTCCGCGTGGATCGTCTCCTCCTTGTCCGATCTCCCTCAAACAGCCGGTCGTCCGATCCCATGTAAAAGTTCACCGGAGCGGCGCAAGTGCACCGCCTCTAATGGTATCCGCGCGTGCAGGAGGAACACCGTGCGGCGGACTACTAGGTCCGATCACATAGTCGGCGGCGAGTGGAGGTGGCTATTTGCAACACATGCAAAGCCCTAACGATGGCGCCGAAGCGATCAACCAAATGAGTGTGCCGCACCTCCACTTTATATAGGCGTCCCTCGCGGGCTCAACACTTGGGCCTCGCACAGACCCTAAAGCCCACAAGTCTACTCAGCCACAATCCGAATACAGCTCGGATCACATCCGACCAGTGTCCTTGGATCCGACCTCGTAGGTTCCTTCCCTTAAGAGGGTGACCCCTTAGGTTTAAGTCGTCTTGGTCGCAGTTTGGATCACCTCCGAACTGCACGGTTGGTAGCGGCCTCTACAAGGCATGCCGAACACCAAGCAGACTATGAAGCTGGTTAGGCGAACCTGTACAACATGTCACACTTCTGTTCCCTTTGCGACACGATATATGTTGTCGGGCTCAAGGCGAGATTGTCATCCTTGTGCTAGCCCGACCTCTTTCTCGTTCCAGTGATGTTGACCACAAACCGGATTATCTCATAATCCTTGTCGCATGGCCATGCTTATCCTAGTCGGATCACATGAGGGGCTAGGATTATATCTCTCCTGATCGGCGGGGCAAATCCCATCTTGCTCGACCATGTCTTGCAGCATGGGTCTGGACAAACCCGAAACCTACCTTTGAAACTACCCAGTTACGGAGTAGCATTTGGTCGGCCCAAAGCAAGTCTGTCACCATCCCGAGTACATGCGTCAGCTCAGGTCTTAGGACATAGAACGTATGTTGTACTAGAGACTCACAGATGACATATCGCCGCGTCTCATAGTTGGGTCTGTCTGACTCGAACCTTATCTCGACTCAAATTCGACTACGTCGAATCCGACCAGATCCTTCTGAGTCAATATTATCCGGTTAGCATCCAATGCTTCATGGCTAGTGAGACCGAGCCATCCACCGTGTCATATGCTAGTCTAGTCCGACGTGTGCCCACACATCACTTGCGACTAGGGACAATTTAGGATGTATCATACAACACAAGATCTCACAGACAAGTCACGTACTTGCCAACAAGTATCATTGATTACATCCAAGGACTATCTTTATTCATAAACACATAGGAAATATCATCATACATGATTGCCTCTAGGGCATATCTCCAACAAAGCGCTTCACCATCAAGGGCGACTCTCAGCTTCTCGTCAATTTCTCCAACAAGGAATACACGCCTAAGGACGAACACATGGAGGTGTACCTAGAAGAGGTGCGCAAAATGGAGAAGCGGTTCATGGGCATGTAGCTGCAGCATGCGCCGCGCGGGACGAACAAGGAAGCAGACAACATCACCAAAAGAGCCTCTCGCAGGCTCCCTCAGGAGCCAGGGGTGTTCGAGGAGCAGCTCTTCAAGCCATCTGTGGTTCCACACGTCACGACTCCAGCACCACCTCAGGAGGACTTGCCACAAGCACACCCGAGACGGGCGCTCCAGCCTGCGGTCAACCCTCAGGATCTCGCCTGTTGCTGGCACTCGAGCCTCAGGAGGGGTGCTGGACAGAAGAGTTCAAGGCGTACTTGCTTCAAGGGACCCTGCCAGAGAAGGTGGAGGACGCTGAGCGCGTGGCCTGTCAAGCCACCACGTACTGCATCAATGACGGTGAGTTATATCGCAGGAGGCCCAATGATGTTTCGTTGTGGTGCATCTCTAGGGAATAGGGGCTCGAGCTGCTGGCGGACATCCATGGTGGGGATTGCGGGCATCACTCCTCGTCCCGCACCCTGGTGGGCAAGGTGTTCTGCAACGTCTTCTACTGGCCCACCGCGCTCAATGACGCTACCGAGCTGGTGCGCTCTTGTGAAGCATGCCAGTTCCACGCCAAGCAGATCCATCAGCCCGCGCAGGGCCTCCAGACGATCCCGCTCACGTGGCCATTTGTGGTCTGGGGGCTGGACATCTTGGGGCCATTCCCTCGAGCGCCAGGGGGCTACCGATACCTCTACGTCGCCATAGACAAGTTCACCAAGTCGGCGAAGGTAGAAGCTGTGCGCACCATCCCAGCAGGATCAGCCATCAAGTTCATCAAGGGAATCGTGAGCCGATCTGGGGTCCCCAATCGCATCATCACCGACAATGGCTCGCAGTTCACTAGCAATCTTTTCAAAACATACTATGCTAACCTTGGAACGCAGATATGCTACGCCTCAGTAGCATACCCATGGAGCAATGGACAGGCTGAGAGAGCCAATGCGGAGGTCTTGACGGGCCTCAAGACCCGCACCTTCAAGAAGAAGCTCGACGCCTGCGGAACGGGCTGGCTCGACAAGATGCAGTCCATGTTGTGGTCCATCCGCACCACCGCGACCAAGCCAACAGGAGAAACACCCTTCTTCCTCGTCTACGGAGCAGAAGTGGTTCTCCCTCACGAGGTCAAGCATCACTCCACGCAGGTCCTAGTGTTCGACAAAACACGGCAGGATGTCACGCGGAGGATGGTTCTCGTGCAGGGGGGGAACGCCACCATCAAGCCTCGCTCCGGGCAGCAAGGTACCAGCATGCGCTGCGGCAGTACCACTGCCGAAGCGTCCGCTCCAGGACGTTAGAGGTGGGCGATTTCTTCCTAAGGCGGGCACTCTCCAGGGAGGGGCTACATAAGCTCTCTCCCATGTGGGAGAGCCCATTTAGGGTTGTCGGTGTCTCTAGGCCTGGCGCCGTTCGCTTGGAGACACAGGACTAGGTCCCCATCCAGAACGCCTGGAACATCCAGCACCTCCGGAATTTCTACCCCTAAAGAAAGGCTCTGGCCTGTTTAGCAAGGCTCCGGCCTTTGAAGGTCTCCGCTCGTGACACTCTCACGTAATAATGAGTGGGGATGTACATGCCCCGGAGTCTCCTGAGAGTCGCCCTGGGGCCTCATGGGGGCTCCCTCCCACGTCCTAGTGGCAGCACTTAGCTCCGCGCTGGTGAGAAGACTAGATTAGGTGCCGGACGCGGCTGTTCATTTGCTTTCTGAAGTTGCTTGCGGTTTTCTTAGTAAGTTTTTCAATGGATTTGGTATTCTCGAGCGCTGGCTCCTCAAGTGCGTTTTCTCCTAAGTTGCTTTGGCCTAAGGACGTAAGGAAGGTGGCAGTCGCCCGCCACTTCTCCTCGCGCTCCTCGCGCGTGGGGCTAGGTAGGTGTGTGCGCCTCTGCGCGCACGCACCACGCCGAACCCCGTTATTTCAGCTTTATCCTCGCGAGGAGCCCTCGATCGAGTCCGCTGGCGCCATCACCCCTCATGTCTGTGCCCCCCGGGCAGCGCGAGCTGGTGCATCAGGCCCCTAACCTATGTCGGGGGCTCACATAAGGGGGAGCAAGTCGCTCGACAAATTTTCTCTTCTTACAAATGACAGCTCTGCCCTGTCGTGGCTCCTGAGGGCACAAGGTGTATCTCTTGAGGGCACAGGGTGTATGCCCTGGGGGGCCTGTCAAGTACCTAAGGGTAGGTTCTCATGAGGTGGAGGACGAATGCACGTATCAAGCTAACCCTTCCTACCATGACCCGCTCAAATTACAAACACTGCAACACAGCATCAAGGACGGCAATCATAACATAAAAAGAGGGCCCGAAGGCGTGCAGGGTACGTTCTTCTTTTTTTGATTTGCGGGAGAAAGGAAAAGCTAAACAAAGAGGGCCCGAAGGCGTGCAGGCTTGGCACCAGCGCCGCATCCTCAAGCAGCGCCTCAAGGTAGCCCGGTGCTCCACCAGTTCTCTCACCGGAGATCTGGGGCCACCGGCCTTGAGTCCAAGTTCGCCGGCCCCCAGCTTGAAGCTTGGCTCCTCTCCGGCTTCACTGGAGCGCTGCGATGGGACGAGCCACTGGTGTCCTTGATACGAGCACGACGACCCGGAGGCCGGTCGTAGCCACCGCTGCTCGAGCTCTCGTCCAAGGAGGAGCTGCCACCACGAGAGGATAACCGCGCGTCGCCAAGGCCAAGTTCGCCATCACCACCGTTGTCATCGCTGCTATCTTCCAGGCAGCACCCCATGCGGCAGCCGTCCCCCCTGAACACCCTCACGTAGAGAGGCCGTCGTACTTGAAGTGGATGGTGCACCTTTCGCCCAGGCCATGCACGCGGGCGAAAGTCTGGCAGCCATGGGCCAGCACCACGCTGCCAGAGGCGGAAACCTCGGTGCTGACCCACGAGGCTCTGCTGCAGCACCCATCAGCCTGCAGCCAGAGGCTAGCAAGCCCCGAAGAAGGAAGCTCGCCGTAGAAGAAGCGAGGGAGCCAGAGCGAGGTGCCAGTCGGGATCTCCGACCATACCACGAACTTGGGAAGCACCTCCAGTGAAGAAAAGCGTGGCCGAGGTGGGCGCACGATCACGACGCGCCTAACTTTGTCATGGGGGCTGCTCCAGGGCCGGTAGCCCCCGCCGCGGGAAGAGGTGCCATCGCGGGCGCCCGGCGCGATGCTGCCTTTGGGGGGTGCGCGCCCGCGCCCCCTGGAAGCTGCCGGAGGGACCGCAGGGTGCTTGCAGGGACGACCACGGCCCCTCTTGGGAGGATGAGAGGCTGGCCCCTCCTTGGGGTCCTTCCCCTTCTGGGCCGCTGAGAACCTCTTTGGCGACGCCATGGGAGCAAGACAGACAGGGAAGAAGCAGGCGGGAGCAAGACGAAGGAAAGATGGACAGGGGGCTCTGCCCCTCCCTCACATTTATAGCCAAGGGAGGCCAACCGCCGGCCTCCACGACCTCGCGCCATCATGACCCCCTGCATGCAGCATCGACCAGTCAAGTCGAGCAGTTAGCGAGGCAGCATGGGGAAGAGGATTCGCCCACGTCCAATCAATCGCCACGCATCATCAAGGCCGCAGGTGGTTAGGTCCCACGGCGCTCCGCACTTGCCCTTTGGCTTCACCTGGAAGCCAAGTCGGAGTGTGCCTTGGGCCCGGGGGCTACTGTCAGCGTCTTGGTCTTGGGGGTATCCAGTCCTGCCTGCCTGCGGCCCACCGCGTGACTCCATCGACGGCCTGGTACAGCCTAGCTTCGACATCAACACCACGAGACCCTCTCGAGGGGCCAAGCCTCGTGAGGCAGACCACGCCAAGACCACGGAAGGAGTTGGCCTCCTCAGGAGGGCTCCTGAGGGGCGGAGAGACCTATGCAGCTACCTCATGAGGCTCAGCTAACATGAGCCATGGCGACCAAGACCAGGCAGGCGCTAGGCGGGTGCAGAGCGCAGGTTTCCTCTTCGGTGCAAGGGAGGCAAGCCACAGGCATGGAGTCCCGAGGAATTAGCCAAAGGTTTCCATTCTGGTGCAACAAGACCAAGACCGGCAGGGCGGCAGGACGAAGGTCATCGTCGAGCCCACCGCAGCATCACGACCAGAGGCTTTTCGCAGGCAAAGACAAGTTTTGTCAGGATAGACTGTACTACTTGTCCCCTCTCAAATCCCGCCATTGTGGAATCCCTTCCCGCTCATATTTGGGAAGAGGAACAAGGCCACTATATATAGGACTTAGCCACCACCATAGAAAGGGACGAAACCAGAGCAAGTAGAGCACCACACCAGCTCAAGAACACCTCACCTCCTGAGGCTTGTTCATCCTTGTACTAGTTCATCCATAGCCCCTTGAGGCAATCCACCACACCACACTGTATTAGGGTATTACACCACAACAATGGCCTGAACCAGTATAAATCTTTGTGTCTTTGTGTCTCTGTGAGCTCTACGTGCTAGGCTTGGGAGCATCGCGAGTAGGCAAGCTGGGCAGGTTGAGATCTCCGCATGCACCCCAGAGTTCGAACCTCTCAAGGGTTGCCGGATCCCGAAATTCGACAGTAGTAGCTATTCATGGATCACAAACACAGAACTCGGTTCCTGAGGATGGCTTCAATGAGACAACCCACCATGTACTCCTACATGGCCTCTCACCGCTACCTTTACCAAATCGTGTTCACACACTTAGCTCTCAACAGTAGGATATGTTCACAACTTTCCAATCCATCCCCGATGAATCAGACCTGACTCAACCCTAGGCAGTAGCAGGCATGACAAACAATCATGAATGAGTAGGCACATCAGGGCTCAAGCAACTCCTACTCATGCTAGTGGGTTTCATCTATTTACTGTGGCAATGACAAATCATGCTGAGGAGAAGGGGTTCAACTACCGCAGCATGTAATAGTTGAATTCGTTGTTGTCCTAATGCAGTAAAAGAGAGCCGAAGTGAGAGAGTGGGATTGTATCGGAATGAACAAGTGGGGTTTTGCTTGCTTGACACTTTTGAAGATAGTATAGTTCTTCATCGGTGTCATCGAACTCATCGTCGGAACCACGTCTATCGAGAGGGGACAAATACCGGCAAATAGGAAAAGACACAATCAATGCAATGCACAATATGATGCATGATCATGACATGGCAATATGATGTAATTTGAGCTAATGCAACTAGCAACAAGTTGAATGGAGTTGGTTTTAACACAAGATTCAAATTCAAACTCCACATAAGGCATTTCAAATGCCGTTAATTCAAATGGTTGTATACAACAGCTTTAAGTTGTTCAAACATGCATGATAATGCCATAAAAATATTCTTTGGATTTTTCTGATCATTTCTCATATATAAATTATTTCATTTGGAGTTATAGTTTATTTTCTATGAATCTTAGAAGTTTTGGACATTTTTTGAATTTTATAAATCATTTCTGATTTATTTTAAATTCCAGAAAATATTACTGCGTCAGCATGATGATAGCATTACGTCAGCAGGTCGGTTGTGGCTGACCAGGTCAAACCTAACTAGTTGGACCCACTGGTCAGTGACCCAGTGTCAGTTAGGGGCACAGACAGGTGGGCCCGGTCAATGGCCATGTCAGCGAGGTCAATGCCAACGCGTGGGGCCACTTTGATTAACTTAAACTAAACATCAGTTAAACCGTGGTTATTTTAGGGTGTGGGGCCCATATGTCAGTGAGCTAGGGGGTTAGTTAGGGTGTCATTAGCCACTAATGACGGCGCCACGTCATCATGTCGGAGACCAGCCGGCGGCGACCACAGAACACGGCAGGGGCACACCGGACTTGCGCTAGAAGTGTCGGCTTAACGCGCTGAGGGCACCAGGGTATAGCCCTTGCTCTTGCGCATCTAGAGGGCCAAGTGGGAGGTCGCGGGGTCACTAGAATCACTGACGGCGGTGAGAGGGGCGGCAGCCGGAGCTACTGCCTACACGTGCACGGGGCTAGAGCAAGCAGGCGAGCAAGCAAAGGGGCTAGGCGGCCTCCTAGAGGCACCAGGAGCATGATGCTGTGCAAGGACATGGTTGGGTCGAGCTCAGGCCACGGTGGTGACATCGCTGGTGGCGCCGAGCTCTCGGGCTTGTTGGGAACGGCGGCTAGAGAGGGAAGTAGAGCATGGTGAGAGGGGGAAACAATGGCGGAGCTCACAACAGGGTTGAGGACGGTCTCAGCGAGCTCGGGGAAGCGGCGAAGGCGGTGAATCGATGACAGCGGTCTTCGGTGGCCGAGGAGGGGAACATCGGAGTTGGCGGCTTCCAGGGGCTTCTAGCGCCGTGCGGCTTGGTGAGAAGGAAGAGGGGAACCATGCAGAGCTCATAGGTAGCTTTGGTTGTCGTCGAGACGATGGTGGCTGTGGTGGCGGCGAGTAGCGTCGACGACAGCACTCGTGAAGCGAGCAGAGAGGGGAGGGGAGAGAGTTGCAAGGAGGGAGGAGGTGCAGATGGTCGAGGGGGGTGCGTGGCGCCCTCGGGTGAGTCCAGCGGCGAGCAGACAAGCAGGAGGTGGCCGGCGCGTGCGCGTGCGCGTCGGGCACACGCCCTCCTGCCTATTGGCAGGAGGTTGAAGACGGTGGCGGCTGCGGTGGGCTGCGCTGCTGTTGGGCTGCTCAGTAACTGGGTGAGCCAGGTAAGTTTCTTCTCTGTTTTATTTCCTATTTTGTTTTCTTTTTACTTATTCATGTTGCCCCTGGTTCAAATTCAAAAGAAATTCAAAACAGGGCCTAACCTTCTGAAATTTTGTATGTGATCACTATGGACCCTTCCAAGTGCACATGCAAAGTTTCAGGTATTTTGAGTTTATATTTTTATTTAATAGTAATATAAACTCAATCCAAATACAATATGGTTTAAATTCAAAGTCCAAGAATAATCCCTAAAAATGTTCCATATTTTTTGGTTTGGACCAAAACCCTTGCCAAAAATTATCAAACATTAATGAAGGACAATTTGGTTCCATTGAATGCAATTTTCAGGGTACCTGCCCTTCTTTAATTAAATTTCTGAGGTTTCAACAATCCCCAATTCAAGTTTCAGAAAGTTAAACATGATGCATGGATGCTTATGTAGAGTCAGGCAAGGACTAGGCTAGGGCTATGACACTCTACTAGCCCTCTATACGCACATATATGTGCCTACGTGTCTCACGCATGTACATTATCTTTAGGCCTCTCTCGCACACATTGCCCCC